>NC_092820.1:58752452-59052452 GCF_023375885.2 Dermacentor andersoni
CAACCGGGATCTCATGGAAAACATTTTCTCCCCGTATGGCACAGTTCTTGCAGTGAGGATGTTAGGCAATACCAGCACAGCCCTCGTCACGTTAGAGGCACCTATAGCATTCTGCAAAGGGTCTATTATTATAACTGCCCTTTCAAGACCCACCAGTTCAAGAACAGGCCAGTATTATGCCTTTCTTGTCACAAAAGTGGCCACATGCAAACATTTTGTACAAACCAACCGGTGTGTTCCCAGTGTGGAGTCGACCATGACCAAGACACCCAGTGCGGAGTGCCTTTTTAGAGTCAGATGCCAAGAAGAAGGCCATATGGCAACAAGCCCCACGTGTCCGTACAGAGCATCCCAGGCGCCTTCGCCTCCATTAGTACGGTCAAGAAGCCCAACGCGACGATATGATGCCACTAGACGTTATAACAAAAGGTCAGTCACCCCAGCAATGCACAGACAGCAATCGAAGTCACCAGCACCACAACAGGAAGCAAGCGGTCAATCCAAGCACCATCCACACAAAACACCGAGTAGGCACCGCAGTCCGTCATATCAACCGAAGCAACCTCGCCAGTCACTATCCAAGCTTGACCAAGCTATAGCCAGAACGCAAGCCGACCTAGGGAAGGCACAGTCCTTGATGCTTACGACACAACGTGCTTTCAACGAGTTACTAGAAGAAAAGAAAAAAAGTCGAAAGCGCAGAGAAGTTTCAGAAAGCATCAGCTAGATTCTGGGCCGACAACGCCTTAACCAGCCCTTCCACTCCTCCAATGCCGGATAACACCTCTGCTCCTCCAAACCCATCCCCACAAGAAGTATGCCCGCCGCCCACATCGCAGTCGGCATCCGAAAAACCCGATATGCTTGCGAACGAAAAGCCCACGACATGATTGACGGATATCGGGAAAAGACTTGACGCCCAAGAGGAGAGGCAAGCCGAACAGACCAGCGTAACTACCTAACTGATCACAATCATGACGAAACTGTGTGCACTAGACACGATGAGCAATCAGCTTAGCCAAGTTCATGTAGAACAGCAGAGACACCGCCTTGAGCAAGATTACATTTTTACAGCGCCTGGACGCCCTAGAAAACAAGGAGCCACCCCCAACAAAACACATCTGCGCCGGAAAGCAAAGGTGGGCCCTCTACTAACAGCATAAATATGGCGGCTGTTTCCCCCGAAGATACACCGGACATCCTACAGTGGAATTGTCAAGGCCTTCCAGCATTCGAGGTTATCCCAGGTCGAGGTTATCCCAGCATTCTTCTGCTGCAGGAGACCAAGGGAACCATCTTCGGGTTTTCATCACTACAAAGCTGTGTTTTCTCCCTCATAGCACACGCAAGCGAGGTGGCCCGACTCAGTGGTGCCCTGGACTAGGGGCCCACCCAAGGCTGAAGAGGACCCAAAGTTTTCAAGAATGAAGACTTCGTCCTCAACTCGCTAATATCTTAAAGAAACAATAAAGTTTTCCATTCCATTCCATTCTCCCAGCATCACGCATGCTCTTTATAGACAGGAGAAAATACAAGCACAAGCGGCCATTTTTGTACATAAAAACACACCGCATGCGCAGCTGGACACCGCCACATTCTGCACACCACATCAAGAAATTGTGGCAGCGAGAATAGGTTACAACAACAAGCATATAGTCATTGCTAGCGCATACTACAGACCATCGGCAAAATCACAGGACACAAAGTATGATTGGTTATGGCAGCTGAAACACGCCTACCCAAGGGATGCCATTCTGGTAGGTGGGGACTTCAATGCGCCGCATGAAACATGGGGCTAGCGAAACTCAAGCTCAAAAGGAACAAGACTTAATGCAGCCACGGAAAAGGCAGGGCTTTTATTCGCCAATGATATCGACTATTCCACGCGACGCGGTATGCAACCTGGGCAATGTGACACGATTCCAGACTTGACCTGGCACTCTGGCAACATAATTAAGGATTGGCGGTGCGGCCATGAGACAATGGGTAGTGATCATTGCCCAATTTGGATTGAGCTGAACTCGACTCTTAGAAAACGAAGACGTACTACTCAAACAGTCAATTGGCAAAAGTTCAGAGAGGCACTCGATGAACATCTAGAGGAACTTCCTGTTGAGGACCTCCTGCAGAGGACCAAAGAAAAAGCCACCACTACCACACTGGTGACAACAGATGTCCCCACACGAGATACTCACCTCCTCAACCTCTGGGAGAGCAGGAAGCAGGTAGAGCAAGAATACCTATTATAAAGAAAGGATTATAAAAAATTGCTGACTTTGCGCAAAAGAACAGCAGAGGCGAGACGATACGCTAAGTAGCTCACCCCGGAGGGATGGCTATGCTTCTGTAGCACTCTGTTATACCGTTCTGGTCCAGGGCGCTTGTGGCGCACCTTCCTAGCTATGAATGGTCAAAAGAAGGCTAGGAATAACATAGAGAACATCCTGATCTGCACTGGTCAGACCATCGACGAACTAGAGCATAAGGCCGCATACACCTTTTCCCGCAGCCAGTTCATTTGCCACCATCCGATATCTACACCCCTTTGCCGTCTGAGAACTCCAACGGCATCAATGCTCCATTCAGCCTGTTTGAGTTGGAGCTAGCCCTTTTGCAAGTGAAGCGGAACAGTGCCCCAGGACAAGACGGGATCTCCTGGAGCATGCTCCGCAACGCAGACACAGCTACTAAGCACAAAATCCTAGAGTTGATCAACAAGCATTGGCAAGACAGCTCCCTGCCTAAGCACTGGAAGCATTCCGTTGTCATACCTATAACGAAACCTGGCAAGCAACCGACGCAACTCGACAATATGCGACCAGTCTCACTTACTCCAACCATTTGTAAGTTAATAGAACAGATGGTTACCACATGCTTCTCCCACCACCTCGAGGAGTGTGAGTACTTCCACCCCGTCCAGACCGGATTCCATCCGCAGTTGGGCACACAGGATAGCCCCTATCTTCTGCATACAACCATCAACCGCTAGAACAAATTTTGCAGAGGACGACCAGACATTCTAGTAGCAGTTGACTTGAAGAAAGCTTTTGATACCATTGGACACCCTGCTATTATCAAAGCAGTCTAAAGCACCCGAGCAGGCACCAGAATCGTAAACTTCGTGAAAGCATTCTTAAGAGACAGGACATATCAATTTCAGGTATCTCCCGGTCATTTAGCCAAGCACTTCCCCAAATCTGTAGGAGTCCCACAGGGGTCGGTCATCTCCCCTACACTCTTTAATGTCGTCATGGTCAAGACCGCGTGGAAGTTA
Source organism: Dermacentor andersoni (assembly GCF_023375885.2). Lineage (NCBI taxonomy): Eukaryota > Metazoa > Arthropoda > Arachnida > Ixodida > Ixodidae > Dermacentor > Dermacentor andersoni. The sequence goes on from NC_092820.1 coordinate 58,755,727, forward strand.
GACGCAGTTGAAAATCTTTGGTTTACAATGTATGCTGGTCACCCTGTGGACGACCTATAGGCTCACTTCAACTGAACAAGTAACAACGCTGCAAAATGCACTGGACATAATTGATCAAGAGCTGAAGCCAATAGGCATGAGACCCTCGCCGGAGAAGACGCAACACATCACGATACATGACAAACATGGAAGGTCCGACGTAACCCTTTACTTCGATGGCCACCAAATTCGCCAACCGGAAGAGGGATACCTCAGAATATTGGGCATCCCAATCAACAAGGGCAGCGCGGCAAGCACATGACTGCAACGTTTGAAGCAGCGATGGAAACCAATGGTGCACCTTATCAGGAGGCTAACCCACCACAGCGTAGGGGCAGGAACAGAGGTTGCACGACGGCTTACGGTAGCTGTTCTCATCGCTAAGATAAGGCATGGAGCCCCACATTACACGACCTGACGGCTGCAAACTACAAGCAACTTGACAAGCTATGCAACATGGCTATGAGGGCCATCACCGGCCTACCAATACACGCAAAAAAAAAGAAAGAAAACCTGCACATATATTCCGGCCTCCCGACGGTGGAGGCATTGGTTAAAACCCACAAGGATAACCATGAAACGAGGGTGAAGAACGCGTGTAATGGTCAGCGACTGCTATCTGCACTGCATGACACCAACCTGCACCTGCCAGAGCTGGATCACCTCCTTCCACCCTGGGCTGAAATAAGGGTAACGGAACCCAGACTACTACCTACGAACACCAAAGGTGAAGGCAGGACACACCGACAACAAAGTGTACTAGACGTGCAACGAAAGCATGAAGGAACAAAAATATATACTGATGCTGCCTTACAATACGATGAACATTCAGGCAAAATGTATGCCGCTACCGCTTTTTACAGAGAAAACGGGCAAACACACGCCGTGAGCCACAGCGGCTATGCTTACTGGAACGCCACCGATCTTGAACTACTCGCCATCGAAGAAGCCATTCAACTCTGTGAGGCGCGCACAGAAGACACGGTTCACATCTACACCGAAAGTCAAGAGGCCCTCAAGCAACTGAACTCCTGATCCTACACGACTGCTATAGCGCGCCGCATAAAACAAGCCTGCCGCCACCTGCGAGACAATAGACATGCACGCATTTTCGTACACTGGACACGGGGCCACAACATGAGGGGAGCTGGGAACAGGGTGGCCGATGAAGCTGCAGGCGAGAAAATTAGAGAAGACCGCCATAGCAGCCGTGAAGTGAGCCCGTCCGTGCTGGATAACACCTATAGCTCCCCGTCATCCGTCGTTGTACCAAATCTCCAGATTGCCCGGTTGAAACACGAGAGGAAGGCTCTACTAGGAGAGTCCATTCCTAGCATCCTTCCTCCCACTCCCACTCTCCTTCCCAGAACAGCCCAGGTTCTCATCCAAAAAGCAAGAGCTAAGGCATCTATTACACCGCATGTTCTGAGCAAGTGGAGAGGAACACAAGTGGAATGCCCCAACTGCCCTGCAATCAACATCGATCTCAAACATCTGATCTGGTCCACTCCTGCCACAGCCACTCTCAGGGACAAGCACACCCGACCTCTAAAGGTGGCATCGTACGAAGACTGGGTCGCACCGCAAGCAGATGCCACCAGAAGAATTAACTATTTGCTGTACTTTGCGAAGGAGGTAGGCATCCTCTCTTTCACCTGATCCCTTACCCCTATCTTAGGCCACGGGCCATCCCTTCTAATAAAATTTTCAATCAATCGCCTTCTCCGCTATCAACGGTCGCGAAAACCCGAGCATGTTCGCAAAAAAATTTTTGGCTTTTAAAAACTGCTAATAATAACTCTATATACGACATTGTCGTCTGTGGGCATTCAAGTGTCAATTTAAATCATGCGCCACTCTAGTGCTAACTTGGAAAGGACATTTTCTGAGCTAAGAGTGATTAATAGAGAGGAGCGTGCCGCTATTACTTGCATGAACCCTGTTATGTATTCCTCTATCTTCTACAACTCACTATAATTCGCGCTGTAGGATCGTACTTGTGTTGACGTAGCGTAAATGTAGATATTTCTCCTCAATAGAGTTTCCTTAAGCATTCCGGATGCGCTTTTGTGTGGATAGTGTGTGTTTATGACGTTTCCCTGTTTATAAATAGGCTCCAAATTCCGGATAATTGCAAAGTAAAAAAATATAGAAGTGAACGCCCAGAAACAGGAATTATCGGAAAAAAGTGCCCAAAGATATCCACGAATTGTCGTAAAAAAATAAGCCTTGAAAACGCGGAAGCCTACATATAAGGCAATGCTGCAGATCGAGTGTGGATCATTTAAAGCTTTTAAATTGTTTGCGGCAGCAAATTGTGCGAGCTGCGCGCCACGGATGTCACGATCCACTGGACCCCACAGTAAGTGCTTTGCATTAAAGACTCCAGCCATATCCACAAATGGCTGAGTGATATGAGACAAGTGAGACTGTAAGGCATCAAAAAGGGGTTCCCGTGGCTCGTGTGGGGGAGCGTAAACTCCAAGAACGAGACAAAAGAGACAGAAGGGCCGACACAGGAGGTAATGACATAGAGAGAATGGGCATGTACTAGGAATAGGTCGTATTTATGTTTGGGTGCTAAGAGAGGCAAGCGTGGATCAACTGGTGAAGCGAAAGTGATGTGCGAGTGAGGAAGGTGCGGCAGAGAGTTGCCTCGCGTATACGGTTCGGAAATAATAACGAAGTCAATTTGGTGCTGCATAATAAAATCCGACAACAACAATGTTGGTTGGCGGCAATCCGCCAGATTTGCCTGCAGAAATTTAATACGTGTGTTGTGAGCCATGCAGCGGTGGCGTAAAGGTAGAACACCCGCCTCGCGTGCAAGAGGTCCGTGTTTCGAATCCCGGTTCCGGCAATTTTCCACCGGATTAAAAAAAAATCCGCGTGTTGATAAAATTGCATAAACAGGCCTGGAGTGTGGCCTGATCCCGGTGACCAGAACCGGTAACGCACTCCCTCACCTAAGCAGGATTGGCCACCCTGGTGCAGTACTTGGCCACAACCTCCTATATGAAAACAACAATCAAACCCCGGCCCTCAGTCCCCAGCAGCTGCGAAGCAACTAACCACGGCGGCGGTCAGACCTGCGACGCAGCAGAGGGTGCTAAGAATCCCTGGCTCCGGACAGGCCGCCATCGGAATATGAACCTGGCAACGTGTAACGCTAGAATTTTATCTAGTGAGGCGAGTCTAGCGGTGCTATTGGAGTATTTAGAGGGCAGTAAGTGGGATATAATAGGGCTCTGTGAAGTTAGGAGGCCGAAAGAAGCATATACAGTGCTAAAAAGCGGGCACGTCCTGTGCAACCGGGGCTTAGCGGAGAGACGAGAACTAGGAGTCGGATTCCTGATTAATAAGAATATAGGTGGTAACATACAGGAACTCTATAGCATTAAGGAGAGGGTGGCAGGTCTTGTAAAACTTAAAAAGAGGTACAAAATGAAGGTTGTACAGGTGTACGCCCCTACGTCCAGTCATGATGACCAGGAAGTCGAAAGCTTCTATGAAGACGTGGAATCGGCGATGGTTAGAGTGAAAATAAAATACTCTATACTAATGGGCGACTTTAATGCCAAGGTAGGCAAGAAGCAGGCTGGAGACAAGGCAGTGGGGGAATATGGCATAGGCACTAGGAATAGCAGGGGAGAGTTATTAGTAGACCTTGCGGAACAGAATAATATGCGGAAAATGAATACCTTCTTCCGCAAGCGGGTTAGCCGAAAGTGGACGTGGAGGAGCCCGAATGGCGAGACTAGAAATGAAATAGACCTCATACTCTGTGCTAACCCTGGCATCATACAAGATGTGGACGTGCTCGGCAAGGCGCGCTGCAGTGACCACAGGATGGTAAGAACTCGAATTAGCCTAGACTTGAGGAGGGAACGGAAGAAACTGGTACATAAGAAGCCAATCAATGATTTAGCATTAAGAGGGAAAATAGAGGAATTCCAGATCAAGCTAACAGGTATTCGGCTTTAACTCAGGAAGAGGACCTTAGTGTTGAAGCAATGAACGACAATCTTGTGGGCATCATTAAGGAGTGTGCAATGGAAGTCGGTGGTAACTCCGTTAGGCAGGATACCAGTAAACTATCGCAGGAGACGAAAGATCTGATCAAGAAACGCCAATGTATGAAAGCCTCTAACCCTACAGCTAGAATAGAACTGGCAGAACCTTCGAAGTTAATCACTAAGCGTAAGACAGCTGACATAAGGAAGTATAATATGGATAGAATTGAACATGCTCTCAGGAACGGAGGAAGCCTAAAAGTAGTGAAGAAGAAACTAGGAATTGGCAAGAATCAGATGTATGCGTTAAGAGACAAAGCCGGCAATATCATTACTAATATGGATGAAATAGTTCAAGTCGCTGAGGAGTTCTATAGAGATTTATACAGTACCCGTGGCTACCACGACGATAATGGAAGAGAAAATAGTCTAGAGGAATTCGAAACCCCACAGGTAACGCCGGAAGAAGTAAAGAAAGCCTTGGGAGCTATGCAAAGGGGGAAGGCAGCTGGGGAGGATCAGGTAACAGCAGATTTGTTGAAGGATGGTGGACAGATTGTTCTAGAGAAACTGGCCACCCTGCATACGCAATGCCTCATGACCTCGAGCGTACCGGAATCTTGGAAGAACACTAACATAATCCTAATCCATTCGAAAGGGGACGCCAAAGACTTGAAAAATTATAGACCGATCAGCTTGCTGTCAGTTGCCTACAAACTATTTACTAAGGTAATCGCAAATAGAATCAGGAACACCTTAGACTTCTGTCAAGGAAAGGAGCAGGCAGGATTCCGTAAAGGCTACTCAACAATAGATCATATTCACACTATCAATCAGGTGATAGAGAAATGTGCGGAATATAACCAACCCTTATATATAGCTTTTATTGATTACGAGAAAGCGTTTGATTCTGTCGAAACCTCAGCAGTCATGGGGGCATTACGGAATCAGGGTGTAGATGAGCCTTATGTAAAAACACTGAAAGATATCTATAGCGGCTCCACAGCCACTGTAGTCCTCCGTAAAGAAAGCAACAAAATCCCAATAAAGAAAGGCGTCAGGCAGGGAGATACGATCTCTCCAATGCTATTCACAGCGTGTTTACAGTAGGTGTTCAGAGACCTGGATTAGGAAGAATCGGGGATAAAAGTTAACGGAGAATACCTTAGTAACTTGCGATTTGCTGATGATATTGCCTTGCTTAGTAACTCAGGGAACCAATTGCAATGCATGATCACTGACCTGGAGAGGCAAAGCAAAAGAGTGGGTCGAAAAATTAATCTGCAGAAAACTAAAGTAATGTTTAACAGTCTCGGAAGAGAACAGCAATTTACAATAGGTAGCGAGGCACTGGAAGTGGTAAAGGAATACATCTACTTAGGGCAGGTAGTGACGGCGGATCCGGATCATGAGACGGAAATAATCAGAAGAATAAGAATGGGCTGGGGTGCGTTTGGCAGGCATTCTCAGATCACGAACAGCAAGTTGCCATAATCCCTCAAGAGAAAAGTGTATAACAGCTGTGTTTTACCAGTACTCACGTACGGGTCAGAAACCTGGAGGCTTACGAAAAGGGTTCTACTCAAATTGAGGACGCCGCAACGAGCTATGGAAAGAAGAATGATAGGTGTAACGTTAAGGGATAAGAAAAGAGCAGATTGGGTGAGGGAACAAACGCGAGTTAAGGACATCTTAGTTGAAATCAAGAAAAAGAAATGGGCATGGGCAGGACATGTAATGAGGAGGGAAGATAACCGATGGTCATTAAGGGTTACGGACTGGATTCCAAGGGAAGGGAAGCGTAGCAGGGGGTGGCAGAATGTTAGGTGGGCGGATGAGATTAAGAAGTCTGCAGGGACGACATGGCCACAATTAGTATATGACCGGGGTTCTTGGAGAAGTATGGGAGAGGCCTTTGCCCTGCAGTGGGTTTAACCAGGCTGATGATGATGATGATGATGTGAGGCATGTGTGAAGTGTGAAAAGGGGGAAGAGATCATTAGAATGATTATAGGAGTGGAGATAATAGCAATGAAGGAAGGCAAAATGAACGAAGTGAAGAGGAGTGAGAAATTCAGGAACAAAAGGAAAAGAAAGGAGAAAGAAAGGAAGAAAGGGAAGAGCACGAAAGGAGAGAGTGATACCCACGACAAATAAAGGATGGGAATGTTGAATAAAAGCAACAGAAAACAAACAAAAACGGAAGAGGTTGGAGGGGCGCACGCCCCCGCCCCGGAGGGAAAAGGGCTGCGCATTGGCGAACCGACACTAGCGTCAGGTCCAGAGACCGAGGGATAGAGAGCAGGCAGATGCACCAGACAGCAGGAAGTACAAAGGAGAAGAGCCACGATGCAGCTCCCAAGTGACAGGAAAAAGCGGTGCGTGTAAGCCTATCCCTATTCTTAATATGTATTCCTTCTGTATCCGCTTACCTCGGTTTTTTGTTTAAATTGGCTTTTTCTCAAACTGCCCTTCGGGTTTTATGCCCCGCTTCATTTACTTTAGATTGGCTTAAACCTGCTATACCTTGGTGGCACAGGTATCCCTCCTTTCGAATTAGGTTGGGTTTTTTTTTTTCACTTTGACGGGCTCAAAAATATGCCTTCGCGCTTGGATTGGGGCGTCGCTTCGTACGCGTTCACCGCGTGCTGCTGACCGCCGACGGCGATGCACTCGACCCTGACGTAGCGGGTCGCGTTCTCTCGGCTGCAGGTGCTGACCACCATGATATTATGTTGGAAATTCGGGCACATCGTGTTCGAATCCCGATTCGCCGGGTCGAAACCGACCGTGTTCCATATATCCTCGGCCACAACCGTCGGGCCCACCTTGGTGATGTTCAGAATCCCCTCGGCCTGACGATGATCTTCGCGTCGTCTTTGGGCAGCGGAGGCATCCTTTCACCCCGAATAATCTTTGCTTTAGCGCTGCCACGGTCTTCACTAGCCTTGGCGGCCACATTGTCATTAGCGCCGGTGGGAATGGCACCAACTCGCTCTACGGGCGCTGATTTGGCTCCGGAGAGCCTGACAGCCACTGTTTGCCATCCGATATTATTGGAAAACTCCTCGGAACGGGCGAGGGAACGGTGTCGCACCGAGTGGTTGGCGCAAGCGTTGATGTCATCAGGTCGCTGCGGAGGTGTGGAAAAAGGGATGTGCGGTAGCGGAGTGGACGCGAAAGCATCGCTTACGGCGATTGCTGCAGTGCTTGTCATCTGAAAGATGTTTTCTTGGCTTAAGGTGTTATGTTTCGCCGCTGAAGTGGAGCTACCAACTGTACAACACAAAGCGCTGTTCTACATGGTATATTCGGCTGTCCCGGCTTTTCGGTGAAATAAACAACGATGTAATACCAAGGGTGCAATAACGTAAAGTTATTCCAAAGTGTTTCTATTTCATCAGCCCTTCAGAATTTGTGAAACGTTTTTCGGGCCAACCCCACTTCGCCTGTCTGTCACGCGATGTCACAGAACCGCAAAATCTGTCCATCTGATATGACGTGCACACACTGATTATGCATGATTATACCGAACACAGAAAATTAATTATTTAGGATTCTGCACCTTTTTTTGCCAATATCCCTCCAATATAGGTCAAAAAAGCCCTGGACTAAGGGCAACCGACCGTTGTGCTAGAAGATGGACGATTCCATCTGAAGACCGCAGAAGACCAGCGAATCTAGAGCTGATAAAGTTTTTCACTCACTCTCACTCCGGCTGCACCCACTATGCTTGTATGTTACGCGACGTCAAAAAACTGCGAGAACTCACCACGTCAAAATGACGTGTACGCAATAACGTCGATGCATTAATATGCCTTACAAAACTGAACGTTTTTTTCAAAATAGCCGGAGAATGCCTCATTCCGGATGGAATAGATGATCGATCGTGGAGCTTTGCGCTAAACAAACGGGGACAAACAAAGATACACAAGGACGAGTGCTTTCTAACAGCTGGTGTTATTTTTTCACAGTGAATAGGTGATGTCTGCCTACCGATCACTCGGACACTGGTTACTCGAAGGTGTCGGGTAGCACGAGTTTATTTGTGTATAATAAACATTTTTGCACGCCACGTTGTCGAGCACTTTCGGCCCATTTGCTACATCGCTCTGGCAGATCTTCTTCGCTGAGGATTTATTTCAGCGACATATTAACCTTTTGTTGCACTCAGACGCGATTTTCGGCCAGTTACAGCAAGCTAAGCAAGGGAAAGCGGGCCAATCGCAGACATTGGCACCACCCTCCTCATCCGGTTATCTCATTTACGTGCGCTAGCTCGGCCACTCCGAAACCCTCTCCGCTGCTGCCTGCTCCTTGCCTCCTGTCAGCGAATTAGATAAGAAAAACTTTTGAAGATAGGCAATGCTATCCATTTTGAAAGCAGACAAAAGTTACCTTCTATAAACGAGGAGAGCGTTTGATCGCTCGATTTAAACAACGCTCTGCGTCACCGCCCGATGCTTGCGTTAGTGGTTATGTAAATTTGACGCCAAGAGATTGGAATAAAAACAGATTGGAATAGTTCAACGTTATAGGGCCCCGACTATACCAATACGGTGCGATACGAACGTTCCTTTCAAAGCAAGCATCCTTTAGCTTTTACTAGAAAAACGAATAAGCTGACATAAGATGCTGCTTCATAAGAGGAAAGTTTTCATTTTTCCGGTGGAGGCTGGGGCCCGACCAGCTGTGTGTGTGTATGTGTTTGAACATATATATATACACATATATACACACACCGGTGGTTTCGACTGGTGGACGGGTCTTAATCAGGGTTTACAAGCGAAGATCGGTCAACCGGTCGAACCTGCTGCATTTAATACTTGCTCTGTGTACCTCGTGGCATTGCTCAAGTTCTTTACGTTTGAAAGGTGGCCTGAAGAATTTATCCGTACACACCATAGGTATATATATATATATATATATATATATATATATATATATATATATATATATATATATATATATATATATATATATATATATATATATAACCTTTCAAACAGTTGCATATGAAGGAACTTCCTGTGACACCGAATATATGAGTATTCACAAGAAATCATAGTAGGAGACAGTTCAATTTCACAGTTCCATTTCACAGCGAGAGTCCCCTAGCACCACCAAGATAGCGGTCTCTCTTTGGTGTAATCTTCCTTCGCCTAATTTTCTTATATTTGGCTATCACTAATACTGCTTCACATTTCCTCCTGAACTGCAACCTCTTTTTTATTTTTTATTTGACACGGAGTTTGGCACAAGCGCTATATATATATATATATATATATATATATATATATATATATATATATATATATATATATATATATATATATATATATATATATATATGTGTGTGTGTGTGTGTGTGTGTGTGTGTGCGTGTTGGCCTCGGTGTCAGTGTTGGCTTCTTATATGACTATAAAAATCGGGCCCCTCGGTTAACCCCTTTCTCCTCATTTATATTTATATATATATATATATAACCTCTGCATGCAAGTAGCGATGTTTCCAACCCTAATAAATGCTGTCAATTGCGTTCTTTTTTCATGAAGAAAAAGAATCAGTACTGAGACGCATCATTCACGTGCATTTCACACGCTGTTGACAAAAAAGTCTGCAGACTCCAATTTCAGCAGGTTGTTTTTCTCAGGGTCAGAAAAGCACGCAAGACAATTAAAAAGATTTATTACGGGGTTTTACGTACCAAAACCACTTCCTGATTATGAGGCACGCCGTAGTCGAGGACTCCGGAAATTTTGACCACCTGGGGTTCTTTAACGTGCACCTAAATCTAAGTACGCGGGTGTCCTCTCATTTTGCCCTCATCGAAATGCGGCCGCCGTGGCCGGGTTTCGATCCCGCGACCTCGTGCTCAGCAGCCCAACACCATAGCCACTGAGCAGCCATGGCGGGTGAAAGGCAATTTGAAGTGAGGTGAAGATGCAGCAACATATTTATTCCCAAGGTATAGGCTACCCATATCTAGAAACAATGTTGCTTACCTCCTTTTCAAAAGATATAATAAACTTTGTCCTGTGTGTCTGTGCAACGGACAGACAAGTAGAAATATAAAAAAATGTTATACTGAGAAATTACGGATGAGGCAGCCGCCGCTCTTGTATATAATGCACTAAGTATAAATTAAAAATCCGTGCGCGTCTGCACCAACAATGATGCTCAATCGTTTAGCCACAATAACATTGTAAGCGAAAAAGTACAGACAACTCAAAACAAACCTCAAGTGATGTGGGTAACAGAACTCCGCTAATGATACCTATGGAGAGGGGGGGGGGGGAGCACGTAAGGTTCGGCTTTGCCAGGGAGGCCCGTGGCCCCATCCCTCCTCTCTGGAAAACTTCGGGTGGGGCTCAGGGCCCGGAGCCCCCTGCCCCGTAGTCGGCGCCTATGTGCTGCCTCGAGAAAGACATGCCGACTCATTTTTTGCCGTAAGGCGCGCGTTTAGTAATGCCTGCGACGATTCACAACTGCGCTTACGGTAGTTATTTATGCGTCACTGTCTCACAAAAGAAGAGAGGAACCACCAGCAAACGCAATGACGATAGCGAAATGATGTGCTAAAGCTGTTCACTCGTCAAAAAGAAATGTGCACTTCTTAGGCGGATTCATTGGGGAATTCCAGGGGCAGCGAAAAGCTTCCGCAAATTGCGGCGAGTTCTTGACCGGAACGTTGCACGCGTCGCCCATGGTCTGCGGCCGCTTGGAGCACAGCGAATAGCAGAACGCGAGGAAAAACACCTTATAGTCCTCGAACTCTTCAAGGTGAGTGACCCGGAAGTCTTTCAGCAAGCGGAAGTCGACCTTTAACGCCGCGATGAAGCTAGCGTACGCAATCTCCAGGCCGACCACGGCGGGAAACACGCGTAGTGGCCGCCACCGGGTGCCGTCCGTGGTCGGACGGACGTCGCAGTTGGCCTTACCGGCGTGCACTGCGGCCGCAGCGGGCTGCAGCCACTGGCCGCGCACGCCAGCAGCGTCCACCGTGACGCCGATGTCATCTAACGGCTTGGCCATCTGGCGACCGATGAGGGAGCCCAGTGCGCCGTATTGGATGGCCAGGGTTGCGTTGCGGTAAAACAGCGGCGGATTCAGGTCGCCGATCGCGATTGTCATCGCGTTCGGCATGTACAAGTACAACTCACGGCCGAACCGGGGAAACATGCGAACACTGTACACATCAGCGAAACGTTCGTGGTTGCGGAGTCGGCGATACACTTCAGAAGCAGCCAATAGGTTCGTCATGAAAGTCTTGCCGCTCATGTCCGGAAATACGCTGTACAGCGAGGCGCGTTCCTTTTTGTTGAAGAAGCTGTCAGCTGGCATTAAGACGCGGGTCATTCTGTCAAGCTTTAGAAAGGCCACTCGCTTACTCTCGTCGTCCATCCATGTCAGGTTTTTCACGAGCCGCTTGACGTTTTCGTTCATTCTGTGCATTAAGCTGTAGACATAGAGCCGACTTGCGACGACGCCGTAGCGCTCGGCCATCATCTTCGATGTGCTGTACACACCAAGCAGGGATTCGACGTACGTCATGCAGCCACGCTCCTGCATTGTCTTCAGCTCGGAGTACGTGCCACGGAATCTGATGGATGGCACGCCATTAACAGCCCACAGATGGGTCTGAATGAATATCCACGAAAGCCCGATGATCAACTTTTCGTGGGTGAAGTTCTGCAGTAACTTGTCTGTGCTCTCTAGGATCCTTACGTCCTCAACGATCACTGTGTTGTCACCACTCCAGTTGAACTGTTTGTCGTGCTTTTTCAGAAGATTTAGCCAGAGGCCTGCCGGTACCGCGGGTGTTTTGTCATTGAGGGCACTTACATTGAACCAGTCTTGCTGAGGGGTGTCGTAGAGGAACTGAACCTTGGCGTCCACAATGTCCTTTTCAATTTGAATTAAATCAGCCGTTTCGATTCTAGCTTGTGAGCTATTGACACCGAGTATTTCGTAGTAATCGTTCAAGTAAATCTCATATTTGGGAAGTGTCCTGGGATTGCGCATGTCCTGCTCCCAAACGGCGTCCAGGAGACCGCGCGTGACAAGCAACGTAGCGGATTCTCGAACGACGATAACATTCATGTCGAAGAGGAAGTTCATCTGCCAGTTCAGCGCCAAGTTGATCATTAGGTCGAGCGGATGCTGCCCCTTTGGTATACTACGATCGGGCCAGGTCATGCCGAGGGAGCGTCTGAACTCCGCGAACTGTCTCAGGTTTTCTTTTACATCCGCGGCGGCCCTGTTACAGCTATCGAAGAACTGCGCCGCCTTTCCGACTTGCGACGAGTCATCTGTGACCTCGTCGAGCGCCAAATCTAAGGCTGCAGCCCTCATCCGAGTTTCGGTCGAGTCCCGACGAGCGGGGTCGTCCCAGCTGCCGCACACGTAGGCGTGGAAGTCGTGACATGGGTCTACCGCCTTGTTGATGGCTAAGCTCAGTTCCCGGCCAAAGGCAGCGCAGTCGTCGGTGGCGCAAATCGCCACCTTTCCTTGCGTAGTTTCGGTCGTATAGAGATAGGCCACCAGGAACACGCCGACAAGCACCAGCAACAGCGCGAGGACAGCGAGCAGCAGCATGATGACCTTGCATTTAGTCACGGTTCTCCCTGGCTTCGGGGTGGTAGGTTCGCCGATCTGCGAGAAAAATCCGAGTAGGTTCATAGTGTAAAGGGATGCGTTGATTCTCGACGGTGTAGGCAACGGGGGGGGGGGGGGGGGGAGTTATTCCGTAAGTGTCCACCTAGTGAACATGTCCATTTCGTCTGCTCCTGAAGTTCTGATTGGCTGGAAACACCGGTCTCCTCCTCACGCGTACCCCAGCCCAGACAATGAGAACTTCAGCAGCTGATAAAATGGGAAAGTCGCGTGACAAATGGCACGTCACAATGCTAATGATGATGGCGGTGATTTATTTGCACTCCCTTTGAAACGGCACGCTGACAGTCACCTAGCCTGCTTGATTTGATCAGGTATGTTATGCATGCTTTTCATTCTAGCATTTTCAATTTGTATACATACGTTTAACCTTCTTTTTCTTCCTCAAATATTCTCTATCTGCCTTGTACCGCTACCTATGCAACTGCTACATGGCGTGCCACCTGGCGTAATAATATGCAACTGCAATACAAAGTGTGCACGCATCGACGATACGCGGCGAGCATCTCCCATCGCGTGACAGGCGGCAGGATACGATGCAAATGAAAATGATGATGATAATAAGGAAGATGATTTATTGGCATCCGCTTTGAAATGGGGCGGTGACAAACTGTAGCTAGCCTGCTTGAATTATTGAGGTGTGCCATACATGTTTTTCATTAAAGCAATTTTCTGTTCATCTCCATAATCTTCTTTTTCTTTCTCAAGCCTTCTCTATCTACCTTGTACCAAAGCCTATGCAACTGCTACATGGCGTGTCATCTGGTATAATATGCAACAATATTGCAAAGTTTGCGCGCATCGACGCTACGCGGCGCGCACGTAACATTGCATGTCTCCTCGCGCGCTAGGATGCGTGTATAGGACATGTTTCCGCTGCAAGCGAACAAGCGCTGGTGTGACTCAGTGATGGAGTAGCTGACTACTGCGCAGCGGGCCCGGCTTTGATACCGGCGGGAACTGGGCATTCTTTTGTAATTCGCAGCGGCAGCTGCGACGGACACCGGTGGTGGCTGCGGTCAACATCGCCAACCGATATGGTTATTGCAATGAACCCATGACAGCTTACACTGTAAAAAAGTTAATAGCGAACGCGTTTGTTGACCATACGAAACAAATAATGACGTGTCATTTCCTGCAGCAACAGGCCACGGCTCTAGAACTGTCCATAACACGGTCACACCTAGGTCTGACCATGTTCGAAGTAATAGGGGAAACTCGAAGCTTTCTGGCGCAGCATTCATTACTGATCTAATTTTGTCGTCACCAGAGCATTTGACTAAGTAAGCCTAGCATAAAAATTATTATTCTTATACCAGTAGCTGGCTCGCGCTAAAGGAGTCTATTTGGTAGCACGATTACATTGCGTATATGTATGCTTTTTCTAGAATCAATGACGTAGAACCGGCGTCTGTGGCAATGGTCAGCGAAAAGTATTTTCCAGCAACGGAACGTGGGTGCCCTCTGTCACTAATATTAAAAATAGAGAACAGTCCTTGCAGAAGATTTTCCTTAGATTAAAGATTTTGAAGCTTTGAGCCCAAATCAGATTTTACTATTCCAATACTTGCGAAACGTAGAAATGCTGAACCGCTGTACTGCTCCAAATGAAATCTGGTGCATTTGGGAAGGAAAGCTGAATTCTGCGGACTGCAAGTAAAGGAACTTTTGATTTATTACGCTATAGCTTTTACAGAAATTGCCGAGAATCAGCGTTTTGTAAAACTGAAGCCGGAAGTTAGCAACAGGTTAGGTCTGCATCAAGAAACAGATATCGCAGTTCTGTAAACTGCGTCTCTTGGAGCATCTGAAGTAGACAAACGCGGTGTATAATTTATAGCTTTCGTAACATTGGTAGAATGCTTACGAGGTTTCCGCAAAGCGCTAATCAGAAATAAGAGGTATGTTTCAGAGTGCCGTGTAATACAACAGGGTGCAACAGAAGTATTTTCCTGATTACAAACACGCAGAAGGCAGAACATATGACACACAGACACACGTATTGAATTGCATGTGGCATATTGAAGTTTTGTTGTGTACATGCATACCTCACTGTTACTTTGTTTGCTACAGGGCTCTGTGATATAACAGCTGAATCGGACGCTATTTTCAAGCAACATGTACTCAAACCAGGAGAAAGCCCAATGTATCCTCTGGCATCACGATACACAGTCACCAAAAAAATATCCAGGGACAATTCCAGACGGCATACCGAAGACACCCACCAGACGTTAAAAGCATCAATATGTGGTACGTGAAGTTCAAGGCAACATCTCGGAGCTTCTGTGATCTCCAGGCCTGATCTTCCTCGTCGAGAGATCAGGCCTAGACCTAGTGCACAGACAATTTAAACAGTGAGAGAGGCCTTCATCAGAAGCCCCACGAAGTCAGTCCTCAGAGCCTCACGTGAGTTGCAGAATCCGAAGACATCAGTGCACGGCATCCTGTGTTGGCAAACACGTGATTGGAATTGGAATATGTGCGTGCGCGTGTGTGTGTGTACGTGCGCGTGTATGTGTACACAAAAACTTTATGTTAACTGGGCTTGAAGGTAAAAGATATGTGTCTATGTGTTGTACGTTCTGCCTTCTGCATGTTTGTAATCTGGGAAAGGCTTCTGGGGCACCCCATATTTTTCCCGATTTAGATAGTGGTAGGTGCAATCTTCTGAATTGTGATATGTTTTGATGCCGAGTTATACAGTTGATGAGTTAGTGCTTCTATATCGTTTGTTACTTTTGAGATTTTTTACTTTTATTTTAATAAACAATGAATTATTCTAATAAAAAGTCTGCAGCCTGCACATTTTACTTTTTCCCTCTTAGTGCAACGAAGCTAATAAAATTCATTGCCGAGGGTTTCGAGTAACACAGTTTCTCTGCCCTCCAGTATTTGTGTAGGTGCTACCGAAGCAAAGCTCTCTCTTAATAAGCTTTCGCAAGCGCCGTGTATGGAAGGAGTCCGGGTGGATTTTGACGATCGTGGGTGCCGCATTATACGCAAAGTACAGCACATGAGTGTTTCTTCACTCCGCCTATGGCAGAAAGTGGCTGCAGCTGCCGGGAATTGTACTCGCAACCTTGCGTTCAGCAAGAGAGGGCCGGGGCTAATCAGCCACCACAGCGGGTGAGTCGCTTTTCTCTGTAGAAGTGCAACAATTGGCTATGCGTTTATGTACCGGGTGTTAAAAATTAAGCTTTATGGTTTTCTTGAAATTAGGCACTGGGTGACACGCGAAGACCACCTGCGCAAATAATTTTTCTGGCCAGGGGGACACAAAGTGAGACAATAATTATCGCTGTCGGCAGCCGAATTAATTATAGTTGAATAATTACTTTTTTATTGACAGCAGTAAGTGTGTGTGTGTGTATTCAAAAGTTAGAGGCAGTCGTGTTTCTACACAGTCTCACTTGGAAGAATTATTCTAGCATGTCTTTTCTCCGAGATATCCGACTCCAAAATTTAATTGTCGTTAGCATTATTACGCATGCAAGAGTGTGAGGATCGGCGCGATGCTCCTCCCTCATTTGACGTGGTTGTGGCGTGCGGCGTTTAATCTGACAACAAGGTGGAGGCATAGGCAAATGTGATAACTGCTCCCCTTCCCCTCCCGGCTCGCGAAATCAAGATATGACAGCGCCGTGTGCCGTGCAGTTGTTGCTCTTGATTTCAATAAAACTTACAGTACTAGGAAATCAGCTGTCACTTTATTTGCGTAGCCCAAACAAGGGCCCTGCCCGCCCGTCTAGTCACCATTACGCACGCGCACTGCCCTCCGGCTTCTCCGCTCGCGCCATCACCTCGGCATGGCAGCTGCCGCCATCGTTGCAGGCTGCGCGGTCGTGTGTTACGACATCGGTTCCGCGTTCTTCGATCTTTTATTTCGCCATCCGAGAGGGGAAGGGGGACAGTTATCAACTCTGCCGATGCCTCCGCCCCGTCGTCAGACTAAACGCCGCACACAACAGCCGCGTCCCATCAGGGAGCAGCTTTGCGCCGATCCTCTCTTGCATGCGTAATCATGCGAACGAGAATAAAATTTGGAGTCGGATATCTCGGAGCGCAGTGACGCTAGAAGAATTCTTCCAAGTGAAGCTATGTAGAAGCACGACTGCCTCTAACTTTTCAATACAAACATACCAACTTACTGCACTCACCAAAAAGTTAACTACTAGATTTTAGTTAATTCGGCTGCTGACAGCGATAATTACCATCTAATTTTCTGTCCCCCTGGCAACATAACTTATTTGCAAAGGTGGTCTTCGCTTGCCTCCCAGTGCATAACTTTTTAAAAACCATAAAACTAATTTTGAACACCCTGTATAACACACCATTGCAATGCTTGCGGATCGGCACTTGTATGTCTATTTCACGTTTCTACGCATGCGACCCGCCGTGCTTGCTCAGTGGCTATGGTGTTGGACTGCTGAGCACGAGGTCGCGCAATCGAATCCCGGCCATGGCAGTCGCATTTCGATGGTGGCGAAATGCGAAAACACCCGAGTACTTAAATTTAGGTGCACGTTAAAGAACCCCAGGTGGTCGAAATTTCCGGAGCCCTTCATTACGGCATGCCTCATAATCAGAAAGTAGTTTTGGCACGCAAAACACCATAATTTTTTGTATGCATACTATATCATTATCGTGTTATCGCCGTAGTAGACTTTTCTGCAAGGTCATGTATTTGTCGCAAATCTGCACACAAGATCTTTAAGACGCACAGAGCACTGCGCCGAACTAAATAGTTTTGCTATTTACGAGAAAGGGCAGGAGTCGTTAATGTCTGGAATCACATCAATTCATCAGCAGATCATGGGCCGTCACCTGTAGTCCACATCGCGCCAGTGCTAGCCTCTACAAAATCAATATGCCCTGACGTTGCTGTGAGGTTGTTGAATTCAAGTCGCGGAAAAAAACAGCACTTGAGCAGGGATCTACAGCTGAATATTTTATAGCGTGACGAATCCGTTGTCGTCAACATACAGTGTCCCAGGTAATTTTAGCAAAGGTTTAAACATATGCCTGAGTACTCTAGGCGGACGCCACCAAATTGATGTTGTTGAACATTGTACGGAGCAGGGTGCATTAGTTTTTTTATCATTGGGAAATTTCGCGCTAAGTAGACATGGACAAAGAAAGATACACAAGCAAAAGCACAATCTTTTTGTCTCCGTTTGTTTAGTACAAAATTTCACAATGAATCAATTACAATTAGGCCGGCTCGCAGTGATATTTTTGTATTTTGCTTAATTGCATATTTATTCAAGATTACTTAATCAACGTCGCGAATAATAGCGTCAGGGCAAAATTTCCAGTGAGAAAGTAGGATAGCGTAACTAATTCAGCAGTTGCAAACTTCCTAGTCATGTAATAATTTATTCTGCGTCGTAAGGAAAGTCCGCGATATTACAAAGAAATCAGGTGACATGTTCGCTTGCTCTCATCGATTGCAGTGCTCTCAAACATGCGGTCGATCATGAATGAACGGCGCAATTATCCAGGTGTGCTGTGCAGCGATTTGTTATTGTTATTTGGTATTGTGTAGGACAGGGCAGCCATTCGGTATCGTGATTTAAGCCAGTGATGCGTAGTACCGCGCAAGAGGTACTACGCTCTGCGGCGATAGTGGCTACGAGATGGTGCCACAGTAGCGCGCGGCGTCTGTTCACCAAAGCGCTGTGTGAGCGGAGGCCTGTGTGCGCTGCCTCTTGCGATCTCCCGATTAGCGAGGCACTCGCATTAACAGTTCGCTCCATTTAAAACGTGCCGTACGAGACAGCCATAATTTCGCATTAGGTGCTATCGTAATCGCCGGTGAATTTTTTTTCTTGTTTCTCGCTTTCTTATGGACGCAGAAAAATGATTGCGGAAGTAGGAAATTGGAAACTGCTGGTATATATGTTTCCCAGACTGCTCTACACGTTTCTCATTCCAAGTTTGGCCAGGGTGCGGAAACTCTCTACACTTCCATTGGGACACTCGGTCCCATGACGATATGCGGCGGCAGCGCCGCTTCCAGCACTGCTGATTGCTGAATATCCAACTGGAAGTAATTCACAAACAAAACAATTCCTTCATGACGTCACTGATGAGCTCTGAATGTAGAGAGAGAGGGCGCGCCGCTGGGAGGAGGAGGTTCACCGCGAAGCCCTTCTTACCCACTTCGCATGCAAGCGGTGTGCGTTCGTACTGTCTTCCAAGTCCGCTCGCCATGCGGCGACATTGGCCAAATCACGGAGCAGAACCCGCTGAAGTGTGCCGGGTTTACGCAGCGATTTCTTCAGCCGCCTTTACCTTTGAAGCTTCTATTAATTTTTCAACGCACTGGGACAGCGCTCGCACACAGCAGTGGCAAGCAATTATAATGAAAAATATTTATATAGGAAACCGTCGTAAACTACAATTATTCGCAGGTAATATACTACATTTCGTCATTTCGTAAAAGTAGTCGCTTTGAAATTCTTAAGTTGTGGTCCAGTTTAGGTATGCAGTTCAACTAGTCCACAGATATGGGGGGGGGGGGGGGAGGTTGTATAAAGAAGCTAACTTTCTGGCACCATCAATCGTTAATTTGTTCGTGTTTGCGGAGTGGATCATCTAAAGCTTGCCGATGTCTCAGTCAGCCAAAACGCAACGCAAATAAACGTTGAACGTTTTTGTTTCATCGACACATTCCGTACTGTAAAAATGCCTGACCTTAATGCAGTGCGAAAGTGTCAATCTGCAGCAGCAATTGTCACTCACAACTGAAATTTGTACATAATGAACGAACATAGATTCCAGAAGATCCAAACCAATGCGAAAATTAACCATCACGGGCTGGTCACACGAAACTTGACTATAACGTAGGTTCTGACGGCGACACGTTTTGTGGCTTACAAAAAGAAGGTAGAGTACAATACATGTATTTCATTGACAGTATGAGAAATAAGGACCCAAACAATTGTAAAGTGGCTACATGCATCCGCATGATCAGGAAGTAGCCTATAACTGCTCTAATTATTTGAACTACATGCCGAATGAGGGAGCATATTTCTATAACGGTTTCAAACGCATATAATCTGCCTGTCGTTATACTTTGGGCCATATTCATATATAGAGAAAAGCACGGCGAGTTCTAGGTCATTATTTTGACCCAACAGCAACAGAATAACCAACCAATTAATAAAAAAACCTAATAGCACTCTTTCTTGCACTAGGGATTAACAGCTCGTACTTAATTAGCATGAAATAGTCTATAATTCTATTACTGGTGCTTTTAAATACAGATGCCGGCAATACAAATAACATTGCGCCTCGTCTATAATACAGATGAGCAATAACTTGCACACATCAAAGCTGAGATAAACTAGAGAGCTTAGATCTTCTTCAGTACCATATCTTAGTAATGGTGCATCAAAACGCAAAAAAAAAAAAAAATTATGTGCCTGCATCCGTTTGCCGTCATTGCTCTTGAGATTTGATAAAACATCACGGCTGTGCCTTATTTTTCTTTAGCCTTGGCTGCATGTGTCGACAAAGTAAAGAGCGCGCAAAGTTCATAGCTCAACAAACACCTACTCAAGCCCTCCAGTACAAGTGTCCCACCGACAGCAGATGGGCTGCCGTCATGACGAAAGGGTCAAGCGAAACTGTTTCTATGTCAATCCGCTCAAGCTTGCACAGAACTGGTTCACACATTCAAAATGAATACCTGCTCACAAAATAAAGTGATATACTTGTGCTCACCAGCTGTTATTAGGAAACCTGAAAAACTTTGCAGAACTCGAATTCCCGGTGTCAGAACACCACAGATCCACGCAGCCATCTTCGTCTAATGCTTGATTGACGACTCCTTGCGTCTTCCGTTCGTTGCACGCCTGTTCGAGCTTCTGTCTCTTATCTTTCCCATCTTCATACTTGGGGCGACAACCGAAGCAGATGACCACGCGCGATGCGATTTGTGATATCGCTGAGCGAGTGGCAAGGGTGAGCGGGGGTGAGATCGACGGACGCACAAACCACTTCGCGCGCTTCGCCCGATTTAATATGCACGAAAAGAGAAAACAAATCTTAAGATGTCCGGAAACAGCTTGGAACGCGCACGCTCCTTGAAACCGAAACTAGCACTCGCCTTCCGGGGTTTGGTCTGGCCTTTGCAAGTTGGCTATTAAATGCTGAATAATAGTGCAAACAAGAGTAATGCAAAAAATTGTGCGACTTGCTCCGTACAATAGTCAACAATATGCAACTCGCTGCTGCCCCCTAATGTGCCTCGGAATACTTTTAAACCTTGGCTGCAATTAGCCTCATGGAACGTGAATGAGTCTTACCTTATCTAGGCTGAAGGTTCTCCTTGACGGTCGTCGTTTTGAAAGCCTGGATACCGTAGGCACCTCAGACCTCTGTGTCGTCGGTGAAATCTGCGAAGCACGAGAATTGAAAGGACGCTTTAGCCCACCGTATTCACGAATAACTGAAAGCAGAGACGCCCTCGTTATACAACTGGACCAACACTTAACTGAAATGTCAAAAGTATTCTGTGCCGCATTTCGGGCATAGTTATATCAAAAGTTCTGCTAGTTTAGGAACCTCTGCTTAGTAGGTACCATTGCGCTGCTGCCCGGATTAAAAATTTAATTATGGGGTTTTACGTACCAAAACCACTTTCTGATTATGAGGCACGCCGTAGTGGGGGACTCCGGAAATTTCAACCACCTGGGGTTCTTTAACGTGCACCTAGATCTAAGTACACGGGTGTTTTCGCCCCCACCACAATGCGGCCGCCGTGGCCGGGATTCTATCCTGCGACCTGGTGCTCAGCAGCCTAATACCATAACCACTGAGCAAACGCGGATCTGCTGCCCGCAGGAAAATCTTCAATTCGGCCCCCAAGCGAACAACTTAAGGGATAATTACTGGACAAATGTCAAGGAAGTATTTTAACATTGTGTTTCGCATCGCTAGTAATGCCTTCCCTTTCTTTTTTCTTTGTAACCTACCAGAACAGGATGATTAGCGCTGTACACCAATGTCAATTTATCTAAAGCCATGTAGCGACAAACCGTATTGATAGTGACGCCTTTATTTACAATCTGTAGTGGGAGGAGCAGGCTAAGAATGTTGATCGCATTAATACACGCAGCGCCATAGTGCCACCACAGACCACAGCGCGTGGACCTTTGGACGCCAAAAGAGTAGTGCACTGAACGCGACCTCCTGACCGCAGGCAAGTTTGTCCCGCAGGCCCTGTAGAATCAGGGCTTCGGCATACCTGACTTCGAGTAATCTATGGCGCGATAGCACAGACGCCGATTTCAGGCGTAAGCTTCTTGTTCATTCACACCAAGAATTGCTGGCGTTCAGTAGAACACGCATCTGCAGATGCAATTCTCACAGCAATTAAACAGCTCACAGCAATTAAACAACTCATGCGTTACTCTGCTTCGCCTTCAAGAGTGGAACGCAACAGCGTTCCCGTCGACCCGCCAAGGGGTGTAAGACAATGGGCTACGGCGCAGCGACTACGCGCCCCGCATTGGACGCGGTGAGCGTCGAGCAACGCAGCGTTCTGCGCGGCAACGAAATGTGCGCCTGAGCAAGCGACGCACGCCTGAGCCTTAGAAACAGCTCGTTTCTTAAGGCAACACCGCATTCACTAGAGGCGCTTTTGTACCGCTTTGAAGCATCGTACTCGTGGCTCAGTGGTAGCGTCTCCGTCTCACACTTCGGAGACCCTGGTTCGATTCCCACCCAGCCCATCTTCCAAGAGTTGAGCCAAAGCCACCTAGAAACAAGCGCAGCTGCTACCGCCGCGACGCCGCGAGCGACGGCGCGAGTTGGAGCCCCGTTTCTCCTCTGTCATGACGTCACGGTGTCACGTGGTCAGCCTTGAAGGCGACGGCGCGAGTTGGAGCCCCGTTTCTATTCTGTCGTGACGTCACGGTGTCACGTGGTATATCGCATGGGTTACTAAAGGTCATTGAAGGCGACACCGCCGCGCCTGAGGAGCTGGGTTGAGCTCTAGTGATATGCTTCGCATAAAAGCTTTTTCGGTAGACCGAAAAGTGCCTCATCGATCTAGAGAAGAAAAAATTCAGTGCCATTCCACTCTGTGAACATGGACGACCAGTGAAGCTGTGCATGTTGGCTCCGAAATGGCGAACTGTCCATTGCCGTGCGTCGAACGCCGTATGCATATAAATGGAAGACGAGGTTCCACTATAGTCGCTCCTCTACGATGTTGAGCCTCGGAAGATGATGAAGCCCCGGGGGAAGAGGGGGGGGGTACACATACCTCTGTCTTGTTGCAAAACGCGGCACAACACCTTTTTCTAACGAATCCAGGCACGTAGAACAGACGCGCACCTCGCCGCAGTCCGAGGGCGCACACTGCTTAACTATAGCGAAGGTGATCGTGCCTTGGTCGACGCCCCGCAATGCAGTAATGGTTGTGAGGTCACTCGAAAACCACAAGCTGTCACACACAACACAGACCACACAAGATTGGTTCCCCGCAAACTCCTTCTGAAGCCTGGCCGTTGCTCCGGTGAAACATTCCAAGTTTGCGGGATTGGGGCCACATGGACGGTTCGCATTTTTTTCCGCCTCGCAGTGCTGGCGTGCAGCGCGCTTACGGGACCGCCACCACGGGCGGTCCCGAGCGCCATCTGGAACTGTTGCAAGGAACCGGGCGCGCGCAAATCTCGGCCGCTATGGCTGATCTATGAATGGCAGAAACGCTGGAAAAGGGGCTTGTGTTTGAGTTTCCGCGTAACAGAATTATGTTTTCTCGTATATTCAAATTACAGTCTAACGCTATCATGTCTGTAGGCTTTGTGTAAGTCGTACTTTACGATTGTTCTGACGTATTTTACTTTCAGAAATTCAATTAGTTCACTGACTTCCTTGCGCTACACGGAAGGTCTGCGTGGTTGGGTTTGCATGGTTCAGAATGATTTTCGCCATAACGACGGTCCAGGCGGGACTCGCAAAGCTGACGCCACCTATCTGACTTACGCTGGAAACGTGCTGTGTTTCGTTTCTTACATGTTATCGTACCGGTGGAATTGTGTCGTGATTGTGACTCAGTGTTCGTATCGCCTCTTGTTGAAATAAACTTTTTCTTAACACACCCATCTGACTACGGCGCCGTATTTTCTGCCACACGGGGTTCTTAACGCTATCGCCTTAAACGTGCCAGGACCGAGCACGAGAACTGGACGGCCAGGCTACCGAGCCAGCCGGAATTCCGTCCCCACCAGGCTCCACCGGCCACACGGCGGTAAACAGCTCGCCTCCTGCCGCGCCAACAGCGCGCGACGCGTCTGCAGCGAACGCTACAACTTTGCCCCCTGAGAGATGCGCCGGCCGCGTCGCTGGCTCTAGCCGCTACCTTGGAACGACTTCAAGATCATCCTGTGCCCCCAAAACGGCCTAGTCATCAAGACACTCACAAAGCACCAACTTTCCCGGGCGCATATTGACAATTGCTAGTAGGTACAGCAAGTGTGACGTTTCTCGTAGTGCTCGAGGTTTCTGCGTAGCCGCGAGTAAGAGCGGGTTCGAGAGTGATAATCTGGGGGCCTTTGCTCCTTGAATATGTGACTCTGTCTAAGCACTATGGCGGAGGTTTCTTAGCGCGTGTTGTATGCGTTTGTACCCTTGACATGCCGGCATTGCGGAGTGTGGTCGAGTTTGTTTACGGTCCGCCGCTGCCTGCCCGCGTGGTGAGGCACTGGGCACGGACGCCCCATTTGGTGATCGCTGTGTCTGAAGGGGTAAGGTTCTGACTGGTGTTGTATTAGTCGCAGGTCGCTTTTTTCGTCGAGACGACAGATTGCATTTTTAAAAGCACTGCTCCAGGAGGGCACATGAAACCGGCAAACAGAGGCCTCAGGAGAGCACCTGAAGTTATAATGACGTAGGCGCTGCAGGATCTTCAAGGAACCCAAGGGGTAGTGGGGGGATCAAAGCTGGAAGCAGGGCGGCCCGTGGGTTGGGGCCGCGGAGGCTGAAGCATGCCAAGGGATCTTCGCATAAAAAATTGGTTGTCCGCGACAGCGGACAGCCGATCTTACGCACCCCTGGCATGCGCAGGCCTCAGCGAGCCCCAACCTACGGACCAGACTGGGTTCTCTAGCTTTGGTGTCTCCATTGCCGCTTTGGTATCCTGGAGGCGCCGCCAGTAAAGCGAAATAATGACACGTTGTTTGAATTAGTAAAAAACACGATTCAATAAATATAATTACGTCCAGCCGCCAACCTTCGACGCTAAGTTCAGCACTACCGCCTCCCGCGACTTCTGCCGGCACGCCTAGGGACAAACGCATACGACACGCGCTAAGAGACTCGTCCGAGGTGCCTAGGCAGAGTCATATATTCGAGGAGCAAAAGTCCCCACATTTCTTTTTTCCCAGCCGCTCTTACTCGCGCATGCGCGCACACGTGCAGCGTCTCCGCAAGTGCCACGCCCCGCTGTACTGACTTGCAATTGTAAACACGCGTCCCGGCCTATAGTGGCAGCCTGCAACTACCATCAAAAGTGCACCGCCAACGACATGATTGTGCAGATTCGTACAGGGTCGAAAATTATTATCGCAAGCACTCCGCAAATCGAAACAGCTCCGCCGGATGCGTGCGCTCGCCCTCGGCGGGAGCAATCACAACTTCGACACGTATGTGGCGGCCCCTGAGAACATTCTACGGGGGTTATACATGGTCTTGACCCTGGAACTTCTCCGGGTAAACTCAAAGCTAACCTTCGCGTGCGGACACAGGGCGCTACTATCCTAACGCCTGAACGCTTGGAACCTCGAAGACGGCTGTTAAAACTTTCGAAGGCCTCCTTATTTTCCACTACGTTCTCTACTACTGGGTAAGTAGCGTGCTAACCGCACCGTCTAACGTGACAGGTGTATGGCGCCTTCGGCCCCCCTGAGAATCATCCCTCCACTCCTCAGTGCAAGTTCTGCAAGGAGGGACTTTTATCAGGTGCCAAGGGGCGCCATCAACGTCTCAAAACCCTTCACCAGCGGTTTGCCCCTTGGCCCACTCAATCTTCCACGCCAGCCTCGGTCCGTAGCAACAACGCTCAACGCCAGGCACCGAGCATGCGCCGCCAGTGGTTCAGCACCGAGGACTACTTTTCAAGGAGACGTTCCCGCTCCCGGTCCTTTCCGCCGGTTCCACCAGCCGGCCTGGACCACTTTCAACCCTCCCACCCAGAGCAACGCAGCTTCCGCACACGTCCGGAACGTAACGCCACCCAGCACCGATGCACCGGCCTGCAACAGCAGGACTCTGCTGGACCCGCCGTCCGACAGAGCCGCCAAGGTAAGTCGGCCAACTGTTCCAGCTACCCCCATTGCCCCACGCTCAGACCCCCCGCCCACACCTCAATATGAAGCGCTGCCCCATGACAGCCAGCAGCGCAAGAAGTAACTCGCACAACTTAAAGCCAAACACGCCCGTGAAATGGCTGAGCTACGCACCCTTATCAGCCAACTGCATCCCCCACATGAGGCGCCCCCCTTCGTTGCAGTTAGCCTTGATCTCGTGCGTTGCTGCCGCCTGGGCTCCGAGCCACGTTCGGTGCTTGTCAAAGACGTCCACCTTTACGCCGATATCGTCGAACATCCAGGCCATCTGCCGAGCCGCGACGGAGCCTAGGCCACCGTAGTTCACCGCCAGCGTCGCCTCCTTGTAGTTCATCGGCGGGCTCAGGTTCACTAACGCGAGCATCATCAAGTCTGGCAAGTAGAGGTAACGCTCGCGACCGAACCGGGGAAACATGCGAACACTGTACACGTCCGCGAAGAATTTGTGGTTGCGCAGCGCCCGGTAAATCTCGGACGTCTTGACTAGATTCGTCATGAAGGTCTTGCCGCGCATTTCGGGAAAGACGGCGTACAGCCTATCGCGTTTCTTAGCATCGAAGAAACTTTGCCCTGGCAGTATGGTGCGGGTCGGCATGTAGAACGCACGTTGTTCAAGAAAGATTTTAACGGGTAGAGTGCTGGTATGTAATTTAAAGAAGAAATATTTGTGGCTGGCTGAACTGGCATCTTCTTCACCCTTTTCAATACGTCTAGGCCTGGGCCTCCACTGTACGGGGCTATGTACATAGGTACCAGCAAAACACTGTCACACAAATCACGATATACCTTTTTTCCGTTTTACACTCCATAAATATGCACTTGAAAAGCGAACACGCAAAAAAGAAGGGCACGAACGGGCGAGGAGCTGCCTGCGATGTGTCGCACATGAGCAATGTTGTTGTACAAGGAAGCGGCACTTCCGCAAGCTGGAGCGACGAGTCGTCTTTTTGCCGCACTTGGTGCAGCCCGCGGGGTCGTTTTGCTGGCCGCAGGCTAGAGCTTGGAAAGCCACAGAGCCGCGACAGTGCGTCACCTGCCTGGTGTTTGGTCCCAGAGATATGGAGAATGTACGTAGAAAATTCGGAGATAAAGGAAAGACACCGAAGCTCACTTTCTGTGCACGAAGAACTGCTGTTCTTGAAAACGAAGTTTTGACGGCTTGCGGTTGGTCAGAAGGTAAAAGCTATAGCCTTCAAGAAAGAAACAGCAATGCTTGACAGCGCAATAGATGGCTAACATCTCCCTCCCGAAGGTGCTGTAGCGAGCTTCTGTGGGCTTGAGGCGCTTTGAGAAGAAACCCAGTGGCCTCGAGTCTGTGCCATCGTGCTGCTGTAGTACTGCACCCGCTGCCTTGGTCGACGCATTTACCATAAGGTGAGTTGGGGCGTCGGGCTACGAATTAATCAGCAACACTGCAGTAGCCAACCGCGTTTTCGTTTCCTGGAAGCAGTGTTCGTGCTCCGAGCACCAGTGGAAGGTAGGCCGTAAGTAGCCGTACTGCTGCGTCGCGACTCCATCGCGACGCAGCAGTACGGTATGCGGCTGAAGAACTTGCACACAAGATGCTATGAAGTGGCGGTGAAGAGTTCCGTACAGCACCGCCAAACTTGCGGCAATACCAGCACTTCCGTCGCTGTGGCGGTGTGCTGCGCTGCCGTGTGAGCTCATTGCAGCGTGATTGAAGCGCCGCGATGATGTCGGCGAGGCGAGAAATTTATTTTCTCATCTCGAGCAGGACGCGAGTGGGCGAAACTTCGGCGTGCAACGACGTGACTGTGGGCGTCGCGACAGCCAAGAGTTTATCAGTGGGCTCGGCCATCTTGGGCAGGTTCGTTTCCCCGGACGCGGTGATGCCCATTAGCACATTGGCGGGAAGTCTTTGTAGTAAAAGTTCCCGCACTAGGCGACTGTCGACGCTTGCTGTGCAACCAGTCAGTTGCTGCATGTGGCGCCAAAGTTCGCTAGGTCGGCGGTCACCCAGTTCGGGCTCGCGTAGCAGCTGCTGGAGATGCTCCAGCTCTGACGGGGTGAAGCGTCGAATAAGCGTCTCCTTGAGCGTCAGCGAGGACAGCCAGCGAGGTCCCGCACCTCGCTGGCTGTCACGGCCGAAATGCTGACAACCACGCGATGGTATTTGGTGTTGTCGGCGGTGATGCGGCGTGCGGCGAACTGTGACTCGACTCGCACCAACCTAAGTTCCGGCTCGCCGGTCCGAAAGGGAGGCACAGTTTGATGTCTAGCACGGATACCGTGGGGCTGGCGACATTGTCGTTTTGCTCCATGTCCGGATCAACAATTGTA
Source organism: Dermacentor andersoni (assembly GCF_023375885.2). Lineage (NCBI taxonomy): Eukaryota > Metazoa > Arthropoda > Arachnida > Ixodida > Ixodidae > Dermacentor > Dermacentor andersoni. The sequence goes on from NC_092820.1 coordinate 58,784,114, forward strand.
GGTACGTACGTGCGAGGAACGAAGAGACACGCGTTCGTCGCCGGTATCTCAATGATAACTTTCTTTCTGCTGGCGCCTTCTCGCGACGCTGGTTTTCCTTTTCCTCCATCGTCACGCTTGCAGCGCCACGGCTGACTCCCGGTGCATTTCGAGTTTATCACACTCTAAACGTCTCTTGTTTATCTAGACAGCTGACCACCAGTCAACGCTCACTCCACTTTTGAGCCCCATCACTACGGGTTCAACGTGGACGCTCACTGCGGTTGTAGCTGCGTGAATATCTTGGCATTCCGTGTCAAGTGCTTTGTCCTCTCGGGGCTCTCGCTGCAGCAGACACACTCCTCAGCCTGTTGAGAATATTTGCTCCTTCATGTTTTTGTCCTCAGGCAGCCAGCCCTGCCCTCGAATAGTAATTAATTTTTCTGCTGTAGTGATAATTTTCCCTCCAAGTGTCACGCTTGCCGCCGTTGTAAATCTTCATTAATTTTTTCACCTTTCCATCCTTTGCGTCCAATTCAATGTGTCTGTTTTTATTTTCAGTTTTTTTTTTATTTTGGCGACTCCTGGCAGCCTACTTACGTTCTCAATTACACTGTACTTGGCTGTCAACTTTCTTGACCTCTTCCTCCAATCCGTGTCGCGGCCATTGAGGTGCAGATGTTTCTGCACTTCAGGCGCTTATTTCTGCTCATCCCTGTACCTTTCTACAAAAATAATTGTGCTTTGATCTTCTCTGAACTCAAAATACACCCAACCCATGACACCCTGCACTGCATCAATTGTAATGTCACCACGGACCCCCAAGGCCAGCCGTCCCATGGAACTTCTGTTAAATTCCCACCCCGAAAGGAGCTTCACTTTTAAGCCTGGAATCGTATTTGCAAACATCCCTGGCACAATCACTTCTTTAAGAATTTCTCGCACCCCTACATATCTGTGGCACCCCAAAGTGATCTATGTTTTATAGTAGATTTATTCCACTTCCCCTTCACCCGAGACTAGTTGTATCTTTGAGCAGGCCTTTCCTTCGTTTAAGCAGCAGACATACATGTATTCGTATTGCACGACTGTCGGTACGACTTGCTCTTGGCTATAGCAATTCACTACTTGTCCGCTCACAAAAGCCCACAATTCCCACTTTAACTGCAGTGCTACAATCAAGGCAGAGTTATGTCGCTTCCTTGTCACACGTATTCTCAAGCCTCTGCGAATCCCCTGCGTTGTCCGCTATATCAGTATATTGTCCACACACGTTTTGCCCTCTATATTGCACGCACCAGCAGCTCGTTACGGGTCTAAGATAAAGCGAACGGTAGTGTACTTCTTTCGAGTCCTTTTATGCGTTGCATATTGCAATCACTCAGTTCAGCCCTTGGGCGCGGCCGGGTAGCCACCATTGACCTTTAGCGCAACCACGTGACGTGACGTCACGACAGCCGGAGGAAAAGCTGGGCCCCAACTCGCGCGGTCGTGCGCGGCCACAGCCACCACCTGACTCCCGCTCCTCCCGCAACCACGTATATAGCCGCTACAGCACTTTTCGCCTCACTACTGGTACTTGCACACAGAATGACCTAGAATTAAAATAGCTAAACTAAGTATTACCGAATAAATCCAAGTATAACCAAGTATTGCCGAGAAAATCGAGTGCCGCCAAGCAATACCTCGCCCTCAAAAAAAAAAAAAGACCGCGCAATATGCAACGCATTCTTGGCTTAACCAAGCTAAGCTTGGCCATTTTTTTTTCTATTCCTTTAAGGAAAAATGTGAACAGCAATGGAGATAGAAGGCTTTCATTAATTAATCCTAAGTGAACTTCCACTAGTTCAGTTTACGTACTTGGCCTTCCTAGGCCAGATGTGCTCGCTTCTCCGTATGTGTCTCCCTGAGCAGATCTGCTAAATCGACGTGTATGCCACCATGCTTGAGAATATCCCTTAGCAATTTCATGTCTACGTTCTCGTAAGCTCCCTTCATATCTGAACGCTATCCATCCCGGTATACCCTGAGCCATTGACTTCTCTCTATGCACTGGGTTAGTATAACGATGTTATCCTCTAAGCGTCAGCTTGGCCTGAAATAATTCTGTAGTTCCCCTAATATTTCATTTTCTTCAATTAATTGGACACCTAGATTTTTATGGGTTGCATTTCCATTCTATATATTGCCGACGTTATTGCAAGTGATCTGTACGAGCTCGTTTTATGCGTATAGCTGTCTTCTTTGGCTTTAAAGGTTATATTCATGCGCCTGCCACGCCACACAAGCGGCATTTTTCTTGTTAGAGTGACTTGCTCTTCGGATTCAGTTGTTTTGAAGACAAGCTCTTCTTTTCCGAGCTTGCACGCGTTTGCGTACGTGTAATCCGGGTATCTATCTTGGTGAAAAAAACGGCCCCTTCGCACCTCCAGAACGTCGTAGCGAGTCGCAAAGCGATATCAAAATAAAAATTTCAACGAGGCAAGAAGCGTGAAATATACGCAGATTAGGTAAAGTTAGTGGCAGAGGCGTAATCAGCGCCAATGCAGTAAAAAATTTACCACATTGCACCATAGATTTTGCTATTTCCGGGATGGGCACACCTGGCCTCTTGGTCAAAAAAATAAAAAGGAAAATGGCTGGTTCAATCAAAATCGACACGAAAGAAGACAACATAGACGTGCATCCCTATTGCAAAAACCAGCGTCTTCCAGTGCGTTGCAGTGTGAATCCAACGCGTTCTTCGGGAGACCGATAGGCGGCGTCGAGGTGTGCAGCAGCACCCGTTTCGAGCTCCGCAACATTCATGTTTTTCGTTGGTTAGAGTTCCAGTAACCAACCGAAATTGTGTATCATCAGAACCGTGAACGTCTACGGAACCCAGGGACACCATCCTCTTGGACCTAGGCCCGTTTCCGGCGGCTCCACAATTTCAAGAAGCTACCAGGTACGCGGCGTCGGAGCTAGCATGCATCATAGTTAAGGCGCGGCGGCGGCCGCCGCGTCGCGTCGGTGCAGCGTCTGGCACAAGACACCGACGCGTATGGCGTCTCAAGAAATCGCTTCTGTTGCGGCGGGCGCCTCAAATGGCGCGCCGTCCCAACCGAAACCCGGTACGGAGGAAGACGGCATGGATTTTTCCGAAGCTTTAACTCCTCGTAAAGATGAAACTAATACAACGCTTCTCACGGACGCTGAGGACCTGCGGCGGTTTACGAGAGAACCCGACGAAGAGGGATGGCAGACGGTGCTAACGCTCCGCCAAAAACGGCAACAAGCGAGGGAACGCCTGCAGGCAAAACGGAACGATCCTTCGCAGAAGGAACAGAACTCGCCCCCCATCCGCCGACGCAAGGTGCGACAGAACAAGTTACCACCACTGCCGCGGGATGACTTCAAGATCATTCTCCGCCCGCACCAAGGACTCCCGTTGAAAACTCTAACCAGTCCGATGCTCGCAGAAAGCAGTGATCGCGGCCTGCCACAACAAAGTAAAGGGTGAGTATTTTATACTGCGCATAGAACAGGGCTCAAGCATCGCAATAGTCTCAACGTCTGAGGGAGAGACAGCTAATCTCCTACGCAAGATCACAGCTCTCACAGTCAATGGCAAGACGCACGCGTTCAATGCGTACGCTGCCACAGGAGAAGGCGCCGTCAGAGGTGTCATTCATGGACTGCCGCCTCACACGCCCGGAGAGACAATCAAGGCAAACCTCCGAGTCCGTACCCAAGGCATCGAGATAATCCAGGCAAGAATGCTAGGGGACTCGAAGAGCGCAGTCATCACATTCCTCGGCACGGTCCTACCGTGGTTCGTCTACTATTGCGGTGGGGAAATGGCGTGTCATCCATACCGCAACTCGGTGCAGGTTTGCAAGATTTGTCACAGCGTCGGCCACCGCACGGAAGTTTGCCCGCAACCGGACACAAAAGTGTGTGGAATCTGTGGGGCACTCGAGCCCGAAGACGGACACGAGTGCTCACCGCGATGTGCCGCTTGCGGGGCGCAGCACCTCACGGGCGACCGAAGCTGCAAAAAACGCCTGAAGCAAACACGACCACAAGACCGACCGAGAAGCGGAGCGCACAAAGCTGCTCAACAACACCGACCCCGGTGGTTTGCAACAGAAGACGAAGAATTGGAGCTCAGTGACTTTCCGGAGCTCCCTCAACGTCAAGAGGGGACCCCCTCCAAATTCAGACAAGAAGGAACATCGAGATCCAGATCGAGATCGCGTACCAGGCGGCGGAGTCGTCAGAGATCTAGGTCAACATCCTTGGCACGCAATGTCAAGCCTCTAGCCCCCAAACAGGAGAGGGCTCCGCAGGCTAAACATCAGACGGCGGCCATCGCCTCACAACAGGTAAGCTGGGCGCGAATAGTGTCTCCCACTGCCGATCCAGTAACTCAGAGTCCAGCCTATCAAAAAATCTTAGAGGAGAACAGAATTTTAAAGGACAGCCTTGCAGAAATTCGAAGGGAGCTAGCTGATTTGAAACAAAGGAATGAGCCCCACACGACCAAAGCCAAGCCAGGAGAAACCAAGAACGCGAACACACAGGTGACCGGAAAAGACGATAAACTGGATACCATATCCCGACAAATCCAACTTCTTTTCGCAGAGCTGTACAAGCTCAAACGACAGATAGAGGACTCCTCTTCTCATGCCACGAAAGAGGGACCGAACAAACGAAAATGTGCCAGCCCGGGAGCTCCTGCACGCAGATTTAAAGAGAGAGAGCTGACCGACAGCGAAAGTACTATAGATGGCTAATCGCCACACGAGAGTAGCCGAAAACCTCGAGGTCTGGCAGTGGAACTGCAGGACTCTTAGAACTAAACACGCATCACTTTTGAGTTTTATAGATGCGACGCCTGTTACCCCGGATATAATATGCATACAAGAACCAGGCAAGAACATACCGAACCTCAGAGGATACAAGATGCACACGCACCCTGACCATCCTCAGATAGCAGCACTGACACGGGCGGACATAGCGGTGAGCGTGGACTACGTCCCTAACTGCGGTGTCCAACATCAGGTTCTCACGGTCTGGCCATGTAGACGCTGCAAGCCAAAAACAGTTATTGCCAACGTCTACAGCCCACCCAGAGATAGGAAGGCAAAGTTCGACGTGCTGGTGACGGCCGCATTGCGCAAAGTGAAAAGCAACGACCGGGCAATTGTCCTAGGGGACTTTAACGCTCCGCACTCTGATTGGGGCTATGATCGAGGCACTCCTAAGGGCCAAAGGCTAGCCGACCTCGCGGAGGAGCATAAGCTGGTCCTGCTGACGCGACCGGATGAACCAACCAGAACGGGAAACAGTGTAGTCAAAGATACCACGCCGGACCTAACTTTCAGCAACAATGACAGAGGTGTTACCTGGACCAACCTAGGCGAAGACCTTGGCAGTGATCACTGCATTATTAGTGTCTCAGTTAACACGACGCGGGTTCGCCATAAATTAGGAAAAGCCACCATAACCGATTGGACAGCTTACAGACAGAAGCAAAGGCAGGCCACACCGTGCGATAGTGCTACAGAATGGACGGAATTCATCAGGAGAATACACAGAAGCACTACACGGGAAATATCGACAACAGTCGAAACACCGGCAGTAGACAGGCATCTACTACACCTGTGGGAAGCGCGGAGAAGTCTGACCAAACGTTGGAAGAGACAGAGACACAACAGAAAACTCAAGATCAGGATAGCCAGACTTGCGCACGAAGCCAGTGAGTACGCGCAGCAGCTGCAAAGCACCAATTTCCTTCAGTTTTGTGATGCACTCAAAGGAACGCTTAGCACAAAGCGAACATGGGCTATTCTGCGCAGTATGATAGATCCGACAGGAACACGGATCACCACAAACAGAACACTGAAATTAATTGAAAATGAATACGATGGCACGGCCGATGCCCTCATTGAGGACCTTAAGAGCGTCTACATAGGAGTACCGGACACAACATCAGTGCAATACAACTATGAGGGACCAGTCAACGCGGAGCTGGACGCACCCATAACAACGGCAGAGCTCTATGCAGCCGCACAATCTTTCCGTAAGAACACCGCACCGGGTCCGGACCACATTACAAATGCGATGCTGCGCAACCTGAGTCAGGAATCACTGCGGCAGCTTGCGACCTATTTCAACGATAATGTATGGTCCGACGACGGGGAACTGCCAGAAGAGTGGAAAGAGGCTACTATCACACTCATACCGAAACCGGCTAAACCCAGAGATCTGCAAAACTTGAGACCAATATCGCTCACGTCGTGTGCAGGGAAGCTTTTTGAGAAGGTGATCCAAACACGACTGAGCAACTACATCGAGCGGAATGAACTTTTTCCCCACTCTATGCTTGGCTTTAGGCCACACGTCTCGGCACAGGACGCCTTTCTTATTTTTCGCGACGAAGTTTTGGACCCGCCACGAAGCAAAGACGCCAGGATAGTTGTGGCACTCGATGTCAAAAAAGCGTTTGACACGATCTCTCACGAAGCAATCCTCGAAGGTCTGGAAGACATAGGTTGCGGAAGAAGGGTGTTTCGGTACGTCCTTACCTTCCTTCGCGACAGGAAGGCAACTATTGGGTTGGGAAGTACGCGCTCTGACGTCTTCGCGATGCCCAACCGAGGAACTCCACAGGGCTCAATCTTGTCACCTCTTCTTTTCAATGTCGGGATGAGGCGACTGGCCCTAGAACTCGAGCAAGCACGGGACCTCGGATGTACGATCTATGCCGATGACATAACGTTGTGGGCACACCGGGGTTCCTACGGAGAAAAACAAGACCTATTACAGGAGGCCATAGACAAGGTAGTGAACTTCACCAAGCACGCGGTTATGACGTGCGCACCCGAAAAATCAGAGTTCATGTGCGTACGCAGCAAGCGTCATAAGAAAACTACCACACCGAGGATAGACTTACATCTCGACGGCAAGGCCATTCGTGAAGTCGCCCAAATGAGAGTGCTTGGCCTGCTTATCCAAGAGAATGGCAACGTCGATGCCACAATTCGGAGCTTAACACCAACCGTTAAGAGTGTGGCACGTATGATATGGCGAGTTGGACGCAGCCGCAACAGACTCACGGAAGAAGAAACTATTAGGCTAGTGCAAGCATTTGCGATAAGCCGCATTACTTACGGCTTGCCGTTTCAAAAACTTAACCAAACTGAAATGAAGAAGGTGGACACCCTTATCAGAGCGGCATACAAATCTGCTCTGGGACTCCCGAACACAGTCAGCACGGAGCGCCTGGAGCGGTTGGGTATTTACAATAAATATGAAGAACATGCCTCTGCAGTTCTGATATCGCAAAGAGAAAGGCTGAGCTCTACGCCCCAGGGCCGCTCTATTCTCCAAAGACTGGGATACAACGCTCGACCCTTGTTCTGCGGAGACGAAACAGACTTGTTGTCACGAGATTTGAAGGAGCACGTCCATGTCTCACCTATACCAAGAAATATGAGTGCCAGGTACCACGCAGGCCGCAGACAGGCCAGGACGAGGACTCTGCAGAAGCGATTCAGCAAGGATCCGGCCGTCTACTACATGGACGCGAGTGCAACCACTCGCAGGGACTTCTACGCGATCGCCGCAACCAATAGAGTTACCACGATAACCGCTACGGTTAAGACTACCTCGGTATGCACAGCAGAGGCAGCGGCAATAGCTCTGGCGATACGAGACACCGACTTTAAGGGTCAGTCGGCTCATATGCTTACAGACTCGCAGGCAGCGTGTCGACTCTTCATGCGGGTAATGCTACCGCGTAGCGCCCAAAGAATACTCGGCTCACGACTGGACCTGGACCACGGCATTACATGGTGCCCCGCGCACAACGGACTCGACGGGAACGAAAGGGCAGACCGCATAGCTCGAGGAAGCAACGACCGAGCAGCGGCCAGAACCCAAGAGGAACCACTGTCCGCAGTGCGCGACATATTAGAGAATCAGAGGAGAGAGAGACGGACCTACGGCCCTCCGCACTGCAAACTAAATAGAAAACAAGCCCAAGACTGGCGTCGCATACAAACAAACTCATACCCACACCTAAACCTCTTACACAAGAAGCACCCGACACATTACGCCGACACCTGCCCATGGTGCGGCGCAAAACCCACGCTGGCCCACATAACGTGGGAATGTACGGCTCGGCCAAGCAATGTCAATTCACCTTTTCTAAGCGCCACAGACTTCGTACGGCAGTGGGAGGCACTACTCGCAAGCGAGGATCAGGGGAGCCAGTTGGCCCTCCTGGACCAAGCTCAGCGAGCCGCAAGAGGCAGTGGAGCCCTGGACTGAGGGCCCCACCCAGACCTGCCATAAATCCGATTAATTGAGCAATAAAGTTTTTTTCTCTCTCTCTCTCGTTCTTCGGCACTGAATTGCACTGGGTACGCTGGCGCTAGCTGGGCTTCTCTGGGACACCATAGAGAACGCTGGATAAGAGCTGGGTCACACTGGAAGAGACGCTGGTTTCACTGCCAAGGCGCTGGGGCGCACTGGTTAGTGCTGTACAGGCGCTGGTTCTCGCTGCAGTTCGCTGGTTTGCACTGGAAACTGCGCTTGCTGTGTTTGTGCCGCGCTGGTTCCAGTACGCAAAGATGAGGGCTGCTGAATATTAAATGCTTTATGCAATTTCATCCCTTGATACTGGTCTCTTGTCCTAAATAACGCTATATCTTGGGGTCATAAAACTCTATGTTGTGTCGCAGCATGGAATAAAGTTGCGTGAGCTGCCCTGTTTATTCATGCACATTTTTTGACAAAGAAGATCACTTTCGTTTTTAGCATTCTCCCTTTTGACTGGGCGGATAGCTAAATTCTTGAACGCAAACGCAGAGGACGCCACGTTTTTTAGTAGTCCGCACGTAGCATATGACTGGGAGTTGTCGCCGTTGTCGCAGTGTTGTGGAGTGGACATGAAATCCAGAAGTCGTTCAGACGCGCTCGAACGGACCCCGAGTTCGAAGCCTACCACTGACTGATACTATCGCACCAATAACGAAGCTGAGCTGATTCCTGCGCTTCCACTTTCCCTATTGCACTAAAAAAAGCTCTGAGGCTCAAATACACACATTTTAGATTTCGCCAGCTACCCGTGCCGACATCGGTCGCCACCGAAGCGTATACGCCTAGCGTATCCGCCGAGTCCGTCTGCACGCTATCGACGCGCCTAGACTCAAGAATCAAGAAGTCTAACAAGGATAAATCACTCTATATTTCAGCTTTCGCATCGGTGTTCTCAAATAAACCGTTTTTCATGTCTACAGTGCCAACAGAAGAAGCGATCACCGCCGATGTGACGCGTCATAAACACACGTATATGTGCTGTCGCCGAAGGCTCCCAGCATTAGCCTGCGCTTCTGTGACTAAGGTATATGACTAGACAGACGAGTTGACTGAAAGGCATCACTAAACTAAGAAAACATTGTATATCCCTCGTGTGAAGAACAAGAAACGGCTATCGAAATTGGCAGTAAGAGCCCATACAGTGTCCCGGGTCGACGGTTCATTTAGGACTTTTTTAGAAGTTAAAATACCAATCGCAAGTGCAAATCGATGTTGTCGCACTTCCGAGCATGCTACTGAATACGGACAGCAAATTTTTCTTTGAAGTACAGGCGTGAGCTTTAGTTGCTGGGCGATACCGCATCTACCATGCCTGTGCGAGACGTCTCTCCGAAACTAAAACTGCTTCTCCGCTCAAAAATTATCCGCTCAGGTACATCTGTTTCTTTTGCCAAGCCGGTAATAAATAACAAGAAAAGAAACTTGGTGTGGCGTAGCAGTAATGCACCGGGCTTCGGATTTGCAGGTCGGCCGATCGAATGCGGGTTGGAGCGCTTTGATTTTTGTTTTTTTTTTTATTGCACTAAAACGCTCTCTGTTGCTTTGTGTATTAAAAAATATATATGCGGTGTCCAGGCACCGCGTATTTAACGGGCTAGAGCTGTTTTTCGCACCAGTATCCAGCGCGCGGCACTGGGCCCATAATCCTGCGCACTGGATACTGAGTAGTGGATTTTGCAATAGGGATGGACGTAAGAAAAAAAAAAGCGAATGAAAACACTTGACAACGATAAACGAAAGGGCCGTAGAGTGCAAGGTCTGACAATGGTACGAAAAAGTAATGCACAAATAATGCAAAAATCTCTCTGTTTGCGCTCTTGTATGGCTTACATGCTTTCCTTGTTCCATCACTTTCGTGCTTTCCAAATTCAAATACAACGGTTCTTGAACTCTGTCCGTCTTATCTCCTGCTGCATAGTATATCTACCACCTCCTCGTAATCACAGACCATTGTGGAAAGGTTATTTACTTTCCGTTCTATGTTTTTTTTTGTTGTAATCTCCGATTTACTTATTGGTCATTTTGTTGTTTCCCGTCTTGCATCATTTGGTAACGCCACCTGGTGGCTGAGTGCTGCTCGTGTAAAGTGTTGGCATAGACGTAATCACCAACATGCACGTTCGTTTTTTCCCTTTTGACAAGGACAACCATGTAACCCTAAACGTTCACAACGCCTTATCTAAGGAAAACGTGTCACAACGTGTCGCTACCAGCGTTTTTATTGTGAGGGCACTTACAGTTTCTGCCGAAAATTCGCAAACGGCTTAAGGCATGACAATGGTAACATCTTCGAAGGAAACGATGCGCTGCGGTACATATCATACGTCATTAGGATAGCTTCGGCAAAAAAAAACAGTGTAGCTTTTACTCAGACAGATCCTGCAACAGAGAAGCCTGAGAGATCAAAAGTTAACGTAGGAAATCTTTATTAAAAAAAAAAGCAGACGAAAATGTTCCTAATAACAGGGCCGCAGGACCCGATTAAATCCCAGTACAGCTAATGAAACAGCTGGGCCCAAATACCAAGGTACTTCTGGCTGATGCTATAGAGCAAGTGATTGAAGGAAAGCAAATTCCATTTGGGTACGCCAAGACGGTAAGTTGGGCCACTTGCTTAGGGTTCATCGTAAGGCTCGTACCAGCGCAACACAAGACACTGACAAAAGGACGGTAAAAAACAACGCTGCGCTGCTGATATGGAAAAAAAACGTGTAATACCATATATATATATATATATATATATATATATATATATATATATATATATTATATGCCAGTTCATAAAAGCATGACATGCGCAAGACGCAGAGATCAAGGCGGCTGTGACGTGCTTAACAGAAAACAACACAGCACAGCGGCGCGTTGTCGTTGTTTAGCTTCGTTTTGTCCGTGTCTTGCGTTGCGCTGTTACGAACCTTTCGATGAATTCATCTGGGTGGCGTGAAAGCAGGGTGAACCTGCGGGGGTATTCTGTAAGAGTGCAGCTAGTGGACTGTCCATTTAGGCCGTTGCTGGTTGACTAGGGCCGCTCGTCTCCTCCTCGATCGTCCAGCTGCATCTAATTAGCAGCGGCCGAGATGGACAGCCCACTAGACGGATTCTTACAGAATACGCCCCCTCCCCCCCTCCCCCATCTACACATGGACGTGATAAGGATATAAGGGGAGCTCGTACATGCCGGTTACGGAAACGTCGGTGATGTGTAGAATGTGAATGCAAGCCTTAGGATTAGGGCTGTAGAAGTAGGTGGAGAAAAACGATATACAGGAATAACTACAGAATGGGTTCACAAAACGCAAGTGCTTAGAGAATTGTTTCTTTGAACTAACGTAGTGCATAGCGATTTGAACAGTTAAGAATAAACCTCCGTGGGTAGCATTTTTAGATAATAAGGGAGCGTGAAGAGCTCTTTTCACGGGCACCGCCATATAGCGCAGACAGTTGCGCCATCTAAGGGTAGTCGGCATGATATAGCTTCGGCGAGCGCTCCGTGTTGTATGCCTGCTATACGCCCAGCGGCACTTTCCGGTAGTTGTTTTCCGGTAACGTGCCGTCTTCTACGTAAGAAAAGTTCTGTCACATATACAGAAGTAAAGTGATTTAGGTCGCCATGGCCGGAGTTTCTGCTGGCGTTGAGGCAGAAGGAGTCTTCAGCGCTATGTGTGCCACGTGTGTTTTAACCTACAGTCAGCTTCGGAGATAGGTGGTGTATTTCGGAAAATTCGTTACATGAATGTGGCCTTACTGTGGAATTTTCATAGTTATAAGCTGTGCTTCAGCAGCAATAAGTGGGTAGGAAACATACGACCATCCTAACAGCGGGTACCGTTCCGCTGCGGAATAACTTGTACGCTTTACATTGGCATGCGTTCAGATTGTTATCTGAAGATGCATTGCACTACTACATCATTTGCTGGACGATGTTCCCGCCCACGCATGTGATAGTTTTGGCTAGGTAATAACAGCATACCCCACAGTGTGAATCACACTTGTCCAGTGCTCGAGCCACCGGCTCCAGACTTCGCAAGCAGTGATAGATATTGGGTTATAGTTTTGTTTGTACTACATACCGCATCATCGAATTGGTAATCATGATAGGTGTCATTGCGGCATTGCGGCGTTAGCCAGTGTTTTCTTTCTCACTCTCTCTCTCTCTCTCTATGCCTGTGCGTGCGTGCGCGCGCGCGCGCGCGCGTGTGTGTGTGTGTGTGTGCGTGCGTGTGTGTGTTTGTGCGTGCGTGCGTGCGTGCGTGTGTGTGTGTGTGTGTGTGTGTGTGTGTGTGTGTGTGTGTGTGTGTGTGTGTGTGTGTGTGTGTGTGTGTGTGTTACATAACCGTTTAATTCCTCTTATGCAATCCCCTTTGGATATTAGTGCTTTGCATGGCCGAAACAGAGCATGGTGATCTGAGGTCTACTAGGCTTGAAATCCACGAGAACGGTGCCGGTGGCGGACGCAAATAGTTTATAACGATTGGCGCTTAGATGTCTCGGGGCTGCATTAGGCTGTCCGTGCACGAGGAGTCATGTTTAAATACTTGCACCAAGCGATCAGATAGTGAGAAGCTTTTATTTTAAATTCACGATGGAAACTGAGAGAGACCACTGGCTTTCATTTAATAAAAACCGATAGAGCCAAAATAGTTCACAACACGCACACACACCGCTGATGATGACGTGCGTCGCATATTTCTGGAGCCAAGAGAAATTTCCGAATACTGCAGTTTCCGCGCGCTGCACCGAGGGGCGATATAGTGGTTCCCCGACGACTTCGCATGAACAGACATCATGTGAATTTCGCACAGAACGAGCTAAAACATCTCCAAATTGTCCCGCAACACGCGACTGCAACACGATTAAGCAGCGCTACGCCCGTTCGCACAAGCCAGAGAGGAGGAAAAGCTTGCCGCACGCCCTTTCCTCCTTATGAAAAGGCCTGTACAGCGACGTGGACAGGGATTTGTCATGGGATATTCTCAATCACGAAGGCACAGATCAACGGCTTGTAGTGCTGCTGAGGGACAACCGCGAACAATTTGTACGCAAAGGCCGGAAATGCAATGGAGTGATGAATTTCACCTAAGTCTGAAGCAAGGAGGCCCTTTGTCTCCATTGTTGTTCAGGGTTTATATGACGGGCATCAAAATACGACTGGAAAATGGATATTTTGATCTATCCTTACATCCCTAATGGGCAAAAGCTGCAACAAAAGAGGCCATATAACGTAAAACTATTCCAATCTGTTTTTATTCCAATTTCCTGACGCCAAATTTACGTAACCACCGATGCGAGCATTGGGCGGTGACCTGCAGCGTTGTACGAAACTTCTTAATCAAATTCTATGCTCATTTATAGGAGGTCACTTTTGTTTGCTTTCAACACGAATAAAATCGCAGCGGTGTTTCTAATCTGATTGGCTTCCAGGAGGCGAGGAGCACGATCAAGTGGAGAGGGTTTCGATGGCGATGAGCCAGCGCACTGAAGTTAAAGAACCGGATCAGGAAGATGGGGCCGGCGTCTGCGATTAATCTGCTTCTCCTTAGCTTGCGGTGGCTGGTCGAAAATCTCGGGACTTGCAGCGGAAGGTTAAGGATGCCGATCAAACGGATCCTCAGCAGAGAAGAGTTGACAGGTCATTTCGTATATGTGCCGAAAGGGCTCGATAACGTTATGCGGCCACGCAAAAAGTCTTGTTGTACGCGAATAAACCCATGCTATCCAGCAGATGCAAATGGTCAGTGCCTGAGCGACTGGTGAGCAGCCATCTTATGTTCCTTTCGGAACGGGGCAGTCTCCGGCTATTCGGGAAAGAAATCAATGTTGTTCGCCATCTTTAACCCGTACACGTCACTTTGACGCGGTGAGTTTTCGCGGTTTTGTGACGTCGCATGACAGAAAGGCGGAGTGGGCGCGGCCTGGAAACTTTTGACCAATGTCAGAGGGCCAATGACGAACAAGCGCCGAATCAGAAATAATTATTTTTCTTTTATTTGGTCTATTCATGCATAGTCAGCATGTACATGTGATATCAGATGGGGAGCTATTGTGGTTTCCGTGACGTCGCGTGACAGACAGGCGAAGTGAAGGCAGCCGGAACATTGTGACCAATCGTGGATGGCTGATTGCAGAATTGGAATCAAAAAGTGTGGAATAGCTTTAGGCTATGGCGCCCGAGGTCCCTGTGCCGATGTATACGGAAAGCATAGTGCGACTAGCATACAATGACAATGCAAGATATTTACAGAGACTTGCTAATATATGTGGCAATGCAGCAAGGAATGCAGGCCTGAGCGCACCACATTATGATCATTAATGAAGAGACGAGTAATGACGCATTATCAATTAGAGAGGAAGCCGTATGCATAGTGAAGGAATATGAATACCTCTGTGTGCACATAAAAGAAAGAACGTAAGACCTTGCTACTCAAGCATTCACCAATCTAAGAATGAAGGGGAAGCGGAATTCGGCAATGATAAAACGTAGAGCACATTGGGACTATAATAAATATGAGGTGGTGTGATAACTCTGGAAAGGAGTAATGCTACCAGCCATAACGCTCGCAAATGCCATTTCGTGTCTAAAATCGAACATCGTGTCGGGGTCCGAAGCTAACCAAATGTCGGTAGGCCACTTGGCTTTGGGAGCCAACGGTAAAACCACAAATTACGCAGTGCAGGGTGACATGTGTTGCGCCGCTTTTGAAGTTGGAGAAGCACAGAAGCGAAATTAGTTTCGGAGAAATCCTCAACATGGATTAAAATAAATAGGTGGCTAAAGTGCACATATATCTGGACCTCAATATAATGGACATGGAATGTAGGAAGAGGTCGGGAAAATTGGAAACCAAATAGAGCCAAATAAAGGTTAAATGAAAGTGTAGACAACCAGGATCCATAAAGTAGCATTTGAGTGAGAAAAACAGAGGTGGTAAAGTGGACGCAAAGAACGGAAATTAACAGAATTATGCGTGGCTCTGCTATCACAAACGCCAGAGACCAGTGGAGCTGGGGGAAGGCCAGTAAAGTAGTGCCAAACCGCACACAAGACACACGGGCGCCGGCAACTCGCCCTATGGCGTCCGCCAAAGGCGTCTACAACGGTGTCCGCGATTCGCGTGTACAACGCCGTAGTAGATGCCGCGGTTGTCTCCACTCTGTACGGAGCGGCGGGCGAGGAGGACACCAAGGCACCCTAGCAGCCGCCGAAGGAGAACGCCTCTCCTCCCTCACCTGATCCTCCTGCCTCGCGAGCCAAAGGAGAGGGCACGCATCCGGGCAACACCCTCTACAAAAGCTTAGCCGGAAGCTTTAGCTCGGGTGCTCCGTCTAAATACATGTAAAAGGAGAATTAGTTTTTCTCGGCAACCACTGCACCAAATTTGGCTAGGTTTGTTGCATTTAAAAGAAAAACTTAAAATCTAGTGACTGCTGGTTCCGAATTTCTGATTCAGATTGTCAATTTTTATTAAAATTGTCAAAACATCTTAAGAAACGAAACTATCAAATTTACAACTCTGTAACTCGGCAGTTAAAAATGATAACACAATGTTGTGATTTGCATCTAATAGCACATCTAAAGCGGACAAAATTGATGTTACACATGAATCTAAAGAAAAATTTGTAATATGGAGATACCTTGCAGAACCCTCTTGATGAACGCCACACATTCGCGTAAGATATAATATGACATATCAAATTTCTCGGCTTTGAATGATTAATGGATGCCGTTTACAAAATCGCGACATGTGTTCTCGATGCAAAGTTATTAATCTATAAGCTTTGCGCGTCTATTCTTTTCGAACTTGCGAATTCTTTAAATTTCCTTTAACAATATTCATGCCCCAAATCAAATTTCTGCTTCCAACAGACACTATAATCAAACTTTCTCTCTCAAATGCAACGAATGTCATTAATATCAATCCAGGGGTTATCTCAGTAAAGCGTGTTTGCGTTTTACATGTATTTCAATAGGCCGCGTCGGAGTTGGGCCCGAACTAAAGCTTCCTTAATCTTCCTTACTTAAGAGGCTTTAACAGGAACCGCTGGACCGATTTTAATGCAATTTGTTGCATTTGAGAGAAAAAGTAAAATTCTAGTGACTGTTAGCAGCGGAATTTCGATTTAGGCCTCAATTTTATTCAAAGAATTTTCAAAAATTCGGAAGTTGGAAAAAGATAGAAGCCCAACGTTGAAAAATTAATGGCTCTCCGTCGAGATTAGATATCACTGTTCTGTAAACGGCCTCCATTAGATCATCAAAGCGTACAAATTCGATATGTCAATTTACATCTTACGCGAATTGGTTACGTTGTTTACAAGGGTTCTGCAAAAGCTGTATTTACACATTACTAAATTTGAGATTCATCTGTAACATATCTATTTTGTCCACTTTAGATGTACTTTTATATGCAATTCACATAATTTTAATGTCATTTTTGATTGCTGAGTAATGGAGTTGTAAACTGCAAAGTTTTGTTTACTGAATTTTTGCGATTTTCGGCAACATTTAGTAAAAAATTACGTCCTAAATAAAAAATTCGAAACCAAAAGTCACTAGGTTTTAACGTTTTCTTTTAAATTCTACAAACCTCGTTAAGTTTAGTGCAGTGGTTACCGATAAAACGATTTCTCCTTTTACATGTATTTACATAGTATATACACGTATTTACATAACACCCGAGCTAAAGCTTCCTCTTAAAGAGCCCCTTACCAAGTCTGGCCATTGTGAGCTGACATGCGCAGAGCATACATTGCGCGATAACGATCGTGTCTGCAAAGTATTACATCATCTTACGTTCTAGCGCGAAGTGAACACGGACACAGAAAGGAGCAGACAGGACGAGCGCTAACTCTGAACTAAATTTTTATTAAAACGAAGAACATATATATAGGTGATTGCAAAAACCATAGCATACGAACATGACAAGGTAAAAAAATCAGTTAAACATATCAGGGGGTATGTAAGTCAAAGAACAAAAAAAAAAAATGATTACTTCAGATTAGTACACGTATTGTGAAGGTAATGAAATTCGCAATCTAACAGAGACAACGAGGCATGGCTGACGCAAGTGTCTCCTTATCTTTTTATGTGGAATGCCTCGATAATTTCCCGCGTGGTTTGGCATCTGTGTCTGGAAAGAATTTTGGTGTCTTCAAAGAAAGGTTTGCAACCACAATCGAAACAATGTGCCGCTAAATGTGATGCATTAGGGTTGTTTAGTGAATGTTTGTGTTCTTTTAGTCTAATATTAATGCACCTGCCGCTCTGTCCAATGTAAGCTTTCCCGCACTCGAGTGGAATCTGAGAAACTATACCCATGTCGCAAGGCACTAAAGGGGACACATGCTGGAAGCATGAAACCTTCAACAGGACACTCCCGAAGGATGCCCCGGATTCTGAACTCGGAACTCTCGCGGCAGGTCCGTTTCTTCAGGGACACGCTACTGGTTTTGTGCGGGAGAGCCCCATCTGCGGAAGGCCAACGACGATGTTTTCGGGAATGGATTAGGATCGCAGAGCAGGCCGCGGAATTCCTAAGGGTCCATGCTCGTCTTTCGTTACCGAAGAAGGATAAGACTACGCGGGACCAAGGAAAAATGCTTGTGCTCGGCGGTCAACAACTCCCAGCTAGCATCAAAAGGACTCTGCGCAAGGGACCAAAGTTTGCCTGTGAACCTGATTTGTCACCTCCGGAAAAGGTCAGCTTGTCTAGATCCATTTCTCGTTGGGTCACTGAAGACTTTCGACCAAGGTGTGTGACTGAGTGCGTTGATGTGATCGCGAGGACTGTACCTCAGTCCAGTAAGTCAGACAACCTAAGTGGTGTGACGCGTTTTTTCGTCAAGCATGAGCTTAGGTTGGTTACTGCGGACAAAGAAGGTCTCTTTGTTGTTGTTCCTGAAGAATTGTACGCACAAAAAGCTAAAACCGCAATTGACAAAAAGTTTGTTCCAAAAATTACCAATTTAAAGAAAGTGAAGAAAACTGCAATTGATTTGCTTGAGAAATTTGGTCTCGAGCGCCTCGCGTCGGGAGTTAAACATTCCAAGGGTCTGCACCTCGACATATATTTTAGTGCTAAGACACATAAGCCGGGAGTTCCTTTTCGAGCCATTATTTCTGAAAAATGAACGTGGCAGTACACTGTCTCAACTTTTTTTGCATAATGCACTGTCTTCTGTTCGTCTTAATGACCCCTTCCTGATAAGACATTCGGAAGAAATTGTAGCCTTCCTAACAGGAAATAATCCAGGTAAATGCTCGGCGATCAGTGTTGATGTAAAAGACCTTTTTATTCGCTTCCGCAATCGGAACTACTGTGCAGTGTTAAAGAAGCAGTGACGCTCAACAATGATGAGTTCTGGTTTACTCAGGACTGTGGGATGCCCGTGGAATCTTATTTAGAACTTTTGTTGTTTTACATAGGGAATACCGTTGTAAAATGGGGTAGTTTTATGTATGTACAAAAATCGGAAGTTTGTATTGGTTCAAAAGTTGCACCAGTTTTGAGTGATATTTATCTAAGTCGTGTCAATAGAAAACTACAAAACAATCTTAAGGAATTGGCGGCGCATGCGTTTAGATACGTAGACGACTACCTGGTGTTTTGTTCTCGCGATAACTACACCAAGAAACCTACGGATATTTTAAAAGTATTTAGGGAATGTGGTGGGGGCCTTGGTTTCACGCTAGAGCTTATCCAGGGCAACAAATTAGTTTTTAGATCTGTGCTTAACGTTCCAGGATGAGCATGTTTGTTGGCATTATTCGCCTAGGGCCAAGAAGCCGCTGCTAGAATGTTCTTCTTGTCATTCTAAACATGTTAAAGAGGGGATAGCTTATTCAACTCATAGGTCTGCCATTACTAAGTCATGTCCGCACAATATGCAAGAAAGTTTTTCACAACAGATAGAAAGGCTTGGAAAGGCTAGCTATCCCGTGCATTTATTATCACTAACCTGCGAAAAACATTTAAAATGGGTAAAAAGCCCCGGTAAGAAACAAGAAAAACAGAAAAAAGAAACAAAGTTTGCTGTAGTAACCTACATACATAGATTATCCCATGGTTTAAGGAATGTGGCCAATATAGGTATGACGTCAGTACCGTTTTCTCGGCCCCACGCAAGTTGTCTAACATGTGCACTATGATAAATAGGCGACTTGAACAGGAAGGCAAAAAAAGAAAAGATTGCGGAGTTAAACATGTGTCCCCTTTGTGCCTTGCAACACGGGTGTAGTTTATCAGATTCCACTCGAGTGCGGGAAAGCTTAGATTGGACAGAGCGGCAGGTGCATTAACATTAGACTAAAAGAACACAAGCGTTCACTAAACAACCCTAATGCATCACATTTAGCGGCACATTGTTTCGATTGTGGTTGCAAACCTTTCTTTGAAGACACCAAAACTCTTTCCAGACACAGATGCCAAACCACGCGGGAAATTATCGAGGCATTCCACATAAAAAGATTAGGAGACGCTTGCGTCAGCCATGCTTCGTTGTCTCTGTTAGATTGCGAATTTCAGTACCTTCGCAATACGTGTACTAATCTGAAGTAATCATTTTTTTTTGTTCGTTGACTTACATACACCCTGATATGCTTAACTGATTTTGTTACCTTGTCATGTTCGTATGCTACGGTTTTTGCAATCACCTATATATATGTTCTTCGCTTTAATAAAAATTTAGTTGAGAGTTAGCGCTCGTCCTGTCTGCTCCTTTCTGTGTCCGTGTTCACTTCGCGATAGAGCCTAAGATCATGTTACCGTACCAACTCGCCCAACTGTCTATCCTTTTGCATTACAAGTATTACATCGCTACACGCGCAGAAAGATATGAAATTTCAAACCGAACGCCGTTTTTCCTTCTCGCGGCCGCAGTGCTCCAAGCCGGTGTATGACGTACTCGTGCACCTGCGCCTACGTAGTCGTGTCCGCAGGGTGACGTCGCTCGTGGTGACAGTATGGATAAGTATTGAAGACAACATCTGATATCTGTGTGATCTTTTGCTTGAATTGACGAATTGAAGTTTAGAGAAATAACCGCACGTTCCCACAGTCGTGCGGTCACGTGCGCAGGTAATGAAACTATGCCATTTTCTACCGTGTTCCAGTGCGTGATCATGCTCTGCGATCCACTTGTTCTGCCTCAGTATTCGTGTAGCACTGAATTATGCCGCTAGTCATGTGTCCTTCTGCGCAGCGCGCAAAATCCTGCACTGCGCGAAACGATAACAGCTGGCCCGCAACGTCGCCAGCGGAAGTGCGCTTCGCAAAAAAAAGCGAGGAGAAAAAAAAAACGGCCGTGGCTTAGCTTGGTTAAGCCTGGTGATTGCGAAGCAAGAGTGTGTTATTCTCGGATCAGCTGGTAGTATGGCTGGTGGTAGTCCTGGGTTATGCTAGTGCTACGGCTTACAGTGAATCATCTAAGCACCAGCACGTCCAGGTGCATCTCGGACTTGAGCACGCCGTTGGCGAACGTCCGTATCGAGCTGAAGGACGAGAGGTCCAAGTAGCGCATGACGACGTTCTCGATGCTCGACACCCGCCGAACGTCGGCGGCTCTGAGGAGGCCGCTGCTGATGTCGCGACACGCGAGGATGACTCGGGTAAAGCCCCTCAATCTCCCAAAGTAGCGCCATTCGCTTCCCTCCTCCTCCGCTCGGTGCGGCCTCGACGGTGGCGCCGCCGGTGGTGGGCCTGCCGTAGCAGACGACGGCTAACACGCTACGGGAGGAAATCCGCAGAAAAGTTCGTTCGAGCCCTGCGGAGCAGTTTTTTCAATCGAGATCTTTCTTCGTCAGTCGGTAACTGGCCTTTAGAATTTTGTGTTAGAATTGCGGAGGAAATAGAGAAAATGACCATTATTCAAGGCGTATTTAAGGCGTAAAGCGCGCGACGTTGAGAGTTCGTGTTGCTGAAACACGATGCAAGCACGCGGTGTTCTCAAACACGCGGGTAATTACCAAAGTTTCAGGTGTTGACAGCGTGAAAGTATGTGTACGTGGTTTCGTAGGTTCATTCACGTACCTGCAGGACACTTTTGTTCGGTCGGCGCATGAGAGATTCCGGCTGTGTGCGGTCAGCAATGCCTGGCAACAGGGCCGTTTTTTCATTGCGGGGTGCTTTGGTAATCGTGACGATATATTGTTTGTTTTTTTACAAGTACTGCTCCAGGAGGGCACATGTAATGGCTAACGGAGGCCTCTGAAGAGCACGTAACATTACACTTATGCAGGCGTCGCAGGGAGTGCTCGCATACAAAATTGGCTGTCCGCGATCTTATACCCCCTTGGCATGCACAGGCTTCGGCGAGCCCCATCCAGCGCTGGTTCTAGCTATGGTGTTCCCGTTGCCGCTTTGGTGCCCTGGAGGCGCCGTCAATAATACGAAATAATGACAAGCTGTTACACTAGTAAATAAAATTTATAGAAGAAATACAATCGCGCCGAGGCGCCAACTTCTAAAGCAGCGCTAGCGCGCGAGTATTATGAAACGCCAACGAGGAATTTACCGGCCCACGTACGACTCGACGATCAAAGTGCACGTTAAACATCCCCAGGCGAGCTAGATAAAGTTATCCGGAGCCATCCACTACGACCTCCATCCTAGCTTTAGTCGCTTCGGAACGTTAAAATCATTAATCACCACAAACCAAATCAATACATGCGGGCGTACATTCGAAGCTAAAAGACTGCATCGTAAATCATAGTGAGCCTTGCAATAGCGTCGAGAATGTGCTAACTTCTGGTGGAGCTCAAAACACACCCTGAATAAAGTCGCTTTTATGTCACTGGCCAGCTGCAGATGCGTGCATTTCACCGCAAGACGATACTACATGAAACAAAGAGCACTTTCGAAAAAAGAAAGTCAAACAACGCGCTAAAAACCACGCAGAGCATGAACACCAACTTTTTCGAAGCGGAAGGCGTGAACTAGGCTCAAAATAAGAGGTTGTGAGTAGCCGTGGCCCTTACTTCACTAAGCCGTGCGTTCTTTGCCACTTCCTCGAAGTCAGCCCGCCCGATCCTGCGAATCCACACTTCTTTTTGCGTTGCGCCCGCCAGACGGCAAAGCAAAAAGCTTTTTGCCCTCGCTGTGTCTGTTGCGGCAACCGAAGGCGCAGCAGCATGGCATCGCAATTAAGTTCTCGGCCCTGCACATTCTATTACGCTAACGCACTCCGTCAGTCCGCCTGCCGTACGTTCGTCGCGCAGGCCCAACAATGGAGGTCGGCGCGCGCTGGAAAGAAAAAATATACAAAAGCGCGGCGCCTGCTCCGCGCTGGAAAGAAAAAATATACAAAAGCGCAGCGCCCGCTTCCACGTGACACAGATTGGCCAATGGGGGAGCAAAGGAGGCTGGGGCGACAGGAGGCGTGGAGGAGGACGTGCCAGGGTGAGCGGGGTGGCGGAAAGATCTAAGAATGGCGCTACTTTTGAAAAATTGAGGGGCTTTAGACTCGGGCGCCGCGCCGCGCCCCTGGTGAGAGGAGCGGGAGTTAGGCCGCCGTTGGTGGCTACCGCCTCGCCTCGCGACGGCGTGAGATGCGGCCCCGTTTTTACACAGCTGGTGTGACGTCACTCTAGGTCACGTGGTGTGACGTCACGCAGCGAGGTCACGCTAAAGGTCAATGGTGCCTACCACCGCCTCGCCCCGGAACGGGCTGAAGTGCGACCTAATGTAGTAGTGCTTCGCAATAAAAAGTCAGGGCGGGGCCCGTGACGTATGTGTCACACGATCCTCGAGGTCCGGCAAGAGAGAACGCAGGGAAGGAATTTCGCTTGCGGAGGCTAAACGGGGCGAGTGGAAAGAGTGTCTCGCTATGCAGTGGAGCTCGCCTAGTGAAATCATAGGTTCGTGGCACTGAACTATTTCTATCTCGGCTATTATAGAGCCGATATGAAAAATTTTTGGCGGCAGAACGCTCCATTGAGGACACGTAACATCTTCCAACGTATAACCACAAAGGGCCTGGTGAGGAGCCTTTTAAGGCGAAAGCTTAAATTATTAACAAAATCATTGAATTAAAGCTTCCGACGCCACACGACGAGTGAGCCCAACTCTCCTTCCACTGTCTAAACTTGCCGAGCCGTCGTCAGAGACGCTAGCTGTGGTTATGGGCACTGCGCGCGTTCGGCGTGAATGTGGAGAAACGCGGATGAGCTCAGATGGCGTCAGCGGTAGCTCTGTTCCATCTTTCGGTGCATTGCCTCGTTGGCACAGATACAAAATAACAATGCTATACCGAAAAATAAGCTTACCCTGGAATCCTCGGTGACCGAGAAACTTTTCCCACCACACAGCGCGTATCCAAGCGTTACTCATTGTTTCCTCCCTCGGGAACTTAACACGCGCACCTTCGTGTCCCCGGTGTAGTTGCCACGGTATCGCGGTACATTGCATTTGCACGGCATTGTAGCGTCCTTCCTTTCACATTTCTAAAGCTCGCAGACACGGAAACACTCACAGCAACACGCATAACACGAGCAGCTGAACAGCGAAGAGATGCATGTCGACAAAGACGCGCCAGGGAATGCCGATTTCGCGGGACAGTAGGGGGGCTCTTCAGCCGGACACGCGCTACTGCGAAGTCGCAGTGACTTGCCGAACTCTTTTGCCGCCTCATGCGACCGCCCCATCTGTTGACCTAGTGCTAGTGGAAAGGGCGAAAACGAAGGGCTTCTCTCTTTCCAGTTGGAGTCGGCTATTGGTGTTGATCCGGGCCGCGTTCCTCGCTCGCGTGCGCGCCGCTCCTTCTCCCCAGGTAGGCTCCACCCACCCTCTCCGCGTCACCTTATACTGTGCTTTCGCTCTCTCTCAGTTCTCCCTGCCCCAGCTCGGCGAAGCTGCGCACGTCAAGAGAAACCCAGCGAGGTTCTAATAGCTGCTAGACTCCACCCACCCTCACCACGTCGCTATGCCGTGCGAAGCTATTTTTATACTCTGCTTTCACTCTCTGTCAGCACTCCCTCCCCCAGCACGGCGAAGCTCCGCACGCCAAGAGAAACCCAGCGAGGTACTAATAGCTCCATTTTAAAAGACAACAGAGATTTAAAAGAATGCTAAGGAAGCAATCAGAACGGAAAATCTGTAATATAACACAAAGGGAAGTGCCTTGCTATGTAAGGCTCGAGCTGGTTCTCTAAAGACAAACACACACTGGAGCAAGGCCTCGCAACAACATGAGACGTGTGTACTGCAAAGAAAACCCAGAAATAACTCGCCACGTCGTGGTAGAATGTCAATATATTCACCCAGCGAGACCCGTAGGAATCGAGTGTCCACTTTCCAGAGGCTACGGAACACAAAGAGGGTGGAAGGATTAACTGGTCAGCAGTCGAGATAAGAAATGATTAGTGCAGTGTTGGAATAAAGGGCACCGTAGATATTCATATTGTTACGAGGTGCTGCAGGAGTGAACGATAATGAGAGGACTGACGAAGACGACGATCACCGATAGTCGTTCGCACGGGCTCCATCTTGCATGCCTGTCTTCTGCCCGTTGTATATATCTTGTAAGCATATTGCCAAGCGTCTTTTCTCCCCGTAATATTTTGGTGGAGAGTGCGGGTTTTAAAGGTTTCAAGATAGAAACAATATAAACGGAGACATGGCAAGCGTAGGTAATGGTACAATATAGTGACAGCGGTTTTAAATATCAAAGTTAAGATCGACATCAGAGGGGCAAAAAGGCTAGATGGCGATAAATGTAGTGAGTCAAGCAGGCTAGGTGACAGTCCGCGCCCCGCGTAAAAGGGGATGCTAATAAGTACCATCGTCATCTGCCGTTCACGTCACCTCGGTAACCCGGTGTGTTGTAAAGAGCCCAATTAAATAAGCTAAAACATTACTTGATCGCGTTCAGCGTGTGTGGCGGAGTCGCACCTTTTCTTTGGACGTTACCGTCCTTGAAGCATCAATTGAAGAGTGCTGCCCTTGGTGCTCTTTCGGTGGTGGTGGTGGTTCCTGTGGAACAGTAGCCTGAAAAGCGAGAAATAAACAACACCCGTCCGTTACAGTGCAATGGAAAATAACGTTGCGACAAACGTTTCACGGTGGGTGCCTTGCCACACTTGGACGGGTCATGCATGCTCGAAAAATGCAGACTTACACACTAGCGGCGAAATAATTAAGGGTGGTAAATCATTCTGTCAAAATCCCATTTTTCATTTGTTTGGCGACAGAGATTTGATTATTACAGACATTTGAATAATAGGGAACAAAATGCATAAAAGAAAACATTCTTGTTTAATGAAATTCCCCTGCAAAGCTGAGCGCCGGCAGAGTGGAAGCTACATACCGGCGCGAGCAAATCAAAATTGGGCGAGAGTATGAGTGCCTTGGCAGCTTATGTGCTACCCTAAGAGCTTCGCCAGATCAGACGTGGAAAACAAAGTAAAAATTGTGAGTTTCTACCAGCCAAAAGCACGATCTTCTTACGAAACACACCACATATGGTGTGAGGCTTCGGAGCGATTCCGACCACTTCTGGTTATTTATCGTGCACCTAAATCGAAGTACACGAGCGTTTTTTCCCCCAACGAGGGTTCTTTCCCACCAAAAAAGTTTCTTGCACTAAAAAATTGCACAAAATGACTGTCACAGCATCTGGACCCATAGCCGATATGGCTGGTTGGGGATTTATCACAAAGGCTGAGTAAGCACAGCGTCAATTATCAAATGCAATGTTAATATGAAAATTACAGAATCAATGAGAGATGTACAGAATATCAGCAGTAATTCGCGAGTTTTCGAGCTCTCCGAAAGAGTGAGTCTCTTAAGCCACGGTGCAATATTTCGCCGACAGTTATTCAAGCTAGCCATATTGTACCAAATTTTTTCGCCAACAAGGGACATTGTTCGACGGCCGTAAACATTGCGCACTATCGGCACATTAAGGTTTTTGTTCCGCCTGGCGACTGTTACACCTTGGTGAGATATCGGCATCCTGACGTCTGCAAGCATGTGTGAGCTCTGACTGGAATCTGACGACTTGTTACTACATGTAAATAGCGTAAAATAAACACCTTTTTCTTTCGCTCCTACTACCGGACGTACTCATTCATATGGGACAAAGGATTCCTTGCCTAAACGCTACCCCGAGTTTTCACAATGCTAACCACAGAACAAAGGGAAGCATACGCGTAGCACTGTGCTTCTACGCAATGTGTTGGGGAACACGCTAAGTTTTCCTTGTATTTAGCACCAATTTTTTTTCGTCTAAACCATTCAAAAGTGAACTGTAGTTTGTTAACTGTAGTGCTATAACTAAGACAGTGTCGTTTGCACACAAAGCAGTTTGCGTGTGGGTCATGGAGATAGGATAATCATTGACGAAGAGGAAGAACAAGGTTGCTCCAAGTACTGAACCTTGCGGAATACCCATTTAAAGGAGTCTCCTGCCTTTTGTAGTCGCATGCTTGTACAAACTGAGTCCGCCAATTGAAATGGCCGCAAAAACATTCTAAAGCAATCCTTCTAAATCCCGACCGTTGGGGCGTCTGCAGCGACGTATTGTGCTTCATTACGTTGAACGCCTTTTTTTTATCTAGGAAAATACCAATGATGATTTGATTATCGTTTAAAGCCGGGCTTACTTTGTCTGCCACAGAATTTAGTGAAGTAGCCGTACAGTATTCCCTTTGAAAGTCATGTTGATTGGGAGTTACTATACTGTATTTTGCAATAAAGTATATCATTCTTTGGCTACTAGTTACCTTCTGGAATCCGTGATTTGTACGATACTTACTAAGATGGTATTTTGTATGCCTCCAGTAGCACATTGAAGTAGTTGTAAGATAAGGGTTTTCAAATGCGCGTTTTTATTTTACAATTATCAGTTGAAGGAAGGGAGGGGTGTGGCTTATGTAGACAGCTAGTTTTTTATGAATAAATTAGCCTTACCTTATATAGCAATAAATGCCGCACAATTTTTGTTTTCTGTCAATCCAAATAAAACTTCGAGGCAATAACAGGTGTCAGGTATCATGTTACTGAATGTGCAACATGACGCCTAGCGCTAAAGTGCCTACGCACTTGCAAGATTTCGTACCGTCGATGGCACCCTTCAAGGATATAGCAAAATATAAACAGTTCATGTGCGTCCGCATGGCTGTCAAAATAACTTGTCATTTATTTGCGAAAACGTGCGCATTTAGAAATGTTGCCGCAGTGATAGTGTTTGCGGTTGGGCACTACCTGGGCTTATACGTGACACTTTCATCGTGCCCCCAGTATCCCTTATTGAGTCCCCCCTTTTCTTTGGTGTTGGTCGCCTTCGGGGGTTCCTTTGACGCGTCAGGCCCTGCATGCGCTTCCTGCAGGGGCGCTTACGCTGCATCTTGGACCAGCGCAATCTGCAAGCATACAGCGCCGCTCGTTTGTTTCAATGGTTCACGTGGTCAGCGATGTCATTTGCATGACCTTTGTCTGAAAGTGTTTGCTGCGGCAGTCGTAGTGAGCTAATAAACTTGTTCGTTAGTGCGCGTAATGGGACAACCTGGTAATGGCACTACCTACGTAGTCGATTCAAATCGACCACCTAAACGTAAGAAAATTCGTATATTGATTGCGTGTGACACGTGCAAGATCTGCTCAAGCAGAATACTGTACGTTCGCTGCCTGGATCGCAAACATTCAAGCGCCGAAATCACAAAATCTTGTCTTTTGCCATTGGCTAGACTCCTTCGCTATTAATAGGTCCCGCATCAGAGTTGATTGAAGTTTGCTCTTAGGAACAATACTAGCGCGAGTGTAAATCCAAGCCTAATTTCGCACTGTGTTCTGGGTTTTTGTTAACGTACAATTTGTCCATGAATAGTACATGTTCTCAGACAAAGCAGCCAGAATACCGTTTGCTCAGTAACATTGTTATATACAAGCGACATGATCTACGATTCTCAGACCGCAAGTCCTCTTGAACCGTGCGGATGTCGTAACGATGCATTTCACTTTCTAGTAATCTTTTCTTATCGTTCGGAGCACCGAGCCACATATTCCAGCGATAACTGCATTGCCGCAGCGTGCAAGCCAGTGATTAAGGGCGAAAGAAAAATGTAAAATAAATAAATCCGTACAAAGTGCGCCTACTCTGCGACTTCCCGCACCATGCTGTCACATCGGCAGCGAACAGCGGTCAGTATCGCTTTTCTCACTTGGTTCCTGCATGGCCTCCGTGATCGGTTGGCCTTCCGATTTCGAAGTCCATGGTTGCCGGTTATCGAATACATCATGCCCCGTGGCATTGAGCGGCGATCGCATCCACCGCTTGACTTCCAGAAAGGAAGGCCAAGACAAGCGCGAGGAGAGTGAATAGGTTACAAGTGATGGATTAAAAGGGCAGATGATATGCGCAACTTTGGTAAATCACAATAACAACGTACCACGAGAAATAATAAGACGTATTTATTCTTATTCTTTGGTCCCAAACCGATGAAGGGAGGCAAAAGGCGGCACACCACTTACGTAAGGCCTGCCCTTTCCCCACTGAAACGAAAAACAAATCATGGCAAATGAACATGTGGTCGAAATAGGGGTTCTGTCGTCCCGGTGTCCAATGTTGAGAATTTTTCTGGTTGAGCTTTTATGAAGAATTAATGGTCTTCTTTTCGATAGACGCATTCTACCTAAACAAGCTAAAACAGACGAACATGTCAATGCAAATGCGGCTCCTTGAAAATTTGTCTACGAACAGACTTCTAAAAATCCTCGTTGTCACGCGTTAATATATACTGCGTCTTAAGGTATCCATATTTACATAAACTACAATATTGCTATGGAACAGCCGCCACAGTGTAGCTGCGCTTAGGAGGAAGAACAAGACGACGTGGGCCGGCTTGATATAGCGTCGCCAGTTTGGCCTTCGGTTAGCTTCCCTGTAAATAAATTGTATATAGCATTGGGCTTCAGCTACGCGTAACATTAATTTGGTGGAGGTGGAGATTCCCCGTACCCGTCATGGAGCTTCGCAGCGGTCGCAACGGAGACAGTGCAACTTCGGCTCCTGCTGGCGGCACTTCATCTACGCAACCGTCTCCGCCTGCAGCCCCGACCTACGTTGCCGTTTCCCCCCCCTCGGGATCCTGGTGCTTTCAACGGAGTCGGCAGTCCTCATGTTAGCGACTGGCTCCGCCTATACGAACGTGTCAGCACCAGTCACAGGTGGGATCCGACTATTGTGCTTGCGAACGTTCTTTCCTACCTCGACGGAGCTCCGCTCACGGAGACACGGATTTGGCGAGTCGTTCTTTGTATTGTTCTCTCCACTTTAGTTACACAAAGGACATGCAAGAATTAGTCCACAGAGGCATTCCTCGCAGCAGGTGCGAAGGTGTGATGCTTTTCCAATATTACAAGCGTTTGCTGACATAGGTATGCATTGGGAGTATTTCGATGTCCAACCTATTCATGAGAGACGATTTGTCCTTGTATGCTGTTGTCCTGTTTGGCTGGGTCCCAATACGTGCTCTTGCGACAAAATAAATGGTATACCGCTAGACACAAAATTACAGGGTCTCTTAAAATCTCTCAAGAGGTGAACGGTGAAAGCCTACTCTTCGTGCTTTTATCATTCGCCTTTTCAGTCATTATTAGTCACTACTGCTCCCTACTAAGCATTTTAGACATTTGTAATCAATTGTGGTCATTACAAGCCGTCGTAAGACATGTTGGTCATATCATAGTCATTAGTAGTCATTACTAGTCATTTCAGTCATTATTAGTCATTACTGGTCATGATTAAGCATTTTTAGCCATTTATAATTCATTGTACTCGTTGCAAGTTGTCGTTAGAGATATTTGTCTCTTCCTAGTCAATATTCGGTATTACAAGTCATTTCAGTCATTATTAGTCATTACTGCTCACTACTAAGCATTTTTAGTCATTTCTATTCAATTGTAGTCGTTACAATTTGTCGCTAGACGTATTGGACATTTCGTAGTCATTATTAGTCATTACAGGTCATTTCAGTCATTATTAGTCATTACTGCTCACTACTAAGCATTTTTAGTCATTTCTATTCAATTGTAGTCGTTACAATTTTTCGCTAGACGTATTGGTCATATCATAGTCATTATTAGTCATTACAGGTCATTTCAGTCATTATTAGTCATTACTGCTCCCTAGTAAGCATTTTAGTCATTTGTAATTACTTGTGGTCATTACAAGCCATCGTTAGACATATTGGTCATCTCATAGTCATTAGTACAAATTCCAAGTAATTAGCAGTCATTTTAGTTATTACTATTAATTACTATACATTTTAGTCATTACTATTAATTACTATACATTTCTAGTCATTCCCAATCAGTTGTGGTCATTACAAGCCGTCGTTAGACATTGGTCATTTAGGAGTCATTTGTAGTCATTACAAGTCATTAGTAGTCATTATTGGTCATTACTACTCATTAGCTTCTAACAATCTCTATTATAACGTTATCATTCACTAACTGTCGCTATCAATCATTTTTAATTCTATAATTTGTCTTTAATTTGTCTTCATTTGGCCTGATGACGCTTCGTCGGACACTCCGGAAGACAGCTCTGCTGGCACAAACTTCATGACCCGAGAAAGGCTTTCGCCTTAATAAGTCGCTCTTTTTTGAAGGTAGAGTGGTTATGTAAACATCGGCTCAACGTCACAGCTAGCATTCACGATGCAAAGCAACGTCAGCTCTGCGTTATTTTGGTTCCTGGCGTATCACCGCTGTTTACCTTGTGCGACGTGCAGGAAATGCGATGCAATGCACCATTGCCGTATCCGTGTAAACGCGGCTATTAAAAAAGTAACCGGCTTTCGTTCACTGAAGGCCGCGGCACGAGCTGAACACAGTATACCTTTATGAAGGGTGTCCCAAATAATTCTAGCCACAATTTAAAAATATGCAAATGCCACGTAGCGGGTCATAACCAAGGTAATCTTGGTTTCGCGTCGCTTGGAGATACTCAACTTATTTTCATTCGGCCTACCTAGATAATTAGTCTTAATTATTTAACTTCTCAAATATTATAATTAGATAAAAAGTGTCAGTGGGAAAATTGTAGGCGACATGAAAAACTACCGACACAGCTTTCTGTTGCTCAATACGTGCTACATAAGTGTTTTTCCGAGCGGGAAAGCCCGCGAATACACGCAAAATTACCGCGCGACTAGCTGCTCGAGGCATTCTTCAGTGTATTCGGGCACTTCTTTCACGCTCGAAAAAACACTTTTATGTAGCACGTATTGAGCAACAGAAAGCTATATCGGGAGTTTTTCATGTTGCTCTACAATTTGCTCATTCACACATTTCATCTAATTGTAATATTTGATAAGTTAAATAATTAACCATGACTAATTATCTAATTAAGCGGAAATAACATAATCCGAGTATCTCCAAGCGATGGCAAACATTACCTGTGTTCTGTCCAGCTACGTGGCATGCGCATATTCTTAAACCATGGCTAAAGTTAGCTGGGACACCCGTATATGCCAGCGTATCCCTAGAGTCAAGCGAGAACGGAGGTCATACCATATTCATATATTAGTAATAATACTAATATGTCGTGGCCACCAGTTCACAAAAAGATGAGCACCTTTCATGACTTTTACAACGCCTCCATTCAATATTCTTCTTTATTCTATAAGGAATCGGGGGTTTAACCTGATGTTGATAAATTTTGTTCGGGGAGCAAAAATCGGTAATTATCGTGTTTTACCCGAAATCGAAGAATTCTATATGTATAGTATGGGGTTACCCGTAAAGTTCTTACTGCGCCCTCATATTCCGCAGGGGAGTCGTACCTTTTCTTTTGATTTGGTCGCCTTTAAATCTGCAGGCCCGGCAGGAACTTCTGTAACAGGTGCTTTCGGTGCAGCCGGACCCTTTGAAGTCTGCGAATGAAGTGTAGTGCGGACCTCAAGTTTCTAAGCTACACATCGTCAGCGATCATGTGTGCTCTCTTTTTCTTTTAAAACTTTTTGCTGCGAGATTATGTGATTAGCTAAGAAACGAGTAAGCAGACAAGCCAGGGCTGTAACAGTGCTGCCACCTCAGGGGATTCCAAATGAATCGGCTGATGTAGCTTCGTAAATTGATTGCATGTAACGACGTAAGTCATTTCATGCTACAAATACGTCTGTATCGCGCGGAGAATTGCTAAACAATCGCATTAGTGTGCCCCCTGGCTTGAGCGGGATATTTAAGGTCTCTTGCTTCAATTTGTATTTGCCTCTTGGCCTTTCAGATGTCCATTAATGCTTGTATACGTGCTCCCAGAATATGCAGTACATGGCGATATGCATTTAGCTATGCTGCGACCGCAGTGCTTCGAAGCGGGCCTGCAAGTGCAGTGTATTTCAGCGCAACATTCTGATGAACATCACTAAATCAGAAGGACAGGCAGACGAACAACCCACGCGTTCTCGTGTATTATATTTAACGCAGCCTGGCCACGTCACTGTACCTCCGTAATGGTTGGTTGGTTGGTTGGCTAGTTTCGGTTTTATGGCACAAAGCCAACTAAGGCCATGCTGCGCCATGTACTTCCGTAATGTAGGTTCTTATCGATTAACGAATGTTAACCGCACAAGTCCTGCCGTGCCGAACCCGGTGACTCTCTTTTTTTTATCATTCCATCTCTCCCAACCTTTGAGAATCTTACGTGTAAAAGAAGCAAGTGCCACGCCGTTTTTTAAACAGCGGAGCTGTTCTAAGTTGAGCCTTTGCCGTCCGTTGTTTGGTGTCACGCAGAGGGGCAGGGTGCGGTTAGGGGCATAGAAGCAGGTGCTTCGCCGGCGCGCGCCCTTTCGCCCGATGAATTCCGCTCGGCGCGAGCGGCAGCGCCGACGTCGCGCAAATCCCGAGCTTCGAGAGCGAGGAGCGCAAACAAAGCGCCAGCGGAGGGAAGTCACTACCGCCGAGGATTGATGACGGGAAGGTCAAGCCAAGCACCGGTGGAGGCAAGCCAAACCCCACTTTTCAGAGACGCCAACCCAGCCAAGCACCAGCAGAGGCAAGCCAACTCCCAACTTCGAAAGTATAGGAGGGCGAGCAGAGACGTCGACGCGGAGAAATTCCTCCCACGGAGCGTGCCGATGGATGGTTCAAGAGAGAATTCCTCGACCGTGAGTGCGGCCACAGCTGCAAGGTGTGTGATAGACTGTGGCTTGGTCACAACCTCGCCCAACTAAAGAGTGTGCGCAATCCGGAACCGAAGCTCGAATATATCAAAACGACGACAACGAGACAAAAGACTCTTGAAAATCGCAATAAACACGAGTTAAAACTTGAGAAAACGACCGCCAGCTTCACTTATTTGGCAGTTTTCACTGCGTGGAACTGGTTTCTTTTCCTTTTTTTTTTTGAACGTCGCCGCAAGTCAGCCGCCGTGTTGCAAGGGGGTCGTGTGCGACACGCGCGTCATCGAGCTGCTGCGATGAGACTGCGCCCCGTCTCGTATTACCGAATGTTCATTTCTTGCCTTAAGAGCACGTTCATTCCCTTGAATCAATACACATACGAACCCGACATTGAGGAAACAAGAGGCAGGGATACTGCGTCGATTCCATCTTTCTTTTTTCCTCCTTCGTCGGTCATCCGAGCAACGCACTCAAGCAATATGCCGACTGCCGCTCCCGACCGCATTGTACTATTTCATATTCCATGTTGCATATGAAATGTCATGCATCCATAGTTTACGCCATTCTTTCCTAAAACTTACACAGACATGCGTTAGCTTCGAGACAAAAAGAAACTAGAATGTAGTCGGCTTGGCAGGACACTTCTTAGCAAAATGGCGTACTGAGGAAGACAGTATGGTTCTTTTTTAAGTATTTACAAATGAGAATGGTGCTGTGCTTTTAAGGTTACGCTGGGCTCTAATGGGTTAAGTGTCGTGAATGCTCTTTTTGCAAGCGGTGGTTACTGTCTTGTACTGTTTCAGTGGTTACTGTGTGGTGGTCACAGTAGTCACGTTTATCCTCGTGGGAGCTAGGGCTGGCGACTTGAAAGTTCGATTGGTTCATTTTTCGAACGGCCTTTCTCGGATAGGTGAGAAAGGAAACAGCATGCCTCCGCCCGAACGCGGTGGTCCCAACAAGCGCGGTAGGGTAACACTGTCGTTAAAGTTTGCGTTTGGTACCGCGCCAACAAGGGCCACACAACACTGAAGACATGGCAAGCACGGCACCGTCTATTTTGTGTTTTCGCGTTATTCCAGCCTTCTTCGCTACGGTGTTTTCCTCATTAAAGCGATAAAGGGTTAATGCATGAACCAACTAGCCAAGAAGTACGCTGTATTAGGCCCCTAAAAAATTGGCCGACGATTACGATACTTGGTAATACGAACTTTGAGCACAGCGCCTGCCTTACTTCAACAGGCAACCGTATACAGAACACACTGTTCCGAACGGAGGCGGTTCTGCGTTTCGCATTGGGCAGCACACACCGCGATCCGCCGCTATCGAGCCGGCGCTCCGGCGACGCACCATCGCGCCATCTTCAACTCCGCGGAGAGGGGAGGGGAGATTAGCAATTATTATTTACTGTTTGTTCTGAGGTGGGATGAGGAAACGGGTGGAGAACAAGGGTATTGAGTGGAGGCCACACACTCATTCATTCACAGACAGGTCTCAATGTGGCCGCACAAGGTTGGGGTGAGAAGTAGAAGTAAGGGGACGAAACGCTATAGCTGTTTTTCGAGTAACCGCAACGGCACTGCGCCAGGTAAGGGGAGGTGTAAGGCAACAGTGGAGGCGGGAGAAGGACAGCCAGGCGCAAGCACTGCCAGAGGCGACAAATGCCACTGAGGAACGCGCCTTGCAAACGGGTAAGCGAGACGCGGCTGAGAGCCGTAGAGCTACGCGACGCGGGGACGGAGGAGCGGAGAGCCGTAAATCACGCGCGAGGCGGCAAGGAGCGTGAGTGGGATAACGGAACGGCGAGGGCGCAGTAGGCGGTAGCGGCGAGAGTCACCGCAACGGAGCTTCGCGGAGGAAGGGGCGAGAGGATAGGCGAGAACACATGATCCGGCTTTGGAGGAGCGAAGGGAGCAAGGCTCGCGCCATGCGCGAGAGATAGTGCCAGGAGCACGCGCAGCTAGAGCAGCGCACTAGCCCCGGCTACGGAGCTGGTTACGGCGAGGCACGACGGCGAGGCTAACGGCGACGCGAAACGTGGGAACGGCTACCAAAGAGCTGCGCTCTAAAGCGGGCTGCAGCCGTCATCGCACTCACCTTGCTGCTGCTTTCGGCGATCGAAGGCCGCGATTGCTTGCGTTTCGTAGGATTGGTGCTGTGCTTCCCCAAAGAGGTCGACCTTCCGGACACAGAAGACTTGGAGGCTGTACTGGACACGTTGTCCTTCCTCAAGTCGGCCATGCCTCGATGGAGGTAGTAGTAGCTGAGAGCTTCGAAGGTCGACACTCGAGGTCCGGAGAAGGAGCGACGTCTCGAATCAGCGAACCGTCGGGCTTCTTCTGCGTTATCTTCTGAGCGCGTGATTCTCGCGCAGCACGCGCTGCGTCATTGACGATGATGACCCCGGACAATGGCACATGCCCACAACAAGGGATTGGCCAGGAAGTGAGCGGTTTCGGAATAAAGACAAGAAGCAGACAAATAGTGCCCTTGGTCGACACTGCATCATCATTTCCTTCTGTTGACTTTCAATTCTGAACGTGACAGGTTACACACTTAGGAGGAGAAAAACGAAAACTTATTTAAGTAGTAAAGAAAGCACAAGAAAATTTGTTTTAACAATGCAGCATCAAGGTCATTTGGCTTTAAGACGCAATTACCATTAGTCGGATTCAAGAAAGTTCGCCTAAGCAGCGTTTTTGAGTTTCCTTCATATTTGTTCTGTTCCCTACCTGTGCCACAAAACAAATTACGCATTAACAAACAAAAGGAAGGCTTACAGTTGTAAAAGAGCCGTTTATTTCTCGTTGGATGCAATCCTTAGCAAAATAAGACAAAAAAAGATGAAAGGAATACAAACAGATCCCATGCAATGTTCCGATATAAATGGCGCAAAGCTAGGCTGAGTTCGCCAGATAGCAGCGGTAGCGGACGACTGGCTAACTGTAGCTATTAGCCCTAACTGCTACAAGAAAAAAGGCGAAGTATGATGCATGTTTGCGGAATAATCGTAAGGAGAGGTACATGCACAGTTAGGTACAGATAAATATAAGTGGGTTACAGTCGCGCAGAAAGGTACTGAAATAAACTGGGAGCAAGCGAATACACGAATATCACCTAATCGAATAGAATAGTCAACGTTCGAATAATTCGATTCTAGAATAAAATTGTCACAGTTACACCCTAAAGGCGAAGAATATTAACTACGATAGCAAATCATTAGACCGTTATACGCAGTAAGGTAACTAGCTTTATAAGCTGTAAAACCGCTGTAAGCATTTGCTTACTAAATAATTTAGCAAGCACGGTGTCCCACGCGCACAGACAAACATGGACACGCCACTCGATGACCGCTGACACTTGCTGTCCGAACGCTGGTGTGAGGAGGAGCCAGGGAGTGAATTCCCCCTTCGTGCAGCTTCGAAGCCATCAGCTATCTGGAGTCGGTTAGCCTTCGAACTCGGACCAGATCACCTCCAAGACAGGAGGTGGGCGGCCGCTCCCAGCCGTGCAAGCTGCAGCTATGACCGGAATAGGAAGGGAGACGCGCGCTACGTAGCTACCGTGCACCTCTTCTATCCCCCACCTCTCATAGCGCGCACACATCTCCCTGCTTCCCCCTCCTTGCGCGCACTCTGCCCGCCATCCGCGTTTACGACCTCGAGAAGACGCCGCCGCGCAAAGCCAGCATCCTTCTCGTCTCACCCTCGCATGCTTTCCCTCTCACCTACAGCATGCGGCGCGCGGCCGTGATATTATCGCACTTTTAATTTATGCGGAACATCACTTATTTGCCCGGAGTGTGTCGATGTAATACCTATCGCAATAATGTCCGACATTCGATTTTTCGTATATTCGATATATTCGGTGTAAAGGTCTGCGCAGTTTTACGTGTGGCGTACTCCGCAGAGCCCTACGTGTTCGATGCCGCCCAATCGAGCGTTTCACGTCGTTTTCGGTGCAAATGGAGAACCGAGTGCGCCGGGTACGCGCCCTAGGTAGCGGACTTTGTCGCTGGTAAAATGGCGCCGCGTCGTCTGGGCCGGCTTCTGCCGGTACAAGGTTCGTCCGGGTCGACAGGACGGATCGAAGTGATAACGCGCTGCATACAAAGGGAACGGTAACAAAATCACCGCCTATCTCGTAAAGGACGAAATCATGCCTGAAGATCTGGCGCATTAGTCGCTGATAGGCACGCAGATCGTGCAGGATACGAGGCGACGAACATAACGCCACTTCCACAACTATCAATATAACCCGCACGCGTGATCTCCGGACAGATTAGAGACGAGTCACCCGTGCGAAGTTATTAGCATAGACAAAGAGATTCACCAAGAGCGGACACTCTCACAGAAGCCAGAGGCCGAATATGCAGTCGAGTTGACGGTAGCGCACAGAGCGGATGGCATTAACACCTTCCAGTTTCAGTTTTGGGCGCGCGAGTTTTGAACGCCAGCTGGTACACGCCACGCCGGCGCCGCTGATCGGCGCGGTATTTATTTTTTTCGCTTCTACTGCTGAATCACGCGCGGCATTGGCGCGCAATCGTTTTATTATTTAGCAAAAATGAGTGCGAATGATCCTTACAAGCCTCCACCGAATCCGTGTCAAGTGCAATTTCATAAAGAAAGTGCAAGACGTCTTCTCAAATGATGAAATGTTTATTTTGCTCTATATAAATGCTCGCTCTAGATTTCTTGTGCATTCATCCAAAGTTGTAGCCCCAGGTAAGCCGCAGTCGTTGCTGTACGAAGCTCCACCGGATGCCATCAGCTGAAAAAAAGGATATTACAAGCATGTATCATTTTGGTATATTGACCTATACAGGAATATTGCGTGTAGAGGTGAAACGTGCGTAAGTGGTGAATGAGCGGCATTACAGATAAATTCACTTTTACGTACATTTCGTAGCAAACAGACTCCTCCCAAACAATGCCATAAAATCTGAAGAAAAGATCCGATTTTCAAGCATCCCTCCCTTCCCAGGTATTATTTCCTGCACTTTAAGGGCACAAATACACGGGTGACTGCGCGTTTCCAAAACAACTTGGCCTCAGTCGAGGCGATGGTACGCCAAGTGCACAGAGGTGGCTACAACACAGGCTCTCAGCCAGACCATGTTACATGCTCGCAGAATGCCTTCTAGTCGAACTCGACAAATTTGTGGGTGCGAAGCCTGCCTGCAGTCGCTGAGAAGACAGAATTGTGAAGTTCTTGAGCTCCTCGGCGTTATTTTTTACGCGTCCTGCCGGCGCAAGCAACACTCTCGTGTTATCACTCTCGGCAATCGCTCGTCGCGTTTTCGACAAGCGTGAGTACCGAAATAAGGTACAGGCGCCGACAAAAGTGGTATACTCCACGCAGTCCACGCAGCGGGAGCCGGAGCAGCGGCAACTGCATCGCGACGCCATCTACAGGTAGCATCTGGGATCATGTCGCCCGACAATGAAGGGCACCCATTGGCAGTCTCGATCCCAGATGCCGCCTGTAGATGGCGTCGCGATGCAGTGTGCCGCTGCTCCGGCTCCCGCTGCGTGGACTGCGTGGAGTATACCACTTTTGTCGGCGCCTGCACATGTTGTTGCAGGGCCATAAAAAGCGTCACAAACCTGTCTCAGTAAAATTCAGTGCACGCAAAACTAACTCACCGCGGCCGGCTTGCTTGTTTTGCTAACAGCTTCAGAATCCCATGCGCGGCGAGCATGCCTAAAAGGTATCCGAAAAAGTTACGAAATGAATTACAATATATTTTGGGGTCAGACGTATTTTTATGCAGACGTATTCGTAGCAGTCGCGCGACACACGCAAAGCCTACGAACCTCCTCGCAAAGGAAAGCGAATGCACGGGTGGCACTGAAGTTGTTCACGGCCGCCATCTTAGAGACACACCGTACGATGGCCTCTTGTTCAAGACGCCGTTCGCTGACGCACATCAGTCTCATTTTGCATCTTCGAGCAACTTCTCGCATGGCTAGCTTTGACATAGCACATATTTCCCCATTCTTTGTTAACAAGTCACTGTTCTTTTGAGATAACTGTGAGCCAACACTAATGTACAGGTTTGATGTAGGATTCATAGAGTGACATGCCGATTCTGGAGTATTGGCCTTGAATGGGCATGAACCCAAGGTACGTACGCGATGGGTATATCACAGAAAGTAAAGCAACCGAAATAATCCGTTAAATTCACCTTTCCAGTAAGAGTCAGCTTTAGCTCGGGCCCATTGCATCCGTTAGAGCATCCAAAGCGGATAAATGTACTAACGATTTGTATTTTACGTGAATTTGTTACATTAACTACAAGTGTTTTGCAGAAGCCTTACTACATATTGCTGGTTCATCTGAGAGCCATGTATATTACATCAATTTTGTTCCCTCTAGATGTGCTATTTCATGCAATTTACAGAATTCTGATACCACTTTTCATTGCTGAATTGCACAGTTGTAAGCTTGATAGTATAGTTTGCAGAGAATTTGCGATCTTTCATAAATTCTATTGTGATAGCAATTATATGGACACTCCAGGCGCATTTTCGCCGCCGCCTTCACCGTAAGGTTCCGTATAAAGTCCAATAGCGATCAAATCGTCCCCGCGCGCCGTATGGTATACGTGCGAGTGAAATCGGGCAGGGTGAGCCGGCGATGGCGGCTCAATCTCCCGCACGCAAGGGAGGGAAGTGGGGAGGAAGCGCGTCCTCTTCCGTCGACCGCACGGCTCCGGAGGGAGAGGAGGGTTGGGGGGGGGGCGCGTTTTACACGCCAACGGCTCCTGCATAGCCACGCGCGCCAGCCCGGTGTCTTAAAAGCCATCTCCGACGGAGACAAAGAGTCCGCACCGCGTGGTGCTTTCGCCTTCACGTTAATGCGAGAGGCAGCGCGAAGGTCAATTCGCTCCCTGCCGCTGCTGCGTTTCCTCACTCCAGCGTTCTGACAGCGAATTTCCGTGGTCAATGGCTGCGATGTGTTCAAGTTTTCTTATGTGTGTGACACCATGCTTGTTAATTTAGTTAGTAAGTCTATGTTTACAAGTTTATACGGTCCACAATAATACTATCCTTACTACGTATAGCTGTCTACTAATTTGCTATCGCAATTGATGCTTCGCCTTTCAGGTGGAACTGCGACTTTCTATTGAAACATTGACGGCCTCAATCGAGAATTCGCTACGAACAGTCAGTGGATTTCATTACGAAACATCGTTCCAGCGCACAATTGAACACGGACGAGAAGTGAAAGACAACACGAACGCCGGTTTTCGTGTTCTCTTTCTCTTCTCGTCCGTGTTCAATTGTGCGCTGGAACGATGTTTCATAATTCTAATCACAACCGAGTAGCCCAGCTGTTCATGCTTAGTGGATTTCTCCTTTTTCTTTTAAATCTAACAACATCATCAAATTTGGTAGAACGGTTGCCGAGAAAAATGATTTCTCCTTTCTCACGTATTTTAATAGGAGCCCCTGAGCTAAACCTTCCGCTTAACAGCTCGGTGTGCTTTCTAGATGCCTGTAAGATTACAATATATGCTCGAGTATTGTCTTGCAAGTCATTATACAAATGGGATAATTATTACCTGCTTATTCATACAATCTTCGTATATATTGACCCTTTTCTCGGTGGCCTAGCCAGGCGCCGCCTTGTTTGATTACGTCGTGACGCTTCCATTGATTGCCTGAGCTGCCTCTGTTACCTCCGTGTCTACAGTGAATGTGCATGAAGCCCGGTGTGGCTCAGCAAGCCTCTCTTGCGGATTGCATCGTAGACGACGGCTGGGTCGACGACGCGAAGTTTTGGTCACTGGTTCAATGGGAATCTAAGCATTTTGCGTCCCCATTACGCCTTGTCCGAAAAGCACGAACAGCGTATACGGTGCTTGTACTAAAAGCGAGGCTAAAAATGCATTCCAAGCTCTCCAAACTTTCCGCTTATGATTTAAATCAGGATCGGTGAGTTTGTTTCTTCTTTCTCTATTTGGCAATTGCATTGAATCAATGACTTGTCACGTTTCTGACTCCGTAAAGTTTCTTGTAGCGGTCACTGTCTGATTGTTTATTTTCTGCCTAATCGCTCGTGGGTGTGCTCAGTTCGAAAGATCTTTTCTTGCTGCGCACAACGCTTGGAATATAGATGACCTCTATTTTCTTATATAGCTTGTAGCAAAGACGTACTATCGCTAGTCACTCGTTCACTTTTTAAACTGTCAAAAAACGTTCAGTTTCAAAAGGTACCGTAAGGCTATGTACTTTCAGTGAATAAATCTAGCCGGTATATTGGCACGTGCTCTAGTTTATCTTTCTTGGGTGACCGCTTTTCACCGGCTAAGAAATGTTAAACATTAAGGTCAAACTATACGTACGCGCCCATGCGCCTTGAGTTTGCCGCGCCTTGCGAGTAATGAGGGTTTGAACCTACAAGACGCGCGCCAGCGCGTCTTCACTTAGCCCACCATTTTTGCCTTGCTGGACATAGTTTTGTGTTTTCGTGAGGCAGCCAGAGTACCGATATTTGTCTGGAGAAAGTATCTGGGCTCACGCCACGGACGCGTAGTTTCTGTCCTGCACCATCTGCGCATGCGTGAGGCCCGTGGGCGCGAGCTTTTGCGCGCCGGCAATCGTACGTGTAGTGAGGCCTTTATCGTTCAGCGCAGGACGCGCCTGTATGTATCGGAAGTTTCTCGAACGTTATCGATGATTCTATCCGTTCATGTTGTCACCGAAGCTTGCGTAACCTGAGTGTTCGCGTGACACGAATTGTGTAATACTTTCTGCAAGACACGCAAGCACGAGCGATTACTCTGGCACCTTCGATAAGTCATGTATAATATCCGACGTGCTTGACCCCCAGATCAGATTTCGCCGATCGCCGACTGGGTTCGCCACATTCGTTGAGGTTTGATTGTCACTTCCTTTTGTGGGCACCAGTTCGCCCAACAGAATTTAGTTCCGTCATTCACAGTGTTGCTACTGTGTTCTTGA
Source organism: Dermacentor andersoni (assembly GCF_023375885.2). Taxonomy (NCBI): domain Eukaryota; kingdom Metazoa; phylum Arthropoda; class Arachnida; order Ixodida; family Ixodidae; genus Dermacentor; species Dermacentor andersoni. Next base: position 58,826,549 of record NC_092820.1, read on the forward strand.
CGCTCACTTCAACGTGACCATATCTCTAGACAGGGGAAGTTCTGGAGGTCGGTCGTTGCACCTATATTGTTCGAAACCCCCGACATGCAATATTAAGTAATTATTAGACGGAGGATTCTTAAGCACTGTAAACATGCGGGCTTCAGACGCCTAAAACAAACACACAAAACCTCATTTTAGGCACATAGGGGCAAGAATAGGCATTACAAATTGTTCACAAACCAAGACTATCGTTTTCAGCATTGAATGCTCTTTGCCATTTTTCTTTTTTGGTAAGAAACCTGAAGTAGCATTCACTTGTGAGAATGCAACGTTATTCGGCAAGGACTAAAACCATCTGCTCTTTCCATAAAGAAATAAAGTTTCGGGCCGAATGATTCATACATGGTGGTGAAATAGCCAGCGAAGCCTTTGCCGCTTGGAGGCATAATCGAACGACCTAGCTTGGCGCTTAGGAGTGACCTCAAGTGAGCGATCATGCGTGGGTTACTCTCGACGCCGACGATTATACTCACGCATATGCTCTCGCTGCCGTTCTTCGAGGGCAAAGTCACTCACCGCTCTGACCGCTTTTGCTCGGGCGCGTTGCCGTTGGTTATCGACGCGTCTCTGCTGTCGACGCCTGTCCTTGTACTCAGCTTGTTCTTCGGCCGTGCGCACAATGCGTTGCCTTCCCATGCATCCAATTTTTGTTCGAGTTGCAACTGTTGGAGCAGTCTACCTCTGCAATGCACAATCAGGTTCTTACCACAGTGGCCACAGCGGCGCACATCCCCGTGTTTTCCTGTCGCAACTGCCGCGCCGTGGTATTAAGGGTAGACGACAGCGGACGCAGCCGGCAGCAAAGCCGTCTAGCGCGAGTGCACTCCCCCACTGTGCAGGTGCGGCACGCGGTGCAATCACGTGTCATATATTTCTTCCCTATATGGCGATCGCGCCGTCATCTTTTTTGTTCCCTTGTTCACCCCCCCCCCCTTACGATACCACACATACGGCTCATTCATACAGGTCCAAGAAGGAAAGAGCTTGGCTGTAAAAAAGAGATCAAAAGCCAATTACACTTTCATTGCCTCAGTACGTAAGGCTTCTCAAGCAGGCATCGAAGCAATGCTCGTACACGCAGCTGCATGCATAGATCTTGTATGATGCAGATCTCCTATGCATTGCACACGGTTAACATATTGCAAACAGATAATTTCTTATTGCACTGTTCAAACGTAGAGCAGAGCAGCCTTGTGTAAACGCGCTGCTGGGGCACCGTGGAGCAAGGCAGTGCCGTCTAACGTTAGCCGCTGGGTTCGAGATAGGTGCCCACTGCGCACTCGCGACAAAAAGAAAAACGGGTGCATGCTCATTGCTTCCTTGTTCCAGTTACCACATTGTGCGTTCGCTTACCGCCGCTGGGCCACCCTGCATGTCTATGGCAAACATATCGGGAGAAAAAAATCTATGGTTCAAACGCTGGTGCAAGCAAAGATAAAATGTGAAAGTGAACGTTGGTTGTCAGAAATACGTGAGAAAAAGAACGCCGCGCCTAGAATACATTGCAACCACACAAAATTATTACGCATAAAGTCTGGAACAATAGAACAACATATCCTAGACAAAGATGGAAACAAAGTGGAAGGAGACACGGTATTAAATTATACCCGAAAAATAACAGCCAAACCTTTCCAAGGCAATGAGGAGGTTTTATTTGAGCAGGAAAGAGCATGACAGAGAACCCAATGGAAAAGGAGCTGGTGCTGACAAAATACAACTGGAAGAATGCCTAAGAAAAAATTCCTAAGCGCACAGCCACAAAGCTAGAGGACGTTCCCATTAGACTGATTAATAAATTAGGAAGAAAAAGTAAGAAAGCTGTATTGAAAGCAATGGAAACACTTTAAAATATAGACGAATACAGGACAGCTGGCGACAAAATAGAATGAATTTTATTTATAAAGGTAAGAGAGAGAAACATACAATTCGCTCGCATAGACCGTTGACCATTACATCGGTAATATACAGGTTAGCAATTCAGGCAAATAGATTAAAGCTGCAAGTATGGGCAGAGAATAATGGCATCTTAGGAGAACTTCAGAATGGCTTCAGTATAGATAGGCGTCTGGATGACACTTATTTCTTTTCGCGCAGTGTATTGAAATATCAAGAGTAATATCATAATCAAATGTCAAATCAATATCAAATAAACATAAAAAGGAGACCGTTATACGTACCCTTTTTTAGACATTAAAGGAGCGCATGACAACGTAGACCACATCATCTTGTGGGATATTCTAGAAGGGGAAGGCTTTAGGGGCAGATTTACCTAGAAAATACCGTTTGCGTTGAATGGGAATGGTTGAGGAGCGAGAGAAAGTTGATGTCAACAACGGGCTGAGGCCGGGGTGCCCTTTATCCCCATAGCTGTTTATGATGTACAGTCAACAGCAAAAGTTTACTGGATGCGGTTTTCCCTTCAGATGTGAATTCCTGCACTGTTAAGGCATGACACTTCGTATTGAATGAATCACTGTGTAGGTGCGAAGGCTACTACATGCTCGAACATTTAATTCGAGGCTGTGTGACCAAGTTTCGCGAGAATTCAGCTTCTTGGCAGATCCTGTGTCTCGTACACTTTTGCGGCTGACTGTACATATTCAGGATGGAAAGTACGCAAGAAGGAAGTAATATCGGGTTGAATCTCTCATAGAAACAGACGGGTACAGTAGCAGAGCAGCTTCCAGGTTTCTTTTATGAGGGCGACATCGTGTTGCAAGCTAACAAACAGAGTGATATGGAACGTCTTGCTAGTATCTGTGAACAGGTAGGCGATAATTTCGGTCTGAAGTTTAGCGTTAAAAATCAGGTGTTATTCAACAAGTATTCAATGAAAACAGTGAACAGACAGTGTCAGTTCAGGGACAGAAAATACCTTGTGTAAAAGAATATAAATACCTTAGTATATGGGTAAACGAAGACAATAGATATATGGAAACACCGGAAAAAACAAAAAACAGCAAAGGGGAATTAAAAGAAATGCGGCCATAATAAACGGCAGAGCGCTATGGGGATACAGTAGGTACGAGGTGCTCCTGGGTATGTGGAAAAGTGTAATGGTTCCAGGACTTACGTTTAGAAATGCGGCTTGCTTGAAATCAGGGGTACGATCAGGATTCGATGACAACCAAAGGTCAGTGGGACGCCTCGCATTGGGTGCTCACACGAAGACTACAAATGAAGCTGTGCAGAATGATGTGGGCTGGACAAGTTTTAAAGTGAGGGACGCTCACAGTAAACTGACTCTGAAGAACGACAGTGGAATATTGAAGAAAGAAAATTGGCTGGGAAAGTGCTCAGGTATTTGTACAATTTATTCACAGCTGTAAGGTGCCTTGCGATGGTCTCGTGCTGACGACGCCCTCTCGGTGAGCGCATATTTCACCCCTCATCTTTTAAGAGGTTCAATACATACAAGCATTTGTCTCGCAAACCAGATTTTTTTTCAAGGGAATTTTCCACGTCTCAGCAATTTCTCTCGTCGTATTCGAGTGCTGATTGCCGTGTTATAATTTGTTTACGAAGCTTTCCCTCAAGTCTAAATATTTTAAGGCAGTTTGTCGTGTGCGTATCATGGCCACGCACGCTTATATCGCCTTCCGTTTCTCTACCACGGATGCGCTTTAAAACCACGGCGCTGTAATTTTGCTTCAGAGACTTTCCTTTTCTTCCTTCTTCTCCGCCCTTAAACTGGCTCTCTTAAGTACTACACACAGAACAAAGCAACAGCGCGCGCATTAGATCCCATAGATGAGATGAATATTTACAATTAGTATTAGGTTATAATTATATTCGAATGCTGATTGCTGTGCTATCGTTTGTTACCGAAGCTTTCCCTCAAGTCTAAATATTTTAAGGCAGTTTGTCGTGTGCGTATCATGGCTACGCACGCTTATATCGCATTCCGTTTCTCTATCACGGGTGCGCTTTAAAACCACGGCGCTGCAGTTGTTGCTTTTCTTTCCTTTCTTCTTCTCCACCCTTAAACTGGCTCTCTTAACTACTACACGCAGAGACAAAGCAACAGCGCGCGCATGCGATCCCATAGATGAGATGAATATATATGTATATATATACATCTATATATATATAGAAAACTATCAGTCATAGCTCTCGTAGTATAGCCCTATGGGCCGTTTCCTTTTTTTTTTCTTTCGAAAGTAGTCCTATTAGGGTTATTATAATTACACGAAGGTATTTCGCCCTCGTCAGCAGCAGTCCTTGGTATAGTTATTCTCGCGGCTAGCTTCCCACGCTATGCGTGCCGCCATCGCACCTGGTTAAGCTTTTCCTAGACGCTAGAGTTATGCTTTGTCCGCGCAACCTTGAGCGATCGGAAAGCGCGTTTTCCCCTCTTGGCCGGCGGAGAAGGGAGCTTCGTTCCGGCCGCGAAGCTCTCCACATCTCTGTAAGGTGCCTTGCGATGGTCTCGTGCTGACGACGCCCTCTCGGTGAGCGCATATTTCACCCCTCATCTTTTAAGAGGTTCAATACATACAAGCATTTGTCTCGCAAACCAGATTTTTTTTTTCAAGGGAATTTTCCACGTCTCAGCAATTTCTCTCGTCGTATTCGAGTGCTGATTGCCGTGTTATAATTTGTTTACGAAGCTTTCCCTCAAAAAAAATATGTTAAGGCAGTTTTCCTAGCCTCTAAAGCCGCTCGAGTTCGCTCTTCTCCTCGAGCGGCCATTTTTCCTAGAAAGTATGCCGACTATCGCGGACAACATGAGTTTCTTTCCACGTAAGTGTGAGGCTCGGAGCAGGAGCTGTGGCGCTTGAAAGTACCCTGGGGTCTGACGAACCAACCGACTGAGCTATCTTTCCGGGCAACATCGAAGGGTCACGAGTTCAAATCACCTGTTATGTTCTTTTTTCTTTCTTTTTTTTTCTTTTTTTCGCCCCTTTTTCTTTCTTTTTTTTCTTTCTTTTAATGTCTTTCCGCTGTACGGGAACCTTCCTAAAAAAATAAATAAAAATAAAAGATATATATATCTTCAAATATGTATGGCCTCACATGTGCAGGTCATACATACCAGGTTCTCTAGCCGAGTGCCATCCATGCGGTATAACCGAGCTCAGATTGGTCCACCTTGACTGATCAAATAGGGCACCACTGTAGGTTAAATGAGGCGTACAACTCCTGCGGGGCCCGCCGTGGTTGCTCAGTGGTTATGGTGTTAGACTGCTGAGCACGAGGTCGCGGGATCGGACCCCGACCACGGGGGCCGCATTTCGATGGGGGCGAAATGCGAAAACACCCGTGTACTTAGAATTAGGTGCACGTTAAAGAACCCCAGGTGGTCGAAATTTTCGGAGTCCTCCACTACAGCGTGCATAATCAGAAAGTGGTTTTGTCACGTAAAACCCCATAAATTAATTTTTAATTTAATTCCTACGGGGACGGTAGAGTATCCGTCTCCAGTGCAAGAGGACCGTGATCCAAATCCCGGTGCCGCGCAATTCTCCACCGGAAAATACAAAAAAAAACCGTGTGTGTAGAAAATTGCACAAACAGGCCTGGAGTGCGGCCTGATCCCGGTGACCAGAACCGGTAACGCACTCTCTCACCAGAGCAGGATTGGCCACCCTGGTGCAGTACTTGGCCACAACCTCCTATATGAATACAACAATCGAACCCCGGCCCTCAGTCCCCAGCAGCCGCGAAGCAACTGACCACGGCGGCGGTCAGATCTGTGACGCTGCAGAGGGTGCTAAGAATACCTGGCTCCGGACAGGCCGCCATTGGAATCTGAACCTGGCAACGTTTAACGTTAGAACGCTATCTAGTGAGGCGAGTCTAGCAGTGTTATTGGAGGAATTAGAGGGTAGTAAGTGGGATATAATAGGGCTCAGTGAGGTTAGGAGGACAAAAGAAGCATATACAGTGCTGAAAAGCGGGCATGTACTGTGTTACCGGGGCTTAGCGGAGAGACGAGAACTAGGAGTCGAATTCCTGATTAATAAAGAAATAGCTGGTAACATACAGGAATTCTATAGCATTAACGAGAGGGTGGCATGTATTGTTGTGAAACTTAATAAGAGGTACAAAATGAAGGTTGTACAGGTCTACACTCCTACATCTAGTCATGATGACCAGGAAGTCGAAAGCTTTTATGAAGACGTAGAATCGGCGATGGGTAAAGTCGAAACAAAATGCACTATACTGATGGGCGACTTCAATGCCAGGGTGGGCAAGAAGCAGGCTGGAGACAAGTCAGTGGGGGAATATGGCATAGGCTCTAGGAATAGCAGAGGAGAATTATTAGTAGAGTTTGCAGAACAGAATAATATGCGGATAATGAATACCTTTTTCCGCAAGCGGGTTAGTCGAAAGTGGACGTGGAGGAGCCCGAATGGTGAGACTAGAAATGCAATCGACTTCATACTCTGCGCGAACCCTGGCATCATTCAAGATGTAGACGTGCTCGGCAAGGTACGCTGCAGTGACGACAGGATGGTAAGAACTCGAATTAGCCTAGACTTGAAGAGGGAACGAAAGAAACTGGTACACAAGAAGCCAATCAATGAGTTAGCGGTAAGAGGGAAATTAGAGGAATTCCGGATCAAACTACAGAACAGGTATTCGGCTTTAACTCAGGAAGAGGACCTTAGTATTGAAGCAATGAACGACAATCTCGTGGGCATCATTAAGGAGTGCGCAATAGAAGTCGGTGGTAACGCCGTTAGACAGGAAACCAGTAAGCTATCGCAGGAGACGAAAGATCTGATCAAGAAACGCCAATGTATGAAAGCCTCTAATCCTACAGCTAGAATAGAACTGGCAGAACTTTCTAAGTTAATCAACAAGCGTAAGACAGCGGACATCAGGAACTATAATATGGATAGAATTGAACAGGCTCTCAGGAACGGAGGAAGCCTAAAAACAGTGAAGAAGAAACTAGGAATAGGCAAGAATCAGATGTGTGCGTTAAGAGACAAAGCCGGCCATATCGTTACTAATATGGATGAGATAGTTCAAGTGGCTGAGGAGTTCTATAGAGATTTATACAGTACCAGTGGCACCCACGACGATAGTGGAAGAGAGAATAGCCTAGAGGAATTCGATATCCCACAGGTAACGCCAGAAGAAGTAAAGAAAGCCTTAGGAGCTATGCAAAGGGGGAAGGCAGCTGGGGAGGATCAGGTAATAGCAGATTTGTTGAAGGATGGTGGTCAGATTGTTCTAGAGAAACTGGCCACCCTGTATACGCAATGCCTCATAACCTCGAGCGTACCGGAATCTTGGAAGAACGCTAACATAATCCTAATCCATAAGAAAGGGGACGCCAAAGACTTGAAAAATTATAGACCGATCAGCTTACTGTCGGTTGCCTACAAAGTATTTACTAAGGTAATCGCAAATAGAATCAGGAACACCTTAGACTTCTGTCAACCAAAGGACCAGGCAGGATTCCGTAAAGGCTACTCAACAATAGACCATATTCACACTATCAATCAAGTGATAGAGAAATGCGCAGAATATAACCAACCCTTATATATAGCTTTCATTGATTACGAGAAAGCGTTTGATTCAGTCGAAACCTCAGCAGTCATGGAGGCATTACGGAATCAGGGTGTAGATGAGCCATATGTAAAAATACTGGAAGATATCTATAGCGGCTCCACAGCCACCGTAGTCCTCCACAAAGAAAGCAACAAAATCCCTATAAAGGCGTCAGACAGGGAGATACGATATCTCCAATGCTATTCACAGCATGTTTACAGGAGGTATTCAGAGGCCTGGAGTGGGAAGAATTGGGGATAAAAGTTGATGGAGAATACCTTAGCAACTTGCGATTCGCTGATGATATTGCCTTGCTTAGTAACTCAGGAGACCAATTGCAATGCATGCTCACTGACCTAGAGAGGCAAAGCAGAAGGGTGGGTCTGAAAATTAATCTGCAGAAAACTAAAGTATTGTTTAACAGTCTCGGAAGAGAACAGCAGTTTACGATAGGTAGCGAAGCACTGGAAGTGGTAAGGGAATACATCTACTTAGGGCAGGTAGTGACCACGGATCCGGATCATGAGACTGAAATAACCAGAAGAATAAGAATGAGTTGGGGTGCGTTTGGCAGGCATTCTCAAATCATGAACCGCAGGTTGCCACTATCCCTCAAAAGGAAAGTGTACAACAGCTGTGTGTTACCAGTACTCACATATGGAGCAAAAACATGGAGGCTTACGAAAAGGGTTCTGCTGAAATTGAGGACGACGCAACGAGCCATGGAAAGAAGAATGATGGGTGTAACGTTAAGGGATAAGAAAAGAGCAGATTGGGTGAGGCAACAAACGCGGGTAAACGACATCTTAGTTGAAATCAAGAAAAAGAAATGGGCATGGGCCGGACATGTAATGAGGAGGGAAGATAACCGATGGTCCCTAAGAGTTACGGACTGGATTCCAAGGGAAGGGAAGCGTAGCAGGGGGCGGCAGAAAGTTAGGTGGGCGGATGACATTAAGACGTTTGCAGGGACAACATGGCCACAATTAGTACATGACCGGGGTAGTTGGAGAAGTATGGGAGAGGCCTTTGCCCTGCAGTGGGCGTAACTAGGCTGATGATGATGATGAGCAAAAGGACTAGGAAGCTGACCAGCAAGTATGCGGCCTGTATGGTGAGCATGACGTCAACAAAGAACGTCAAGCGGAAACTCAGAGAGGCTGAGAAAATCTCATGGGTGGCGGCAATGGAAAGGAAGCGTGTCATGAGTAAATACTTAAGAGGAAAAAATCTAAATTGGGACAGGAACAATTCATGATAACTCATAGGGAGGAGGAGGAAGAGGAATAAGTTTCATTTTAGGACAATAGATGTGGGACCTAGGCCTCTCTACCTAGATGTCGGCCTCGAGCCCTGGGGCCCTGGCGGCATCTTCGCTGAAGCGACTAGCGCAAGAGTGGACACGGGACACAAGAAGGCGACAAGGAGCAGCGCAAGAATTGCTGCGGCGTGCTGGATTGCCTTAAAGGGACCCTGAAATGATTTTGACGATTTCGTACAAACGTACTGAGTCGTTAGAGTAGGTCCTTCTGATCATTAATCGATGCATCTAAGTGCTCCGCGAAAAAAGTGCAATATATTATGAGGTTTTACAAATGTACATCACTGCAGATCGCAGCACACTTCTCGGCGGAATTTTCAGCGGCCCCTACCCACATGACGTAAATCACCCAATTGACGTCAGTAGGGCGAGCTATCCGATTGGCTGCCCTGGGCGCGTCATCGATAATTTTTCCACCTTTATGGTAAGCAAATGATGTTCGTAATAGTTGGAATGTTAGTTCATTTGGTTCTATAAAAAGAAAGTAACAGAAAGAGAATGCATAAGAACAATTTCTCACTTCCGGCACACAGCAAGCGTCGTCTGCTTGTGTTACAACGTGCTCCATTTTGACGAGAACTCCGCGGTCAGAGTAGGTCCCAGTCTTTTCGCGAGCACTATGATTCGACTTTGTTGCGTTGTGGACTGCAAACGTAGCGACTGGCACTATGTCAACCTGCGACATCGTTTCCCTCTGCAAGGCAGCAGACGAGGGTACTGGCTGCAGCGCATCGGCCTGCCGCTGGACGATCGGCGGCAGGATTTGGCCGTCACTTTGGCTGCGTTTTTGGCCGTCACTTTGGAACGAAATATTACTAACGCAATAGCATTTCGCGAGTCCGGTATTAGGGTAAACGCAAGAGCTGGGGGACAGGGCCTGGCCGTTTTACTGTGCTGTTTCGCGGGATGTGCAGAAGCGCAAATGTGAATGGTTAAAGTCCCTTGATAGGAAAGAAGGAAGGAAGGAAGGAAGGAAGGAAGGAAGGAAGGAAGGAAGGAAGGAAGGAAGGAAAAACTTTAATGCTCTATTTACAGCTTTCAGCGGCTAACAGAGCTCTTCGCGTTTTACTGATGTCTCCGTCGTCTTGAGTGGTCGGCGCCCCTATTCCAGAGCACCGCTGAGCCTGGCCAATTTGAGAGCGTGTTGCACCAATCCTTTTTGGACTGTGAGCACGCCCCTGGTGAGCAAGTCCTCCCACTATTTCGCACTGGGTGTTTTTTCTTTGTGGAAAGAGAAGTTATTTCTGCACTCCCATGTGATGTGATATAGTGTTGGGTGGCCCCACAACATGGGCATGTGTCCCTGTATTGACTGGGAAACATTTTATGTAGGATGTGTATATTGGAGAAGGTTCCTGTCTGTAGCCTTCGCCAGCCGACTGCTTCGTGTTGTGTTAAAGATGGGTGGGGTAGTGGATATATTATCCTTTTGCCTCGGTGATGATTTAGTATTTCCGCGTACGTTGGTTCCACCGTCATAGTAGTATGCGGGTCCATTGACTGTCCCACTCGGTATGTGAGCTCGCGAGCTAGACTGTCGGCCCTCTGATTACCCTCTATTCCGGTGTGACCCGGCACCCAGAAAATCGTATGCAGAATCTTTTCGTTAGGTAGCCCTGCCTCGAAGAAGATTCGCAGCGCCCCTTTGGAGATTCTACCTGCCGTGTAATTTCTGCATGCTTCTTTGGAGTCTGTGAGTATTATCAAGGATCTGTTTCTTCGGTAACCCTCCGCCGCTGCTAGAGCCAAAGCTGCTTCTTCCCCCTCTGTTACCGTGCAGCTCCTTAGGGTTGCGCTGCTTATCAGCTCTCCCATGTGATCAACGATCACTGCCACAACTCTATGTTCTTTGGTGTTGTGGTCCCATGAGTATAGGGCTGCATCCGTGTGTTCCACATTGTTTTTAGTGGCCAGGTGGTTTTCTGCGTATTCTGCTCGCGCTTGTCTTCTGGCCGCATGCAGATTCATGTCCATATTCCTCGGTAGGGGACTAGCTTTCAGTGTCTGGCGAAAAGAGTCTGGTATGTTAGCCATCCTATCCTTCGTTGCTTCTATATTTTTATAGCCTAATCATTTAAGGAGCGCCCTGCCGGTGGTTGACTGCTGGAGCCTGTACAGCTGCGCACCCAGTTGTGCCTCCTGGAGCTCTTCAAATGTGTTGTGGATACCTAGCTTGAGTAGCTTGTCGTTTGACGTGTTTCTGGGCAGATGCAACGCCGTCTTGTATGCTTTCCTGACGAGAGTCTCGGCTTGTTCTCTCTCTTGTTGCGTCATGTTGTGGTACGGGAGTGAGTACGTCACCCTGCTGACCACCAGGCTCCTGACCACCTTGATCGTGTCCCCCTCCTTCATGCCGCTCCGTCTTTGCGACACTCTCGTGATCATCCTACTGACTTACTCCGTCGATTGCTTGAGCAGGCCTAGCGTGTGTCCGCACCGCTTGCTGCTCTGGATCAACATGCCGAGGATGCATATTATGTCCTTCTCTGGTATGACTTGACCTTCCAGATACACTTCTATCTTTTCCTTCGTTGTGTTCCTTCCAATCCTCAGAATTTCTGATTTCTCGGTTGAGCACGCGAGGCCTCTCTCCTTGACGAATTGTTCGACGCATGTTGCCGCTGTGGGGCTACAGTTCATTGTCTTCTAGGTGTCGCTGTATTCCTCTGGTGACCACTCTTTCGCAAAGCTTGCCGGGACAGGAGGTTAGCGAAATGGGCCGCAAGTTTTCTATCTGTAGCTTCTTGCCGGGTTCGGGTATCATGACCACTTCCGCGTGCTTCCATCCTTTTGGTACTGGGCCCGCTTCCCACTGCGTATTGAGGTAGTCCGTGAGATGGGCCACCGCTTCATCGCTGAGGTTGCGGATCAAGTAGTGCTTAATTTTATCGGCTGCTGCTGCCGTGTTTTTGGTGACTGCTCTGATGTCGGCATACACCTCTTCTCTTGTAATTGGCTTGTCGAGTTCCGGGTTCTCCGGTCCCTGGTAGTCCCCTTCGTATTCTTGCGGCTTGTCCCGGCCATCGCACTTGATCCAAAATTCCTCTAATAATTCCTCGTCTTGTCCCTCATATTGGTGGACGAGCTTTTGAAGTGCCTCGTTGCTCGCAGATTTGGTTTTGGTTGGGTCCATGAGTGCCTTGAGCATTCGCCACGTTTTGGCTGTGCTGAGCGTGCCGTTTAGTGAGCTGCTAAACTGCTGCCAGCCTTGTCCTGCCAACTGCGCTGCGTATTCCTCTGCCTTCTCGGTGACTTCAGCAATCTCCTTCTTTAGCTTCTTAATTAGCCTCTGTTTTTTCCATCTCTTGGTGAGCCCGCGTCGCGCCTCCCATAACTTGAGTAGCCGCGGGTCCACTTCCGGTGTTTGTTCCGTTCTGTCTACTTCTTGCGTGTATTGTTTTTGTAGTTGCTGTAGCTGTTGACAGCATTCCTCTATTGAAGTAATCTTCCCCTTCATGTGTTTACTGTTCTTCCGAAAGGCGTCCCAGTCAGTTATGTGGGCTGTGCCAATCTTCCTCTTGATATTCTATAGTTATCTTCAGTACGTAATGATCGCTGCCTAGGTTCTCCAGCAAGTTTTCCCATTCGACCTGTTTTGCTCCTCTAACGTACGTTAGGTCGGGGCAGGTATCTGGGCTAACGCTGTTAACTAGACGCGTTGGCTGATTTTTGTCCGTTATGAGGGTGCAGTTTGTGTTATCCGCGGCCATGCTAACTACTTGCCCTTTCCTGTCTCCTTTCTTATACCCCCAGCTGGGGTCCCTCGCGTTAAAGTCCCAAGCTATAACCCCGCAGGGGCGTCTGCGTCAGCAGGCGTTTGGTGTGTTGCGACACCACGTACCCGAGCACACGAGGGTTGCACCCTCCCGCGGGTAGCCGTGCGCGCCTTTGCCGTGTCCGGGGAAAGGGGGATCCTGGGTGTTGAGCCGATGCCGGGTGTTTGGACCTTTAAGGCCCCCCGGCGGAGGCAACACACCTCTTTGGCCTCTGCTTCACGTAGACGGCACCCCCGGACTGACCCACCCGGGGGAAATCGGCAGTCGCCTCTTCCTGTCTCTCTCTCTCTCCTCAAACCTTCGTCTTTATCTCTCACTTTTTGATCTTTCCTGTCTTCTTCTCTCTTCCAGTTACTTCCTTTCTTCACGGCGGCAAGGGTTAACCTTGTGTGAATAGCCAACCTAGGTTATCTCATATTTGGTTATAGTGGTAATGTACAGCTGGCGTTTGCACGCCGTGTTTCACAGGCGCTGCAGCGTCCCCTTGTAGGACTCCACGGTGGGTGGCTGGCGCTACTGCCGAAATTACAATCTCTTATGGCTTCTTCTTTCCCCTCACTACCTGATCGCTCCCTGAAGAGGGGGCGCACCGATGATGTCTTAGAATTTTTGGCCCGTCAAAAAGAAATTTTTCCTCGATTCCATGTAGTCCACTCTGAAACACCAAACAAACCCGTTCGAACAATCTCACCATTAATCGTGTCCAAGTCTCTGACCCAAGTTTTTGGTACCGGTTACAAAGCATCCAGAATGGCAAGCGGTGATCTCCTCTTGGAGATCCGCAACCTGAAGCAATATGAAAAGCTACCCAATCTAGTATCATTTGGCGACGCCAAAGTAACAGTAACTCCGCATCGTACTATGAATACAACCCGTGGCGTAGTCTCCGATGATGATCTCTTGGAGCTGACCGAGGCTGAGCTCTTGGAGGGCGTCAGTGAGCAGAATGTCATCAACGTTAAGCGAATTAAGATGAGGCGGGATAATAAGGAAATACAGACCAAACACCTGATACTTACTTTTGGCACAAGTGTTCTGCCCGAGTCCATCGAGGCCGGCTATATCAAGCTCCGTGTTCGCCCATATGTTCCAAATCCCCTGCGTTGCTTCAAATGCCAGCGTTTCGGTCACAGTTCACAGAGCTGTCGAGGCCGCCAAACCTGCGTGAAATGCAGTGCTCATGAGCACACCTCTGAAACTTGTGAAAACTCTCTCCATTGTGTAAACTGTGAAGGGGAGCACGCTGCATACTCGCGGTCGTGCCCATCGTGGAAGAAAGAAAAGGAAATAGTTACAATTAAAGTAAAAGAAAACATAAGTTTCAAAGAGGCACGCAGGCGGGTATCCTTCCTGCCAAAGCACACCTTTGCCGATGTGGCGCGTCAGGGGGCAGCGCCACAATGGTCTCCGGAGGCTGTCCGACCCACACCCAGTGAGGCGGCAGTGACGCCATCCGCCCCCTCGGCGGCTGCAGCTAACGCTGCTACGCCAACACAGCAGACGGGGCCATCGACCCCGAAGGTGGGCGCAGCCGAGGCTGCCCCAACTTCCCCGGCCCCTTCCAGCGCTGGCAACAGCCGGCGCAGCCAGATCCCTCAGGGAGCCCCATCGACCTCCGGGCTGGTGGGCGCAGGGGTCTTGCCCTCCAAGGCGGGACTCTCTCTGGTAACCTCTCGCTCGCAAGAGCACGTGTCCGGAGCCTCACTATAGGCAATGGACACTACACCTGTCCTGAAGACGCACCAAACGCCTAAGGAGCGGCGAGGCTCCCTCGAACGCTCCAGAAAGGGCAAAACCCCGATTACGGGGCCTCGAAAGGGCTCTGTAATTTAATCTCTGCAATTTCCATAATCACTACCTCTGTTTCTGTACACACAGCACATATGTACTACCAACATGGATACACAGATAATTCAATGGAACGTCCGAGGTCTCCTTAGAAACCTTGATGATGTGCAGGAACTCATCCAAAAACACAATCCAAAAGTGATGTGTTTACAGGAAACACACTTAAAACCTAAACACACAAACTTTCTCCGAAAGTATGTTACGTTTCGCAAAGACCGCGAGGATGCTGTCGCATCATCTGGCGGTGTAGCCATTATTGCTGACAGAAGTGTAGCGTGTCAGCATTTAAAGCTCCAAACGGCCCTTGAGGCCGTGGCCGTTCGAGCCGTGCTTTTAAATAAACTCATTACAATCTGTTCTCTGTATATACCACCACATTATCACCTTCACAGACGCGACTTAGAGTCATTAATAGATGAGCTCCCGGACCCTTATTTTATGCTTGGTGATTTTAATGCACACAGTACTTTGTGGGGCGATTCACGCTGTGATGCACGAGGTAGCGTCATTGAACAGGTGCTTTTTTCCTCTGGAACATGTCTCTTGAACACGAAGGAGCCCACATATTTTAACCTGTCCAACAAGTCATACTCTGCCATAGATCTTAGCATTTTATCGCCGACGCTTTTACCCTATATTAAATGGAATGTGCTTAAGAACCCGCATGGGAGTGACCACTTCCCAATAATCCTAACTACGCCGAAACAAGATCAACTTCCCCCGCAGGTCCCTCGGTGGAAGGTTGACTCAGCCGATTAGGAACAGTACCGAACTCTTACACACATGACCTGGTCTGAGATGTCCGGTATAACCATAGATGACGCTGTTGCATATTTTACAGCTTTTATACTTGATGCCGCATGTAAATGTATTACTCAAGCGAGCGGCATAGGTTCCAAACGGCGTGTACCCTGGTGGAACGATGCATGCAGGCAAGCACGGAGGAACCAGAACAAAGCGTGGGCGATATTTCGCGATTCTCCAACAGCTGAAAACCTGGAAAACTTTAAACATGTCAAATCCCAGGCAAGGAGAACGCGCCGACAAGCAAGACGAGAGAGTTGGGCGAAGTTTATATCAAGCATCAACTCGTACAGAGATGAGAAAAAAGTGTGGAATAGAGTGAAAAAAGTTAATGGACAACAAACTTATTCCCTGCCTTAAGTAAATAGCCACGGAGAAAGCCTGCAAGATCAAGCCAACTTTCTTGGTACACAGTTTGAACACGTATCCAGCTCCTCACACTACACCGAAACATTCCTAAAGTACAAAACACAAATAGAGAAGCAAAAGCTAGAAAGGAAATGTGCAAAAAGTGCGCCGTACAATGAACCATTCTGCATAGCAGAACTGCAGGCAGCACTGAACTGCTGTAATACATCCGCCGCAGGTTCAGACCGCGTAATATATGAGATGTTAAAACAACTACCATGCGAAACACAGAAAACCCTCCTTTCCCTCTACAACGCTATATGGTCTTCCGGCGAGATCCCCTCTGCTTGGAAGGAGGCTATGATAATTCCAATACTGAAGCACGGAAAGGATCCTTCCTCTGTATCAAGTTACAGACCTATAGCATTAACAAGTTGCCTGTGCAAAGTATTCGAAAAAATGATTAACTGTCGCCTACTACACTTCCTAGAATCAAACAAATTGCTGGACCTATACCAGTGCGGGTTTCGGGAGGGTCGATCCACCACTGACCATCTAATACGTATCGAGGCACGTATCCGCGAAGCTTTTGTCCATAAGCAGTTTTTCTTATCAGTATTCTTAGATATGGAGAAAGCCTATGATACAACGTGGCGGTTTGGGATATTGAGAGACCTCTCACAGTTAGGTATACACGGAAATATGTTCAATGTTATCGAAAGTTATCTGTCGAATCGGACATTCCGTGTTCGAGTGGGCAATGTTCTGTCACAGAAATTTGTACAGGAAACTGGGGTGCCGCAGGGTGGGGTGCTCAGCTGCGCGCTCTTTATAGTAAAAATGAATTCTCTTCGTCTACACATACCACATAACATCTTCTATTCAACTTATGTTGACGATCTGCAGATAGGTTTTCAATCAAGTTCTCTTGCAATCTGTGAGCGACAGGTCCAGCTTGGTCTTAACAGTGTCTCCAAATGGGCTGATGAGAACGGGTTCAGACTGAACCCACAAAAAAGCACCTGTGTAATTTTCTCTAGAAAAAGAGGCCTGCACCCTGATCCTGAAATTGTGTTGCATGGTGAGCGTCTGCCCGTAAACAGGGAACATAAATTCTTAGGCATAATTCTAGACGCGAAACTAACCTTTGTACAGCACATAAAATATCTTAAAAACAACTGCATGAAAACAATGAATATTTTAAAGGTGCTCTCACGCACAACCTGGGGCAGTGATAGAAAATGTCTCATGAACTTGTATAAAAGCCTCATAGGCACACGACTAGACTATGGAGCCATAGTTTACCAGTCGGCTACTCCAGCTGCTCCGAAGATGCTAGACCCTGTCCACCACTTAGGCATTCGCTTGTCCACAGGAGCCTTTAGAACAAGCCCAGTGGAAAGCCTTTACGTTGAATCGGATGAGTGGTCACTTCATCTGCAGAGAGCATATTCGTCTTTCATGTATTTTCTGAGAGTGAACGCAAACAGTGAGCAGCCCGCGTTTTACACCATAAACGATTTGCCCAGTTGTCAACTTTTTCGCAACCGGCCCACAGTGGCAAAGCCTTTCTCACTGTGTGTCAGAGACATGGCTGAAGAAACAAGGGTTCCACTGCTTGAATACCACCTTATGTCCCGTGCTATACGGCCCCCGCTGTGGCAGTGGCAACCAATAGACTGTGATATATCTTTCGTAGCTGTTACAAAGCGCGCGCCTGTCGCGCATATACGAATGTATTTCCTCGAATTACAGCACAAATACTCCTCTCCTGAATTCTTTACAGACGCATCGAAGTGTAATTCTGGCGTATCTTACGCAACGGTCGGTCCATCCTTTTCGGATGCTGGTGTTCTGCACCCTTACACAAGTATTTTCACAGCAGAGGCCTACGCGATATTGGCCGCTGTTAAACACATTAAAGAATTTAAAATCCCAAAGACAGTTATATACACAGACCCTTTGAGCGTCGTAAATGCTTTGAAAACTGTCAAGAAATATCAAAACCCTGTAATTATTTCTCTTTACTCAGTATTGCTAAATACCTATGCGTCTAAGCAGCATATCGTCTTATGCTGGGTGCCGGGGCACCGAGAGATAGAGGGAAACGTGTTAGCTGACCAGCTAGCCACATCCGTCCACGCGAACATTGCAGACACTTCCACGACTATCCCTGTAATGGACCTCAAGCCCTCAATAAGAAAAAAGCTAAGAGATTTCTGGCAGCGCTTATGGGATAAAGAAACAGCAAATAAATTACATGTTATCAAGCCTTATCTTGGCAACTGGCCGCCGGTATCAAAGCACCGCCACACAGAAGTAACACTTTGCAGACTCGGGATAGGACACACATACAGCACACACGCATACTTCTTGTCCGGTTGCGATCCGCCCATGTGTGATAAATGTGATGAGCCACTTACCGTGCTTCACATACTGCTGCAATGTACTGAATTAGACGCTAATAGGAAAAAGCATTTTCCATTACCACACCGGCAACAATTTCCACTTCATCCTCTAATGATCATAGGTAGAGAACCAGTCTTTAAATATCAATCGTTGTTCAAATTTTTAAAAGATGTACGTAGTTTTCATGTCATATCACCAGGAAATCCGTAGCACGGCCTCTTAACTGAGGTTTCTGCTGCGGTAACTGCAATAAAGAAAGCACCTGCCTCCCAGCCTTTGGGCTCAAAGGCCTCCCGGAGGCATAGGTGCTTATTCCATATTCTTACATTTTAGCTTCATGATCACTTACCACGCGTACTATATCAATAGACTATATATATCACTATCATAATTTTATACTATATATCATTTTACGCTTCTATGATAAGGTTTGATTTTAGGCCACTTTACAGCCATGTTACATCCCACCATCGCAACTCACAAATCAGCGCTTAACACAACATCATCAGTCATGGCGCTCTTTGGCCATACCTGGCCCTTGCGCCACTAAACAATACACACTCATTCATTCATTCATTCATTCATTCATTCATTCCATAGCACATTGCGCATTCATTCATTCCCCAGCTATAAAAAGGGTGTTGGATTTTGCTAACCTGAATGCCCCCGCGAAAAGTTTTCTAAAGTTGCCATCTTTTTGTCTCGGCGGGCTGTACAAGTTTACTATGAACGTGCTTTTTGCATTGTGATTTTTCTTGGGTATCACCTCAGTTATCACGTGTTCTATCCCGGTATCTGATATTTCGCAATGTGCTATGGTTACTAGTTTGTTGCTAATTAGTGTCGCCGTGCGGCCCTTCTCCTGGCATGTATATCCCCTGAGTGTTGGCGTGACATTTGTCTCTTGCAACATGATGATGTCTGGGGGTGCGGCTTGTGTGTTTATGTACTGCTGCAGGAGTCCCTGCTTGCGCCGGTATCCCCTGCAGTTCCATTGCCATATGCTTAGTGTGTTTTTTCCGGCCATGTTGTATTGTTATTGTTGTTTGGGCTTTCGGATACAAATCTTTCGTGATAGAGCCTGTCCCTGGCTTCGCTCGTGATTTTCTGTGTGTTTTGACTTTTTATGTAGCTGCGAAAAGTGTTTTCCTGCAGCGCCATCTTTTGTTGCATCTGTGCAACCAGCTCCTGCATGGTGCGCATAAAGCTTTCCATCTTTTCTTCTGGGCTCTTTTCCCCTGACTGTGTTTCTTGTATCTGTTGCTCGGGCACGGGGCTGGGTGGCGGTATGGCTGGGCTGCCCTTTCTTTGTGCCTGTAACTCTCTTATTAAATCATCGATTCTTTTCTTTAGTTGCCTGGTTTCCTCGCGGCTTAGCTCTAGCTCCCTTCTGAGCGCCTTGTTTTCCTCTACTAGTTTCGTGTCATTGCTCGATTGTCCCGAGTGCGGAAACAGTGATTTGGGAGAGCCCGTTCCCCAGCTCACCTTGACTACGCCTTTCTTCTGCTGTTGTTGTTTCGGCGGCCCTTGGTTGTTTTGGTTTCCCAGGGGTGGAAAGGACTCGTCCCTGGGTCTGCCTCCGCCTTGGCTGCGGCTCCGTCCCCGGCTCCGGCTCATGCTCCGGCTCCTTGACTGGTTCCAGGCCCCGGCCTGGCTGCCACCTCGGCTCCGGGACTGACTCTCTTCACCCTCTGAGCTGAACCATCTCGATCAGCGTCACAGGCTCCGGCTCCGGCGCCGTCGCTGCTGCTGCGGCTGGTCATGATTGCCCGGCGACGGGTGCCCGCGTAGCTCCTCAGCGGTCTTGAGGCGCATCCTGCAATCTCTGGTGCCGTTCACATGTTGGCCTCCGCATACCATGCATTTCGGTTGGCATTGGCGTGCGTCGATGGGATTGCTGATTCCGCAGCTTTTGCAGGTTCTCGCCTCGGGCGTTGGGCATACGTCCGATCGGTGTCTCTGCAGGCCGTATACATAACAGCATTGTCTCGTTGGCCTGTATGTGTAGGTTTTGTACTCGCCGGCGCTGAAGATGACCCACTTCGGAATGCTTGGACCATCGAAGGGGATGAGTGCTGTCTCGGTCTTGCCCAGCATTCGTGCTGCTAAGATCGCGACTCCTTGCGTACGTAGTCTTAGCTTCGATTCCAGTACGTCCGATGGCGTGTCCACTGGCAATCCGTTAATTACCGCGTGCTTGACGTCGCCTGGCATGGCCACGTATGCCTTTACTGGGTCGCACGTTCCTCCAAAGGGAAAGTGCTTGATCTTGCGTATTTCGTTTGCTACTGCTTCTTCGGAGGTGCTCGCGATCATTATGTTCGAGCCCGGTCGGAGCCTGAACAGAGAATCTTCTTCCTTGATTTTTCCTCCGCATGCTTCCACGACGGCACACGTGGCTTGATACGGCTTCATTGCCTGAACTTTGAGTCCTCCACGGGGTCAGATAATGATCTTGGCGTCGTCCATCGGGAGCGGCGGTAGCTTCTTCCTCGGCTGCCGCTGTGCTCCTGCTTTAAGTCATTGAGCCGGCGTGCGCCCTGCACCGGATTGTGTCATCCCGCCGGCAGCTGCGTCTGCCGGCGCCATCTTGCAATTGTTCTTCATCGCTTGGGGCCCTCCGGCTTTAAAATGGCGTCGCCCTTGGCAGCGTGCTTGATTCTTTTCTTGTATTGTCTGGTATGGTATATCTGCCAATTTCTTCATCTCGCACCAGGCTCTCGTCGTCGCTGACGTCCTGTTACATGCTTGCGTCTTCCATGGCTCCTTCGGGGCCGTTCCCCGCTCCCTCCGTGCCGGAACTCGGGGTCGCCGGCGTGGCCTCCATCTCTTGGGTTTTCGCCTGATCCTGGGCTGGACCAGCTCCAAAATTATTTGCGGCAAGGTTGTTTGGTGCCGGAGATGCCATTCCTGTCTTCCCCGAAGGCCTTCGGCTTGACAGGGCGCCCGCTCGGGGCGGGGTCCACTAAGCCTCGCGTTGGCCTTAGCTCCACGGCTGCGAGGTCGTGACTTCCAAAGCCGATAAAAATCCAAAAAGTGGGCCCACCGGGCTGAATTCCGTGTCCTCGTCGTCTTGATGCTTATCTTCGTCGATCTTGGCAAAAGATTTGGTGGCCCGGTGGATTTGCAACGTCGAAAGCTTCGAAAATGCGCGGAGCCCTTGCGACATGCGTCGCATGCGACATGCTCTTCGATCTTCGTCTTCTCCAGTCCCTTGATAATTTGAAAGTAGCGACACTCTTTGAACTCTGCCGCCGCCGCGCGACCTCCTCGCCTCCTCCTCGCCCCTTGCGCGTTCCCCCGGGGCAACCAGTTTTGCCCCCGTTTTTCGGCACGACGATTGGTCTCCCTGCCGTTGCCCTTGGAAACGCGCGGATCTTGAGTTTTGCTTGTGTTTTTCTTTTTCGTTCGCGCCATTTTCCTCCTGAGCAAGGCTGGCTCGGCGCTTTAGCTCGGTGTTGCGAACGTTGTACGCTGTGTTTTCTGCTCTATGTGCTAGCGCTATGGCGAGCTGTTGCGCATATAACTGCAGCAAGAAGCCTGAAGATGGTTATGCCGTTTTTATGATACCACAAGGAAAGCGTGACGGCTTGCGCAGGAAACAGTGGCTGCATGACATTGGCCGAAAGAACTTTGTTCCGACAAAGAACAGCGTTGTTTGCGAGCTGAGGCGTCTTTCTTATAGCTCGTAGCAAAGCATCCCGTAATGCTGCATTTTTTTTTCATTCTTCCGACCTGCTCACCAGCGTTTCTGTTACGGTTATCCTCAGTATGCTTAATATTCTGGGGCGGCTCCATCACCTCGCACGTCGCTAACTGTTGTTCAGTCGGAAGTGCAGCATTATAGATTCTGCTTTGCGTCCTGAAAAAATTAGTGGCAAGTATACCTGTGGTATTGCAGGTGATGAGCGTTAGCTAGTCAACATTTTTTTTTAAGTTTTAAGGCGAAAGCCTTTAAATCTCTATGGTTCAAGGTCGCGTCGTAAACTGAAAGTATCACGTGACCAAAGGAACGCCAGAGGCGACCCAAAGCATGTCCACCCTTTATAAGAGAATGATTACCCAAGTTAATTTTGAATCATTAGCGATTGACATAAGGTGGATTAGGGGGGATTAAGATTGATTAGAGTGTATTAAAAAGATTAAGGTGGATTAGAGTGTAAAGAAGTTTAAGGTGGATTAGAGTGCATTAAGAAGGATTAAGATGCATGAATGAAGGTTAAGATGAGTGGAAGAGGATTAAGGCGGATTATTGTGGATTAAGGTGAAGGGTTGATGAAATGGTATCAAGACCGATTAGGGCGGATTAGGGTGCATGAACAAGAATTAGGGAGGACTAAGGTGGATAAAGGAATATTAAGGTCGATTAATGTGGATTAAGGCGAATTAGGGTTGATAGAGGCGGATTAAGACCGATTAGGATTAATTAGTGTGGATTAAGGTGGATTATGGACCATGGAGCTGAATTAGGCTTGATAGATGTGGATTAGGGTGTATTAAGGTAGATTGGGACTATTAAGCAGGATTAAGTTAAATTATGGTGCATGATTAAGGATTAAGGTAGATGAAGGAAGACTAAGGCAAATTATGATGAATTAGAGTTGATAAAGGAGGATTAAAACCGTATAGGGTAGGCTAAGGTGCAGTATGGGTGATGTAGGTTGATTAGGTTGTATTAAGGTGGATTGGGAAAATTAAGCTGAATTAAGGTGGATGAACGAGCATTAAGGTGGATTAGAGTGGACTAAGGTGAATTAGGGTTCACTGAGTATAAAGACCGATTAGTCTACCATAATCCTCCTAATGCACATTAATGCACCGAATCCACATTCATCGACCTTAATTCTTCTTCATTCACTTTAATCCACCATAATCCACGTAAATCCTCCTTAATGCACCCTAATCCTTCATCGACCTTAATATACTCTAACCCTCCTTAATGCATTTTGATCCTCCTTATTCAACCCTAATGCTTCCTCCTTCACTTTATTCCACCGTAATCCACTACAACCGTCCTCAATCCACCTTAATTCACCTTAATCTACCCGAATCCACATTCATCTACCTTAGTCCACCTTAATCCTCCTTAATCCACCTTCATTCACTTTAATTCACCCTAGCCCACCATAATCCTCCTTAATGCACCTTCATCTTTTTTAATACACCCTTATCCTTCATCATGCACTTTAATCCACCCTAATCTACTATAATCGTCCTTAATGCACCTCAACGCACCTTCATCCACCTTCATTGACCTTAATCCAACCTAGTCCTCCTTTATGCACCTTAATCCACTTTCATTCACCCTAATGTACCTTCATCGACTTTAATCCACCTTAATCCTCCTTAGGCGTTCTAAGGCAGCCGTTCTACAACCATGCTCAAGGGGTGCCGACGATCGCGGCTCAGTCTTCCGTTGCACGCATGGCGCCAATAGGAGAGGGGGTGGTGGGAAAAGGGAGGCGGTTTACTCCGGCAGCAACTGTGCATTGGGTGGCCGCAGGGCTCGCTGTCTTCAAAGTGATACGCTTTGGGGGCTCATACCTTTGTGTATGCTGCATTCTCGGAGCTCAGTTTGTGTTGAAGAAAATGTTTGCAAGTTTATACGGCTGGTAAAACTACTATCCTTATTTTGTGTAGCTGTCTACACATTTGCTATCACAATTGATGGTTTGCATTTCTGGCGAAACTGACTTCTTTGGAGGTGTCCACGGAAAAAAATTTTTACCCATGAAAATGAATGCACCCCCCAAATTTGCACACATCTTTCGGGAGAAAAAGTGCGTTCATTATGCAAGTAAATGTGGTAGATGTAAGCATGAAATGGCTACCGGCAAAGCAGATTGGTTGGAGTAATTATGACAATTGCTCATGACCACGTCACAACCATCCCCACTGCGCCAGACGCTGCCCGCCTGGTTACGCAGGGTGGCACAGTCTCTCGAAGGAGGCGGCGCAAGACCTGGGGCGCTATAACGTAAAACTATTCCAAACTTTTCTATTCCAATTCTGCTATCAGCCCTCCACGATTGGTCAAAATTTTTTTTCGACCACCCCCACTTCACCTGTCTGTCACGCGACGTCACGAAAACCGCGATACCTCCCCATCTGATATGATGTGTACACACTGATTATGCATGATTTGACAGAAAAAAGAAAAACAGTTATTTCTGATTCGACCCCTTTTCGCCATTAGCCCTCGGCTATTGGTAAAAAGTTTTCGGGCTGCACCCACTTCACCTGCCTGTCACGCGACGTCACAAAACCACAAAAGTTCACCGCGTCAAAGTGACGTGTACGCGATAAAGATGCATTAATATGCCGAACAAAACTGAATTTTTTTCGGAATAGCCGCAGGCTGCCCCGTTCCGAAAGGAATAGAAGATGGCTGCCGCCGATCGCTCAGACGCTGGCTACTCGCACCTGCCGGAGAGCATGGGTGTATTTGCGAATAATAAAACTTCTTGCGTGGCCGTGTAACGTTTTCGAGCACTTTCGGCGCGTTTACCCCTCATTCTGCCAACTCTTCTTTGCTGAGGGTTCGTTTTAGCGTCATTCTTGAGCTTCCGTTGCATGCCGGCGCGATTTTTGACCAGCCACCGCAAGCTAAGTAAGGGAAAGCCGACCAATCGTAGACGCCGGCACCACCCTCTTCATCCAGTTATCGACTTTCAGTGCAGTGGCTCGGCCCCATCGAATCCCTCTCCACTTGAGCGTTCTCCTCGCCTCTTGTCAGCCAATTAGATACGACAAGCCGCTCAGTGTAGGCAATGTTATTCGTTTTTCAAGCAAACAAAAGTGACATCCTATGAACGAGGAGAGTGTTTGATTGGTCTGTTGAGACAACCCTGCGGGTGACCGCCCGGTGCTTGCGTTGGTGGTTACGCAAATTTGACGTCATGAGATTGGAATAGAAACATATTGGAATAGTTTTACGTTATAGGGCCCCTGCGCCGTGGAAATCACGGACCGCTGGCATTGAAAAGAGCACAGGCAACCCTGTTTCAGCACCAAAACATGACAATCAAGTGTATGGTGCACTGTATATGCTCTTGAATGTCACTATTGGAAATGACAAATAGTATTGCAGCGTGCTTGAAGTTACAGCTTGAGGGATATTGTGAACAAACATTAGGACGGACTCTGATGCAATATCTTTAAAGCGAAAGCTCTACTCCTCGAGGTACAACTCCCAAGGTCAATCTCGGCGCGCGTTCAACCTTCAGCCGCCGGTGTGAAGGTGCAACGTCAAGTCACTTGATCCGCTGCAGAGAAGCATCGCAGCTGCACTCGCTCAAGAATCGCCGCTATGTACCACGTGAATAAGCGAGGGCTTGACAGCTGCTTGGCCGGTGCGAGTGCATCAGCTCTTTACCACAGGTGCCAGGCTGAGTCTGAGCACCCTGCCGATATAGCTCACCGGGAAGGAGCACTAAAGAACCGTGTCTATTCATGCTTAAGGGGGGACACTGCTATTAAAATAATGTTCATCATCTTTTCCATAAATATTAATGAAACTTTCAAGTCTTGTTAAGATTGTTGTGCTGATTTCAAATATGTAATTATTTTTTCAATAGGCTATTTAGTTCTGAAGACAAATGAGATTCATTTTTCATCATTTGCAGAAATAATAGAAAAAAAAACTGCGCTACAAAAATTATATTGGCACATGCCTAGGCACTAGAAAATATAAGGAACACAATGGTAGGAATACTTTTTTGATATACTAAATATTAGTAATATGGTAATTCAATCTTCATTGTTTCAATTGTGCGGGCCCTGTTGTCTGATCTAAAGCAGAACTGAAAAATTCTAAAATATAAATTCCAATAAGTGTTCCTACCATTGTGTGCTTTGCACACTCAGCCACGAGCAACAATAAAAATTATGCCTCTACCATCCTTGAAGGCAAAGATATCGTTGCTGCAAATCAGGAAGAAGTCAAAAATTGGTGTTTTGAGAAAACGGGAAAAAAGAAATAAATTCACTTTAAATAAAAAGTGCAGAAAAAATTCTGCACTTTTTCGCAGTGAAAATGGCTAAAAACCATCAGGAATGTAGTCGCTTTGACTACGGCCACCCAAATGGCGTTTTCTCAAAGCATTCCGCATGTCCGTAATGGTTTTGCGCATTTTTGCAGAGGCAACTGCTCGGCGGTGGTCCTTCTCCACCATGCGCTTCATGCTTGGAATTCCAGGGTTGAGGTGCAGCTCTTTCAATATTGCAGCAGAGGTCGTCTCGCAGCCAGCGTTCAATTTCCTCACTGCCCCAGCTACTGCAGCTGGCACGGTGAACAGTGAAGCATGCTGTTCCTTTGGAGCCAGGGCCAATATCAGGGAGTGGAGACTCGTTGCTGTTCTGAGTACTGCTCCGTAGGCACCGCTCAAGGAGCTCTTCATCAGACAGGCGCTCATAAACGGGCAGCAGTGCTCCACAGACATGAGGAGGCAAATTGTAGTGCTTTTAGGGGCTGCCTCACCCTTAGCGCTCGCTGCATTTTGCCGGCACCACGAGCTTGTTCCTCGTGGACAATAGCTGTGGTCCGATACCAAGTCATTTGATGTTGTGTGGTGATAAGTGGCCATCACAGCCCTCTTCATTCCCTGCACATCACCCTTGTGAGTCTTCGGGGCCCAGCCATATTATCGTGTCAGCTTTGTGACAAAGTCGATGGTCAGTTAGCCTTTACCACCACGGCTCTCCAATCCATGTCCCTTATGCTTTGTGATAAGGTTTCGCAAGCTTGTGCCCATACTTTTCTGTACATGGTTTGTACAGTATTCCTTTTTCACTGAAATGCATCCATACACTCTGGCCTCCTGCAGCGCAAGGAAAGCGCGACTGTCACCATCCGAGAGTAGAGTGGTGTACCTCAGGTTAAACCATTGCAGTGACCTCTGGAAAAGGATGAGGGCAGCTTCAACTTCCATTTCGCCGGCATTCTTGCAGGTATTTTTCGGACAGGCATGGCTCTGCTTCCAAACTTTATTACTCGGGTCAAATATGCTTTGGTCCACGCTCACAACCAGTGGCGTGGATCATGATTGAAAAACAGGTTCCCACATTGGGTGAGTTCCTGAGGCAATATGCTATAAGACTCTGGCACTTCAAATGAGTGTTAAATGTTGTGGGGATCAAGGAATGCACTAGTGCCATTGTGCGGGCATTCACCTGTTCTGCCATCCCTATGCCTCATCCCCTTCCCTCTCGCGATGGTTTGCGGTGGCGACAGGGCACTGACGTCACGACATGGCTGCTCTCACGGCAGGAGCGCGTCTTACCTCTGGGACATCACTGGGTACGTAAATGTTTCCTCTTCTCCGCCAACGCCTTTGTGGCTAGGACTTCAGCTCACTCACGGTGCCTTTGCCCATGCGGTGAGTGCATACTTTGTGTAGATCCCTTCCGGATGCAAAGCCGAAGAAAGGTGATACCACACCAAGCTACCCTTATCGGAGGCCCAAGTTGAGACCCGAGCTCTCGCGAGTTGGCCAATTGGTTATCGCGAGAGCAAGTAACATAGCTGCTGGGACTTTTTCCTAGTGACGCGTCCCAGCTTGAGCCTGTGCTCTCACGACAACATGCTATAGACGTTCCTGTCTGTCTTTTCGCCTTTGGTGCTGGACCCCTTCAGTTGCCGCGCTGCCCCGGGACTGGGCGTTTGTGCAGTGTTGGGTGCCGTCAGAGACAATAAACAGTTTCCATTAACTCGGGGAATGCTGTGTTCTTGCGTATGTCACTCGGTTTCCCTTTGCGGCCTGGCTCACGCACTATAGAGGCAATGGCCGACATGTCCCTGTGGCTCGCTAAGCTAGAACCCGTGGTGGTCGGTACTCCTGTGAGATCTGAAGACTCCATTCTGGCCTCTTGCATCAGCCATCACTTCTAGCGCACTCTAGCGCTTGTCTTTCTCGTTTCTTTTTTCATTTAAAATGAGCAGTTTCATCAGACTTGGTCAAAAAAAGAAAAATATCTTCATAACCATCTCTCCCTTTATACTGTAGTCATTATGCTGGGGATTTTCACACTTTCATTGAGCTAAAAGAAACATTCATACCGTCTGCACACTGTTTATTGCATTTCATATACCAATGTTCAAGGATATTGTTTGGCTTTCAATAAATACCGCCTCTTCACATGCTACATAACTCATGCTGTCATATGTTTTAGCAACCACAGAGAAGCCACATCTGAAGTGATGCTAGAATCAAAGGAATTCGCTTTTTTTAAAACATTTAAATAGGCATGACTGTATGCCATAATTTCATACTAATTTTACGGTAATTTCATAATCAAGCATTGTATGAATTATCCAGTGGGCTATTTGCTGACCTCGTGGAAGCACACTTCATGCTTAGGCGCATTTGGAACGTCTATCTGGGTCACTATTACGTTAACCTATACCAAAGTTTTCTATTCTAATTGTGTATTCAGCCCTTCATGATTGGTCAAAAACATTTCGGGCTACCTCCACTTCGCCTGTATCTCACGCGACGTCGCGAAAACGCCCCATCTGGTATGCTGTGTGCACACTGATTATGCATGATTAAACTGAAGGAAAGGAAAAATCATTATTTTGGATTCGACACCGCTTTTCGCCATAATACGCTGCCATTGATCAAACGTTCTCGGGCTGCGCCCACTTCACCTGCCTGTCATGCGACATCGCAAAACCATGAGAACTCACCGTGTCAAAGTGATGTGTACACGTTGGACACATTAATATGAGAAACAAAACTGAATTTTTTTCTGAATAGCCGGAGAGTGCCCCGTTCCGAAAGGAATAGAAGATGGCTGTCCGCCGATTGCTCTGGCACTAGCTACTCGGAGCAACCAGGGAGCGTAGTTATTTGCATACAATAAAGGATTTTGCGTGGCATTGTGTGGTTATCAAGACCTTTTGGCACGTATACGACGCCAACCATTCTTTGCCGAGAATCCATTCTGGCGACATTTTTGCCATTCCGTTGCATGCCACCGCAATTTTAGACCAGTCAACGCAGGGTAAGTAAGAAGGAACGGATGAATTGCAGACCCCGGCACCACCCTCCTCATCGGTTGTCTACTTTCACTGTAGTGACTCGGCCCGAACGAAACCCTCTCAACTATAGCATCCTTCTCGCATCTTGTCAGACAATGCGATAAAAAAATCTGCTCAATATAGGCAATGCTATTCGCTTTGAAGGCAAAAAAGTGACCTCCTATGAACGAGAAGCGCATTTGATTGGGGTTTTCAAACAAGGCTGCGGGTTACTGCCCGATGCTTGCGTCGGTGGTTATGTAAACTTGAAGTCAGGAGATTGGAATGAAAACATATTGGAGTAGTTTTATGTTATAGGGCCCCTGCTTTTTTCTGCTAGCTGGTTACACTGGGGAGGCTCTAGTCGGCAACATGTTGGTCTTGGTCGTAACATTTAAGGCGACAGCTTTCCTACTGAATTCCTCCGGCATTCCTGGTTGAGGTGTGTAGCTCTCAAAGCGCCGCCGCATATAAGCACATTGATGGTGCCAGAAGCAATGTCATAGTATGTGGAGGCAGCAGCGACTCTGTGCACAGTCTAGCTTTGCAAGTGCTGCGAGAACAGCCATCACACCAAGGAAAATTAACGAAAGTACGCATCCTGCGCATTGTTGAGTGTTATTAGACAGTTGTAGTGTAGCGTACACAACTATAGCGTACGCTATGTAGTGAACGTTTATTACAGTTTTGGTTGCCTTGCGAGACCTTCAAATCTCGGAGGCCATGCACCTTCGTTGGGGCTATCTCGCAACTATAGTGATAGGTGGAGCTGACATCTTGAATGTTTCTTTCGTTAGGCTTCGACTCGTTCGAAACTAGAAGTGATCTCAACAACTCCACAATGTTATCCATAATACGCTGTCATCGAAGCAACCTGAGACTAAGTGAAAGCCGCTTACACAGTGATTTGCTATGAATGAAGTGAATTTTACGCAAACAACGCCAAATTCAATTCAAAGCAGGCAGCCGGGACCGCCACTATGTTCCCATAAACTACGCAAGCGACGCAAAGATACTAACGCTAAATCTGAGAGATAGCGTGCGTACGCTGTACACTGATTCGTTTAGCGTTCTGCACATGTTCAGTAACGGCCCCCTGTATTATAGTGTACGCTAAACTAAAGCTGTGTATTGTTTCCATAAATGCTAAACCTAAAACAGCAGTTTTAGTGGCGCCCATACGGGTCGTAAACCATAGGAACTACTTTACAGGAAGTAGCACTCAGCTGTAGCTGTATTTTACCACCACACTACCCAACTGCAAGAGTGAACAAATGACAGAAACCAAGAAACTACGGTGGCCACCATGTGGGTGATGGTTGTCTCATTAAACCGATAGCTTCATGCTGCAAGCCTACCAAGATATTCATTAGGTGGCATTGGATTCCAAAGGATAAGTAATGGATATCTCTGCAGATTTGCAGTACTAAGCTACTTACATAATCATCCCCCGATGGTTTCTGCGCAACTTTTTTACAGTTTTGACTACAGTCCTCTATATTCTGCTTATGCTTGTCCTGGTATTGAGGTAAACAGAATAGCGATTGGACTGTGACGAGACAGTGCTTGGGCGCGTATATTTTTAAGGGACACACATGCGTACTATGTTCAATGACAGTGACCCCTTTTACACTTTTAATATGCTTCTACAATAAATCTGCGTATGCTTCTCCGCTTGACACGGCTATATTGCGGCAAAGCTAACTTTACGGAACCGGCAAAAACTACAATTGTGTCGATTCATGGTAATCAAGACTGACAATCGCTTACTTGCGTCATATCGAAGTGGGGCCATGGGTGGGGCTTGACAAGCTTAACCGCAAGTACAGTGCAATCTTGATATGACGAACTTCAGGGGACTGCGGGAAATTGTTCATTATTCTGAAAGGTCCTTACAGTGAAAGCCCTAAAATTAAACATTTTGCACATCAACCCGTCAGTTGTCACCTTATGAGCTATCCCCGACAATGTTGGGGTTCTCTGTCTGCCTGCGGTGTTGCTACTTTCCATAGATTCTGCCGCCACATATCAGCGCAGCGTTGTACATAGTAAAGTAACGTGCAAAAAAATGATGCTGATGCCAAGAAAAACACCAACAACGAAGAACCTCCATGTCGCCTACGAAACATACTGTTTCTTTTGGCTTGTTTTTTTTCACATTGCTTGCCGTGGACACCGCAACTGTTTCACTTGAAGCAGACGCCTAACTATTCCAAAGTGCGTGCACGTGTAAAGACGCCATTCGCCAAGTGCTACCTTGTGGCCTCCCCGCAATAATGGAGGTTACATTTCTCCGTGCAAAAAGCTATTACGAGTAGCCGCGTAAAGAAGCACATCCGCAGAAAGAATGGCGAAAGAAAGAAAGAGACGCGCCTCCGTTGCCAGGTGACATTTGTCTGGGCAGAGCACGCACGCGCTCGCAAAACGGGATGTATCATCCCTCCGAAATTATTGCTGCTCCAGCGCCATCTTGGTTTTCTCAAACCCATCTGTCACGGCATCCACTTTTTGCGTCTTGTCTGATAGCCTACTATTTTGACTGCGGTTTAAGAGACACTGAAATCTAAGCATCCCCACATTTTGGAATATTAGTTTGTACTGCTGAGGTGTTGCTAACATGACATGGAAGCTGAATAACGATCGTTATTCTGAAAAGCTTGGTATTCTGCAGTTCGTAGTACTGAAATTTTTACTAGGAAACTATGAACAGTCTGCGGGGGATTTCTGAAAAGTTCGTTAATGTGGAGTTCCTAGTAACGAGGTTTCACTGCAATAAATCATTTGTTTCTTCTAGCAATGTGCGACAGTAAGTTTGCACCACTAAATTTACGTGACCGCCATGTTCAAACAAAATGCAAAATGAGGGAACGTTGCTGAACGGAAATGTATCATATGGGAACATAATACATAGGAGTCAGCGGGCTATTTTTGGTGACGTCCTCATAAACACGACGTAGTAGCCGGGAAAACTCAACAGCAAAGAATATGTCAACAGTGTACTAATGTACTTTGTTTACCTCAGTGATGCTGTGGGCTTTGTAATGCCGTTGTAGTGCACTGACAAGCTATTCTTTTGTCTTAGAACCTTTTATAAATGCCTTAGATGTGTCTACTATTCTCCCAGGGCTGGAGCGACGAGGACAAAGCGAGCTTCCTTGACCGGCTACGGTCCCTTGACCCGGAGTTTGTGGACAAGCTCTCCTCCGTACCCAATGGCACAGCAGACCACAGTCCAAGTGCGCCACTGCCACCAGCAACAACAGTCTTGGTCAATCACTGCACGAGTGTAACAGTCAATGGAGATAGTCTCAAAGTCGATGGGGATGAACAGGTGGAGGAGGAGGGGGAAGAGGAAGGAAATAGAGAGGTAGTCTCGCCAACGGAGGAACTACAACCTATGCCGAGGAATGTCGTGTCACCAAGCAGTGGCGCCGTTGAGGAAGGGAGGGTTTCACCCATTGGAGAAAAGAGAGAATATGAGGAAGAAGAGGAGCTGGTGCTCTGAGATTTTCACAAAAAACGTTCAAAAAGTGGCGCTACGGTAACATCAGTCCAGTATACGACTGCTGGTACTTGTGGCAGTGGTACAGGACGTCTTCCTTGTGTATTTTCAAGTTGTCTGGCTGACTTCGTCAGGTCAGTGACAAAGCGCTCACCGAATGTGTAACCTTTCCTCATTTCGCATCGACGGCTTAGAAGGTTTTGTATTGAATATGCAGAGGCAGATTCAAACTGCCAGCAAGCTGCATAGTGGCTTTGAAATGTGATGTGTGAGCAGCCTTCTTTACTTTTCCATTTAGTTAATAGTAATAGACCTGATTTCGCCAGTATATTTAAGCTGTTGGCCAGATTTGGGTGACGTGATGCACAGCGATGTGAGTCGCATATGAATTCTTGTGACAATAGCTCAAGAACTTCTGTTCACAGGCTGAGATAATTAAACCCAATCAGTCTAATGGTTGCTGAATGTGGATTTTGCGTGCTTAATAAAAATATTGTGTGTCTGCAGTATGAGCATTCCCAGTCGAAATCCCAAGATTGAGTAACCACCCCTTCCGTGTTGGTGATGTCTAGAAAATGTACCGCTTTCACTGCACTATAGGACTAGACTTGGGTCTAAGCAGCATTGAGGCCACTGGGTCTCTGTGGTGCTCATTTGTGGCTGATATGTTAGGCCGTTTTTGATGCATGTGCCAAGGCCATCCATTTAAAAGCATGACATTTTTCTTAGCATTCCACCTGACAGACCTGTCAGAAAGCAAGCCTTCCATGGGAAAGGTTCCCATAAGCAGATTTGGTGGCCAATGTATCTTTTTGGCGTGGGATTTGTGCCCAGTGTTTTATCACTGCTGCCATATATTATAAATAGAGTGAAGTGGTGGCTTCTCTCTTTTTCTTTTTTCCTACTGAATTCACGCGAGGTCTATCTAGCTCTCACTGAAGAAATATGTTGAGAGTTGATTTTGTTTTTCTCTATGCTTTGCCTTCTGGGACAAGCTTTGACTCCAAAGCCTGTGCGCATTTTTTTAAAAGCACCATTCCATTTGCTTTTGCATTCCATTTTGGCAAGGCCTGTATGGCTATGTTGTACAGCCAGAATCTTTCTTTCCCGAATGTTTGCTTTGAAGGGCCCCTCACCAGGTTTGGCCATTTCTGACAGACGAGTGCAGATTACTCGCTAACGATCGTGTCTGCAAAGTATTACAGCACTGCAAGCCATGAAAATAGCAGAAATTTCAAGACAAACACCACGCGTCCTCCCTCTTGAGGAAACTCCGTCACAAGGCAGAGCGTCAAGGTAACATGCACAAAGGCGCTCTTGTAAAATACATTGTCACCTACGTCGCCTGCCATGATACATGACTTGGGTAGTCGTCCTATGCAGAAGGTTCCACGCCGCCGCTGTCAATACAACATGCAGCATGAAAGGAAGAGAAAGAAAGTAATATAACAAAAAAAAAAATGAGGTGGGACTCGGATGCGTGGACTTGGTCTATTGGCTCCGTTGTGGGAAAAGGCAGGGAAGGAGCATCGCTTGCGAAGGCTGGTCTAGGGAAAGGAAGAGAGTGTCACCATTGTTAGTGACACTTGCTTCCTGTTGGCATGTTAACAAGAGAGTTGATTTCTTCTATTTCCTATAATAACAAACTGATTTGAAAAATTATTTCGGTGCAACACTCCTTAGAAGGCAGTTTACAATTTTCAGCGTGTAACCAGAATTTGAACTAGGGCCTGGCGAGGGTTCCCTTAATGCACACGTTCATGCTTGGCAGCTCCGTGCAATCTGTTTAGCTCAACATTTTTTGTTATCTTGCAGATATGTTACTGTTCAATCTCCAAATCTGTCACTGATCGGCATGTATGCTGCAATAGTAAACTACTAAAAATAGGAACGATGCCGTATTTAATAAGAGCCAATACTTAAGCTGTGGTTTGACGAGTCTATTCGTATACATTTCTGTTTAGGCATAAAATCAGCTCTGCATTGTGTTCTGTTTAGCGCATGCTCTGGGAAGTTTAAAATTATTTGCAGTTTGATACGCTTATTCATTACAACATCACCAAGTTTGTCAAAACCACGTGTGAGCCTTTTCCTTCCTCCGTGCAGTTAACTTTTTTGGCACAAATGTATATCTTTCAACTGCTCAGGCACCTCGGGCCTCAAGACACTCGTGCTGTGTTCATAATCTCCTGTCTGTCATGCTTTAGTAATGGCAGCATGTCTATGCAGATGGAGCGCTTTGTGCATGGCCAGTGTGTCGTGATGAGTCGTTTGTAAGGATGAGTTACTTTGTACTGGCAAAAGCCCTGCTCTTGAAGAATGGTTGAATGCAAACTTCACCTGTGGCTTATAAGCCCATGTTGTAGTGAGTTTAAGCATTTTGACAGAAAAGGAACACCTCTTTCTGTTTGCAGATTACCATGTCCCTGTGGTCACGCCTAATAGTATCATGGGCATTTGAGATGCTTGATTTGTGCCAGAGGCCTCAGAAAAGCTTGGTAGATGGGTCAGGTGATGTGTTGGGTGAGCAGTCACTTTTGGCACTGAGCAGCCTGGCCAGCTATCTGCAGTGCTGCCCAATTCTTGGTAAGGGAAGTCGCCCTCCTACACCCTTCCCAGCTCTCTCCTTTTGACGTCACTGGTTGGTGTGCAATGGCATCTTTCAAATGGAAAGTGGCCTAAAGACATACAGCTTCCAAGAAATCCCATTCCTTTATGTATTGATTGGCATGTGTTGCGTGAGCCTTGAAAATAACTCTCGCAAATGTTGGTTGCTTGAAATATGTATGACATGTGCCTTGAGTTTTTTCAACGCTGGTTGCAGCAAACAGCTTTTGTGGCCAAGTCCTCCAGCACTGTTTTTTAGTTTTTCGCGCTTTCTCCGTTTCAAAATGTTTTAGTGTATTGCATTCCATTGATGCTTGGAATAATTAAGATCACGTTTTGCTATATATGTCTATATTTCTTTTGTGAGTGTATTTGTGCATTTGTGTGGCATTCATGTGTAGTATGCTATAGTTGTATTTCATAAGAGCACGACAAATTTTTCACATTACATAATCATCACTGTTGCTCACCCAAAAACCCACGCGCGTGCAATCATTTTGCAAGGTCTGTTTTTTTGTGTATGCCATGCCTCCTGCAAGGTACAGTGTGGCCGAACATGTCAAGGAACATTCCATTAGAGCTGAGCTAGCAGGTCCTGCAGTGTTCTATTCAACCCGTAGTCATTGAAGCTTATTGAGTCGGGTTTTTCTTATACGTGTCTCGTAGTATCTTGCCTTTTCTAGCTCCCTGTATTCATAAGGGCAGCATGACTCTGTAGTGGTGGCTGACTGTCTCTTCCTTGTCAAATCAGTCCACACTGTACCGGTTGCCTTTTATTATACACTATAAATGAAGTTTACGCTGAAGTTATAGGCCTGTAAGAGAAGAGGACAACAGTTTTTTTCGTCTTAGAAAGTTTTCACAGCGCAGCTGTTTATGCACTAGGGTTGTTGGGCAGGTAGCATTTTACACATTTGTACTCTTCAGGAAACTTTTCTTCTTTCTTTTTTTTAAGAACCGATGTCTATCCTTTCTCCTCTTGGCACCATGGTTCCGTTGACCCATTGTTATCTCGTTTCATACTGTCACGCAGGAAGCGAATGTGCATAGCAGGATAACAGGTGAGGATCATGAACTGCTAGTAACGACCTACTTATGCAGCACACTTGTGCCTGAAAACGGAACTGCAAAGTGACAATGGAAGCAGCAAGCATAGTCAATGGTCATTGAAACCAGACAGGTTGCTTGAGTTTGTCTACTATTTTGTATACGCTTACATGTACTGCACTCACTTTGTCATCTGTGTGCATTCGTCAGCATCAACTTACATCATCATCTCTAGTGCACACTTGGTTTTGGAATAAAGCACTGGCTCAGCCATTGCTACAATAGTGGTGGAGGTGCTCTAGAATCCCGTCGTCGTCTGCTACTCACTCCTTACCTGGAGTTGTGCTCATGTTGCCTCTTGAGCCAGCTGTCCAGCCGTTCATGACGAAAGCCATCGGCACCTTCATGCGTTACAGTTGACACTACAGGACTGCACAAGTCTCGCCCGAGCCTGAAAGTACGATGCTCGGGCCCGGCCTGGGATCGAAAGATTCGGGCTTGCAAAGTCAGGGTGTCTAACCGGCAAAAGCGGGAATGCTCCGGATATTTTCAATAGTCTGGAAATACTCATGAAAAACTCAGCGATATTGTGCTTCTATCAGGAAAAATTAGGTGTAATTTTATTGAAAGGGAACTAAACTCGCGCTAATGCTGGCTCGAGTAACAGCAAGAAATCGTAACGCATCGCCATTGACGCCGTCTCGTCGGCTGGAGGCGTTACCAGTGTACAGGCAACGACCGATTATCCGGACGACCGATTTTTGGGACATGCCCGATAATTCGGGCAGCTTCGCTGCTCTGCCACATACCCAATAGAACGAATGTTTAAGAACGTCTGAAATTTAGGACGCAAGAACTCTTCGCCACCTGATTTTCGTGACTTCTTGCCGTTACCGCAGGTCTGAAATGCCATAAATCAAAGCCACCACCGCTGCCATCTTGATTATCTCGCTTTTTGAACCAGCGCTCTCACACACAGATGGGCTGGCAGCTGTAGCTACCACCGCGGCAACACGAGGCCTAGCTGCTTCGACGTTCGCTATTATGGTTCTTGCCGTTCGGTGCCGTGTTTTTCATTTAAAGAATTCGCCGCTCTCTGCAATGACACCGACTCCGCCTTTGTAATTCTCGGAATTGGCTTCAAAGCTCGGAAAGCAAGGCGCATTGCGTAATGCCGGTTCCCGAAAGTCAGCTTCGCCTCAATAGAGAAATCTCACGCGGTGAAGCTTAAAGCGCCCCTCGCCAGGCCCCATAGCAAATTTTGGTTATACGCTGGAAGTTACATGTCCTCTAGGAAGCGTTGAGCCGCAAACATTTTTCAAATCGGTTCATTAATACACTCTTAAGCAAAATTACACCTTTTGAGTCGTATCTTGCCACACAAGAATAATCATCTGTCTTGTCCGCGTTTCCTTTCTTTAACGCTGCGAGCCCGGTACTTCTTAGTCATCAATAGCATGGGCGTTGTCAGCATGACAGAGCTTTCTCGACAGGAAAGTAGCGAGCGCAGCGCTTTCAAGAAAAGAAACGCAAGCAAGACATGACGATTATTGTTGTGTGGGAGATAAACAACCCAAAGGTTATACATTTGTTTAAGAGTGTAGCCGAGATAGAAATATTTCATTGCTGCGAACCCATGATTTCAGGACGCGAGCATCACTGCCAAGCGAGACTGTTCCGTCTAGCCTCCGCAAGCGAAATTCCTTCTTTGCATTCTCCCACACCGGTGCACGAAGATCGCATGATGCATATTTCAAAGGCCCCGCCTTCATTTTTTTTCCTCCGCGTTTTTGTTCTTTCTTTCTTTTTTCGTCACGCACTTTTGCTGACGGCGTTGTGCGCTAGCTGTTGTGATTGTCTGGTTTTGCGCAGCGCATGATTTTGCACGCTGTGCACGAGGACACATGACTAACAGTATAATTCAGTGCAACACGAATACTGAGGCAGAAGAAGCGGATCTTGAAGCATGATCACGTGCCGGAACACGGTAAAAGATGACATAATTTCGGTACCTGCGTGACGGCATGACTGTGCGAACAAGCAGATGAAGCGGAAGTACATCTCTCTTGCTTCATTGCGAAAACAAAAAAACACAGTGACACTCCGTTTCGTGCGTTTCATTATTTATGTAAACTGCAATTCGTCAATTGAAGCAACAGATCACACAAGTAACAGATGTTGCCTCGAATAATTCTCAAAGTCACGGGTCACCACGAGCGACGTCACACTGCGGGCACGAATACGTCACCGTCCGGCTTGGAGCGCGGTCGCCGCGAGGGAAAAGAAAAACGGCATTTGGATTGAAATGTCAGACCTTTCCGTGCCATGTAGCGATGTAATTCTTTGCAACATGATCGTTAGCGCGCATTGTATCCAGAGCTACTGTGCAGGGTCGCCTCCCAGTCCTTTCGAGTGGGGTGGGAAATAGCGGTGGGAAACAGCTAGTAGAGGAGAGCTGGGAAAATCCTTTACAATAAATCTGTATATATTTGTTTTCTCGACACTGTGTACAGGTATTCAGTAGCAAGGCTAACCACGAGGAATTGGACAGGGGAGTATACATCGTCATCATCAAGCTATTTTTATGACTATTGCAGGACAAAGGCGTCTCCCGGCAAAGCAATCAACAATTACCTTTGTCTTGCGCTAGCTCATTCCAACTTGCGCCTGCAAATTTCTTAATTTCATCACCCCACCTAAATTTCTGCCATCCTCGATTACACTTCTCTGTCCTTGGCACCCATTCTGCAACTCTAATGTTCCACCGTTTATCCGTCCTATGCATTACACAGCGTGTCAAGCTCCAATTTTTTCCTGCCATGTCGACTAGAATATCGGATATCCCCGTTTGCTCTCTGATCCACACCGCTCTCTCCCTGTCTCTTAACTTTACGCCTAAAATTTTTCGTTAAATCACTCTTTGTGCTGTCCGTAACTTGTTCTCAAGTTCATTCGTTAACCTCGAAGTTTCTCTCCCATATGTTGGCGCCGGTAGAATGCAACGATTACACACTTTTCAATGAAAGCTGTAAAGATGTTAAAACTATGAATGTCACTGTACGTGAAAATGTTTATACACAATGGCTAAATGAAGGGCATATAGAAGTGGCGATAGCGGGCAACCCTGTTTTACAGAGGAAAGAATGTATCCATCGGCTCAGACACATTACCATTAACAACGATACGGGTAGAACAAGTACTGAAGCACATGTGAACGCCTTTGTAAACAATGGCGGCAACATTTACGCTTTTAGAAGTTCGAAAAGAAAGGCGTGGTTCACTCGAAAGGTAATAAATTATGTGGTTTTACGTGCCAAAACCACAATCTTATTATGGGGCACGCCGTAATGGGGGACTCCGGAATAACTTGGACCACCTAGGGTTCTTTAATGG
This sequence comes from Dermacentor andersoni, assembly GCF_023375885.2. Classification (NCBI taxonomy): domain Eukaryota; kingdom Metazoa; phylum Arthropoda; class Arachnida; order Ixodida; family Ixodidae; genus Dermacentor; species Dermacentor andersoni. The sequence continues at coordinate 58,866,172 of NC_092820.1, forward strand.
GCATCTAAAGCTAAGTACACGGGTGTTCTTGCATTTCGCCCCCGTCGAAATGCGGCCGCCATGGCTGGGAATCGATCAAGTGCTTTTGCTAAATAGATCTGACGCAGTGCAAAGTGGTCACAGTGGAATGACCAGTACTGAAGAGCTGTCTGGTCCAGGTGTAGGCTGGTTTGTATGGAACGGCCTTTGAATCCGCACATCTCGTGAGGTCAAATAAGTATTGACATTACATGCCGTAGTCGATTAGATACGACATTTGCCTAAATTTTGCAGCCTACGTTCCTCAATGTAATGTGTCTATAGCATTGTGCAGACCAAGAGCAGCAGCGCGCGACGCGTCCGCAGCGAACGCTACGACTTTGCCGCCCCCTTCCCGAGAGATGCGCCGGCCGCGTCGGTGGCTCTAGCCGCTACCTCGGAACGATTTCAACATCATTCTGTGCCCCCAAAATGGCCTAGCCAACAAGACACTCAAATTGCACCGAGTGTCCCGGGCGTAATTTTGCATTTGCTAGTAGGTACAGCGAATGTGACGTTTCTCGCGGTGCTCGACGTTTTTGCGCAGGCGCGAGTAAGAGCGGGTTCGAGAGTGAAAATCTGGGGGCCTTTGCTCCTTGAATATGTGACTCTGTCTAGGCACTCCGGAGGAGGTTTCTTAGCGTGAGTTGTATGCTTGTGTCCCCTGGACATGCCGCATCGCGGAGTACGCTCGAGTTTATTTACGGTCCGCCGCTGGCGGCCCGCGCGATGAGGCAGTGGGCACGGACGCCCCATTTGGTGATCGCTGTGTCTGAAGCGGTAAGGTTCTGACTGGTGTTGTATAAGTCGCAGGTAGCTTTTTTCGTAACGACGAAATATTGCATTTTTACAAGCACTGCTCCAGGAGGGCACATGAAACCGGCAAACAGAGGCCTCAGGAGAGCACCTGAGGTTATAACGAAACAGGCGCTGCTGGATCTCCAAGGAACCCAAGGGGTAGTGCGGAGGGGATCAAAGCTGGAAGCAGGGTGACCCGTGGGTTAGGGCCGCGGAGGCCGAAGCGTGCCAAGGGATCTTCGCATAAGAAATTGGCTGTCCGCGCCAGCGGACAGCCGATCTTAGACACTCCTGGCACGCGCAGGCCTTCGCGAGCCCCAACACACAGGCCAGTCTGGGTTGTAGCTTCGGTGTCCCCATTGCCGCTTTGGTATCCTGGAGGCGCCGCCAATTATGGCAAATAATGACACGTTGTTTCAATTAGTAAAAAACACGATTCAATGAATATACTTACGTCCGGCCGCCAACTTGCGACGCTAACTTCAGCACTACCGCGTCCCACGACTTGAACGACAACCTGCCGGAGCCCAGACGCCGGCCACGGCGCTGTCTGCCCCGAATGCACGGCAAGGCGGCCGCCCTCCACCGCCGACCAGGAAGCGCCCGCTTCCCCGCCTGCCCTCGGACGACGTCAAGATAGTCCTTCGCCCGCAGGGCACACTCAACCTCCGCACCGTCGGCCCCGCCCGATTGGCTCTTGCCATTTACGCAGCAGCCAACGTCGGCCAACGCCTGGCAGTTACTGCCGACCAGGTTAGAATCCACCTTACTAACAACACAGTGACCGCGAGCACGCCTGACAGTGCTCGTGCAGTGTGTTACGCCAAGGTCCGCGCCATCACCATCGACACCACAGAAGTCCCGGTCGCCGCCTACGCTCCAGCCTAAGACAACTCCGTGCGGGGGATTCTGTATCGGGCTCACAGCTATGAAAGCGACGCCGAAATCTTCGCCGAGCTTCGAGCTAGCAATCCCGACATCCCTATTGTTGCTGCGTGGCGTATGGGCCAGCACGACACTTTGTCGTCACGTTGGCCAACACCAAGCTGCCCCGATACATGCGGTATTTGGGCTTCACTTTCGAGGTCTTCCCTGGCAAGGGGTGCCCGGAGGCTTGTTTCAACTGTCGCTAGCTAGGTCACAGAACAGATGTGTGCCCACAACCGCGCCAACCCACTTGTCGCTGCTGCGGTGTGACCCACAAACCTCAACCAGTCGGCCAACCACCCACTTGTCAAGCCATGTGCATCGTATGCAGAGGCCCACATCCCACTGGCAGTAGAAGCTGTAAATACCGTCTCGTGCCTACCAACCGACCTAAACCTTCCAAATCCTCCACGGACACTGAAACCGACCCGACACCTTGTCACGTGGCCATCAGTCTCGCTGTCGGAGCTGCGGCCGCCAACAACGACCCCCAGGAAATGACGCTTTCCCACCACTGCAAAGAAGCAGCTCTAGTCACAACAGCCCTAGCCGCTCCCCATTGCGCTCTCGGGACTCCCGGGCAACCTCCCAGGTCGGGCCGGATACCAAGTCCACCAAACAGGTCGCGTGGAAGACCCCTCCACCAGCCACAAGCCAACTGCCCAACTCCCAAGTAAGGGAACTGGCAGACATGGTTAAACAACTACAGCTACAGTTAGCAGAGGCAAATTCTAAAATTCATAGCCTTGAGTCTGCACAGGCGCACCCACAACCGCGGCCGCAGCAGGCGGCTCGCGCTCCCACCTCCGACCCCACCAATGACCCTAACATGGACACCGACCAGCCCAAGTGCAGTAAGCGCAAGGCACCTCCCCCCTCCTCTACCTCTGACCTTGACGAAAAATTCGAAACTTTTGACGCCTGCTTATGTAAAATAGAGGACTTCCTAAAACGGCTGACCCCCACTATCGACCAGCTCATTGAAGGCTGCACCAAAATGGCAGCCAATATTCACACCCTAACCACACGCCTCGACCGCCTCACGAGCCCTCCGTTAAGTGATGCCCTCACTACACCAAAGCCCACTCAGTCACCTGGTGCGCTTCCCTCTACCGAGAGTGCGGCCGCGCGTGCGTGTGCTGACGGTATTACCAAACCGACGTAGCGTTTCCGCAGCGTCCCGAACCCTACAGGAAACGCGATGGCTAGCGCGCCCATCACAGTATGGCAGTGGAACTGCAGGGGCTTCAAGGCAAAGCGGAGAGCCTTGGAGTGTACCCTGCAGGCCCAGCCATTTACACCCCACATTACAGCGCTCCAGGAAACATACACCGACACCAAACTCGCCAGCTATACCGCTTACAACCAATCGGTGGCGCCGGATCTCCACCCGAGCACCGCCATCCTTGTACACCGCAACCTCACCGCCAATCAACTCGATCTTGACTACTCCGAAGTTCCACACACTTCCGTGCAGGTCCTTTGAAACAGCCGAACCGAATCCCCACTCAACATCTTAAACGTCTACAGCCCCCCAAGTGACAAGAGCACTAACGTAGCCACTCTCCTCCGCAAGGCGTGTGCCACCGCGCGGAACGAGATGCTACTTATAGTGGGTGACTTTAACGCACCACACGCCGAGTGGGGCTACCCCAGCAAGGCCTGCGGTCGTAAAGGAGCCAAGGTTTGGGACACTGCCCAGACACTGGCTCTGACGCTCCTCCTCGACCCCGAATGGCCCACCCATTTCGGTAACAGCATCACGAAAGACAGCTGCCACGACCTCACTTTCGCCCGCAACATCCCAGATGCGCGCTGGGACAATCTCGGTATGAACATAGGTAGCGATCACTATGTTCTCAGGACTACCTTCACAGCCACACACAGCAAGGGCCCCCGCCGCACATTCAAACACACGAACTGGGACGCTTTCTGGTACGTACAAGCTCAGCGTCCGCAAAGCCCCATAGACGACCTCGACACATGGACAGATACTCTGCTCCGCGACGCAGCCAACGCCACCTCCACAGTCACCCAGGAGGAGGGTGGCCCTACCACAGATGCTAAACTCATGCATTTGTGGGAGGCCCAGCGCAGCCTCCACGCTCGCTGGCTTTGACGCAAACACAACCGCCCTCTCAAGCTTCGCCTCGCTCGCCTCGAACGAGAGATCGAAGCCTACTCCACCAAACTTAGTCAGGAACAATGGCATCAGACTTGCGACCGACTCGATGGGCAGTTGGGATGCAAGAACACATGGTTTCTGCTCAAGCACTTGCTTGATCCGACCCACACCAAGTCTGCATCACACAAGGATCTCAACCGCGTCATACACGCGTTTCCAGGCACGAACCAGGAACTCCTCGCTACCTTGAAAGAGAAATACATAAACACCTCCACCGACATTCCCACCCCCTTAAATTACAAAGGCTCCCAGAACCCAGACATGGACAGAGACATCATGGCGTCGGAAGTCCGCGCCGCTCTTAACCGTATCAAGACTACCGCGGCCGCCGGCGATGACCATATCACCAACAAAATGCTCCGCAACATCTGCGACCAGTCGGTCGCAGCACTTGCGGAACTTTTCAACCACAACTGGCATGAAGGTCGCCTTCCAGACTCATGAAAGCATGCCAAGGTAATCTTCATACCCAAACCAGGCAAACGACTCGATCTGGGCGACCTCCGGCCCATCTCGCTCACGTCTTGCCTGGGGAAGGTTATGGAGCACGTAGTTCTGAACAGACTCCATACTCACGCAGACAAAGAGGATCTCCTCCCCCCCCACGTTTGGGTTCCGGGCTGGACTCTCTACCCAAGACATCATGTGGCAGATACAACACGACATACTCGACCCTGTCCCATCCGGGCGACACGCACCATTCTCGGCCTCGACGTCAGTAAAGCGTTCGACAACGTGTCGCACGCTTCTATACTGACCAACCTCTCGCAGAAGAATGTAGGCACTCGCACTTACAACTACATTGCCAACTTTCTTCACAACCGCACTGCTGAACTCCACATTGAAGACCTCTGCAGTGACAAAGTCACCATGGGCACCCTGGGAACACCACAGGGAGCTGTTTTGTCCCCGTTCCTAATCAACATTACTATGCGAGGCCTTCCCACACGTCTCGACACCATACCCCACATTAAGCACTCAATATACGCCGACGATATTACCCTCTGGACAAACTCTGGCTCGGACGGGGAGATACAAGATTCACTTCAACAGGCAATCGACACCGTCCACACTTACGTGCAGGCAAACGGTCTCGTTTGTTCGGCCACCAAGTCTGAACTGTTAGTTATACGAGACAGACGTGTTCGCCGACCCGTCCCCGACCCTCAAGAGTCGATCGCGCTTCACATCACCATCCACTCCATAGCGCCCGTACAGACCATCCGCGTGTTAGGCATGCTGGTTCAGAAGAACATGCAGAACTCGGAAGCCATCCAACGCCTCCGAACCACAGCCCAACAAATCAACGGCCTAAGCCGTCGCATTGCCAATCGCCGCAAGGGAATGCGGGAGACCGACCTCTGCCGCCTCACTCAAACCTACCTCATTAGTAGGATTGTCTACACATACCCTTATTACCACCTCCGCCGCAAAGACGAAGAGGCGGTAAATAGCCTCATCCGCTCGGCGTACAAGGCGGCAATGGGACTGCCCCAGTCCGCCACCACACAGCGTCTCCTCCAGCTTGGAGTATACAACACCCTCACAGAGCTGATAGAGGCACACAAGACTGCACAGATACACCGCCTTTCTCGCCCCGAACACCGTCGTTGTATTCTTAATCGTCTTAATGTCAACCCTACAGGTGACATTCACCCCACTGCTCCCCTCCCGACTGGAGTCTTGAGTCGGCTGGTCATCAAACCCATGGCCAAGAATATGCTTCCCGGCCGTCAAGATAGGCGCCGCCAACTGAAGGCACAAGCTTTAGACGTCACCTACTCCGCCGACTAACATGCCATGTACGTGGACGCGGCGAAATGAGACTGTAACACATACGCAGCCTGCGTAGCGACGCCAACCACCTCTCTCATCAGGGCCGCTACAGTGCGCACACACTCCTCCACCGCTGCCGAAGAGGTTGCGATTGCGCTAGCCATCGCGGATCCCCGCACAAGCACGGTTCTCAGTGACTCTAAACAAGCCATCCAAAATTTCTCAAAAAACTCACTCTGTCTCCCCGCCGCACACATCCTCCGCGGTTGCGCTCTCGACAGAACTGTAAGCTTAGTGTGGGTACCTGCTCACGCGGGTAACTCCGGGAACGAAGGGGTCGACCGTTTAGCCCGAGACCTAACTAACCGGGAGGCTGGCCCCTCGAACCCAGATGCGCTCGCAGAGGCCCCGAAATCCTATGCTGACATCACCAACTTCTACAAGGGGACGAGGCGCGTGTACCCGCCTCCCCACCCCGACCTCGAACGAGCGCAAGCCACCATGCTTCAGACTGCAGACCGATTCAATACTCAGTCATTCTAGGCATTATTTAATCACTGGAGGGGATTACGACCCCGTCTGCACTAAGTGCGACCATAGAGTGTTCGCCACTCGGGCACACATTCTCTGGGGATGCGACGTTAACCCTCCCCCACGGTCATTACTGCCAGCTCCCTCCGAGGAGGGTTGGAACCAGCTGCTGACAAGAGCAGACAAGAAAACGCAACTCGCACTCGTCTCGTGGGCACAAGACGTCACCCCCACCTGGGAGCCACACTAGGCCTACCTGCCCTAACTTCCTACCTTGCAGTGGCAAATAAAGTTGTTTCTCTCTCTCTCTCTCCCACGACTTCTCCCGGCACGCCTAGGGACAAACGCATACGACACACGCTAAAAGACTCCTCCGAGGTGCCTAGGCAGAGTCATATATTCAAGGAGCAAAAGTCCCCACATTTCCTCTCTCCACCCGCTCTTACTCGCGCATGCGCGCACACGTCCAGCGTCTCCGCACGTGCCACGCCCCGCTGTACCTACTAGAAATTGTAAACACGCTTCCCGGCCTGTAGTGGCAGCCTGCAACCACCATCAAAAGTGCACCTCCAACGACATTATCGTGCAGATTCGTACAGGGTGGAACATTATTATCTCAAGCACTCTGCACATCGAAAAAGCTGAGCTCCTTCGCCGGATGCCTGCGCTCGCCCTCGGCAGGAGCAATCACGACTTCAACACGTATGTGGCTGTCCCTGAGAACTCTCTACGGGGGTTATACGTGGTCTGGACCCTGGAACTTCTCCGGATGAACTCAAAGCTAACCTTCGCGTGCGGACACAGGGCTCTGCTATCATAATGCCTGCATGCTCGGGACCTCGAAGACGGCCGTTATAACTTTCGAAAGCCTCCTTATTTCCCACTACGTTCTCTACTACGGGGTAGGTAGCGTGCAAACCGTACCGTCTAATGTGACAGGTGTGTGACACCTTCGGCCCCCCTGAGAATCACCCGTGTACTCCTCAGTGCAAGTTCTTCGAGGAGGGACACTTATCAGGCGCCGAGGAGGGCCCTCAACGTCTCAAAACCCTTCGCCAGCGGGTCACCCATTGGCCCACTCAATCCTCCACGCCAGCCTCTGTCCGTAGCAGCAACCCTCAACGCCAGGCACCGAGCATGCGCCACCGGTGGTTCAGCACCGAGGACTACTTTTTTAAGGAGACGTTCCCGCTCCCGGTCACGGTCCTTTCCGGCGGTTCCACCAGCCGGCCTGGACCACTTTACACCCTCCCACCCAGAGCAACGCAGCTTCCGCGCCCGTCCGGAACGCAACGCCACTCAGCATCGATGCACCGGCCTGTAAGAGCAGGGCTCTGCTGGACCCGCCGTCCGACAGGGCGGCCAAGGTAAGCCGGCCAACTGCGCCAGCTACCTCCATCACCAACGCTCAGACCCCTCGCCCACACATCAATATGAAGCGCTGCCCCATGAAAGCCAGCCGCTTAAGAAGGAACTCACACAACTTAAACATTTGCAGTCGAGAAGTGTGTGCTGATGGAACGCTCTGTGTTTTGTAGGCAAACTCACCCACATCAAGAGAAGATCTCCGGCCAGCGACAGCCTGCCGCGCTGATCAGCTTACGACAGACAAGGCTGGTAGCAAGTCACCGACAGAGGATTCAGAGACCTCGTGCCTTGATCAGCAGCCACCTTTCCAGTGACTGGCGCGACTACTGAACAAGCTAAACGTCATCGACGGGAGTGCCCTCTGAGTCACCTATAATTATCCACCGCAGCCATCATCATGTGGGAGTTGCAGCCAAGTACTGTGTGCTGACGGAACGCTCTGTGTTTTGTAGGTGAGTGTATAAAATCTGACATTTGGTTTCATTGCTGGTACTGTCCATTGGCTGCAAATACCAAATAGTGCTTTTGTTCAAGTAGTGTTTTTGTTCCAGTATGGGAACTGACTTGTGCACGTACCGTGCCAGAATCGGTTGTTTTGTTGTGCATAGTAAATCTAAAGAGAATCATTCACCCTTGTGGATGCAACCAAGTGCATTTTCTGGATGTTGGCGTCGGGGAGGGCGAATACTTGTGGTCTTTTTCTGTGTCACGCGCTTACTAATTTGCGCTGGTGACGTCGAGACGAACCCAGGCCCGGACAAGTCTGACCAAAGCATTACTCTCGTTAAAGATCTAGCACCGTTGAATGAAAAATTCCACAAAGACATGTCTAGTAAGATTAAGGATATTCAAATGAACGTAACGGAGATCAAAAAGCGGCTTTCCAAAATAGAAGACAGATTTGAGGTCGTGAATACCTTGCACGACGTCGTCACCAGCCTCAACGGCTACGTCTACGATTGCATCCTGTTGCGGCCAAAATCAACGTACAACTCCCGAAATTGGACCAGATATACCAGAAGGCGTAAGGATGTTGCCGATACCAAGTTTTTGGTGATGCGAATCCCAGTTCTTCCAAAATCGAAGATCATCTCCTGCAGGTCGACTCGCCACGCTAACCCTAACAGCTGTTGCGGAGAGCGTGGCTCCGGGAGCCCGTACGCGGTTTAACCGCTACGTGGCGAGCAGCACTCCACCCGATATGGATCCGGACCAACCAGAGGCCACAATGCACAAGGACCAAGACTGTGAAAGTCAAATGAAGGCAATCACGAGTGTTGATGACGACTTTCTCTCGCCTTACGAGGTGAATTACGAGGAGTTCGCCACGGACGCTGAGAACACCGAGGACATCAGCAAGCAAGGTCAGTGGCAAATTGCATTATCACTACGAACACGCAAGAAAATCAGAAAAGAAGCGCGGACAGCCGAGCCGAATGGCGGGTCAACCACCCCAACCACGAAGCAGGGGCGGAGGAACGCGCCGGAGACGCTCGGCGCGTCGCACTTGCACAAGGACAACGGGGGCGCCCTAGCTCCGGAGGAGCAAGCGACGGGGCTCGTGACGCAATACTACCTACAGGAGAGCGAGCTATGAGACGACGCATGGCGGAAAGGGGCCATCCATGCCGAAAAGCACCCACTCTACCCAATAATGACATGACAATCATTATTAGACCGAAACCAGGATTGGCGATTCAGGAATTGCGGGCGCGTGAGGTATCCAGAGCCATACATAGTCCAGGCGTGTGGTGGACCTGCAAACATCACTGGAGACGATTTCTTGCTGGGCATGCGGCCGGGCTCTAACATCATCATAGCGAGCACACCCGAAGAACGAACAGCGGAACGCATCCTGAGGATCAAGGAGCTGGAGCTGCGAGGCAACAGACATTCTGTAAACGCCTACATCTCCACGCCCGACAACCTGCTTATGGGAGTCATACACGGACTGGAGCCTGGAACTACAGAAGACGTACTCATCAACAACCTAAGAGTGCGGACGCAAGGGGTAAGAATACTCTACGCCCTTACGCTTGGCAAATCGAGGATGGCAGTGCTGACGTTCGATCGTGCCACGCTACGTATATTACTACGGTGGCGAGACGCCATGTATACCCTACCAATCCACTCGACAATACTGCAAGATATGCCAAAATCAAGGACATAGGACGGATGTCTGTCCAACCCCAACTATCTAGGCTTGTGCGAACTGTGGCCTCCGCGACCCACCAGCGGACTATGAGTGTGAGCCCAAGTGTGCCCTGTGCGGAGGAGAAGCTCATCTTACAGCGGCACCGGAGTGCACCAAAAAACTGAAGCGCGTCCCGCAAAGGGGAAGACAGCGTATGAGACAACATAACCACGTAATAGGGATCCCCAACAAGAGGTGGCTCAGTTCGGACCGAGAGAACTCTGACTCGCTGGAGAGATCCCGCTCGCATACCAGGTCGACTTCCCGAGGCCGATCCAACTCTCGGGGCAGAAAACAAGAGGAGAAGCAAAGCACCAACCAACAGAAGAACACGAGAAAATCTCTAAAGAATGAAGGCGACAAAAACAAGGTGAGCTGGTCAGCAATAGCCTCCCAACACACACTTCAAACTGCCTATATAACGCGCCTAGAACAAGGGCTAGAACTCATGAGAGTTCGCTTAGGCGACTTAGAGCGTGAGAATGCGACACTAAAGCAAATGCAGTCGCAGCAACAGAACACACAGGCTAAACCGGCAAAGCCAGACCAAGCTTCGGGGCAAGCGGTACCAGCACCCCAAAAGCGCCCTAGACTACAGTCGGTCGAAACACTCCAGACACAAATCCAAGAGACTTTCCAGCAACTATTACCCTCAATAGCGGAACAGATCACCCAACAGGTATCAGCCCAAATAACACAACAACTAACGCAAGAAATGACTGAGTTTGAAATAAACTCTGACGAGAGGTTCCAGACTCTGCAAATTGAAATCATGAAAACAGTGCGTAAGCAAATTACCGAAGCTAACATTAGAGAGAGAGCCGAAAAGCCATACGCCATGCCCGGGCTAGCAGCCATTGCACAAAAACGCAACCATGCGTAAACATGAACCATCTATAACAGAAAATTGCGAAATCTGGCAGTGGAACTTTCCTGGATACCGGCGGAAAAGGGGACTTTAATACAGCTGGTGACCTCACAGAGTGAGCCACCAGCTGTCATAGCCCTTCAGGAAGTCGGATACCCTCCAAACCTTCAGGGATACGAGGTGTACACACACCCAGATTCGGAGAAAGCAATAGGGACTTTGGTACCGAAATCAATTACCGCGATCAAACACGATACTTATACCGACACAGATATTAACCATTTACTAATGGAAATCATATATAAAGGCCTGAACAAAAATAGTGCCTTTATACTAAACATTTACAATCCACCAAGCCAGAGAAAGACAAAGTTTGACAGCCTCCTGCAGGAAACTGCCCGCCTGGTAAAGGGAAGACCACTGGTGATAGTAGGTGACTTCAACGCCAAAGATCCTAGTTTGGGATACCCTAAACAGGACGCTAAGGGCAGAAAGATTCTGGAACAAACGGAACAACTCGACATGACAATTATAACGGATCCTGCAGTGCCTACTAGACAGGGCAACAGTGTGAGCATGGACACCAGCCCTTACGTCACGATAGTGCAGAATTGTGAAGATGCGAATTGGATAAGCACCCTAAATGATTTAGGCAGCGACCATTACATGATCAGCACCGCAATTTGGACTGGGAAATTCAAACGACTCATAGGAATAGCCAAAATTACCGACTGGGTGAAATACCGCCAGGTGCAGAGCCAACAAAGCACCACAGTCGATGATTCAAGTAAATGGTGTGAAATTTTAAGAACACGAAATGATAAAGTCGCAAAAGAACAAGCCCGCATATGTGAGATACCTGAGATAGACCCTCACTTACTGCATCTCTGGGAGGCACGCAGACGACTAAAAGTACGCATTGCAGAAATCACCCGCAAAGCGGAAAAGTACGCAACGCAACTAGCTACGTCCAATTGGGAACGCTTCTGTGACTCCCTTAATGACACACTGAGTACCGCAAAAACTTGGCGCATAATAGGAGCAATTATGGAACCAACCAAAACCAAGCACGAGGGCTGTAAAGCAGCGGAACAGCTAATCCATACGTACGCAGGGACGGAACTAGAACTCAAAGAAGAATTATATAACAAGTGCTTCGGAACAGACCCATCTCCTCCACCCTGTGAGACCAAATACGGGGGGGGGGGGGGGGGGGGCGCCTCACCCTAAACTCGATGAACCCATCTCCATCAAAGAAGTTAGAGCTGCCATAGCGAAAATGACCCAAAACACAGCGGCAGGCAAAGACCGCATAACTAACCCGATGATTAGAAACTTAAGCGATGAGGCTTTGCAGGCATATACTTCATCTGTAAATGAACATTGGCCACAGGGTACTATTCCAGGGCAGTAGAAGCACGCTCAAATAGTTTTAATTCCCAAGCCTGGCAGGAAATCAGCAATTAGTAACCTTCGACCAATCTCCCTAACTTCGTGCCTGGGGAAACTATTTGAAAGAATAGTCAACTTTAGATTACGAAACAACTTAGAGGACAATGAAATCATTCCATACACTATGTTTGGATTCAGACCCAAGCTCTCAACTCAGTATATCCTCCTACAGTTGAATGAAGAAGTCCTGAAAAATTGACGAAGGTCAAGTGAACACGTTGTTAGGGCCATCGACATAAAAGGAGCTTTTGATAACGCAAACCACCAAGGAATACTCGATGGCCTGGCTGAAACAAACTGCGGAGAGCGGATATACAACTATGTTCGCAGCTTTTTAAGCCAACGAACCGCTTAGATTAAATTTGGTGCAGTAGAAATCAACACTTTCAAGGTACCCAACGAGGACACTCCCCAGGGCGCACTGATCTCGCCAACGCTCTTTAACGTGGCGATGATAGGCCTTGCAAGGAAACTACAAGCCAGCCCGGGTATCCAACACGCCCTATACGCTGATGACATTACAGTCTGGAGGGACCGCTAGGTGGCGTCGACTAGAGCGGTCAGCTCAGGATGGGCTTCCATCTCTTTTCGCCTTTTGAGAGTGTTCTTTTGCTGTGACCTGAATTTCGAGGACTTTATGAGGTTCGGCAACCTGTGAGGATACTGAGGATACCAAACTTTCCGATGAGCACCTCGCCAAACCTTTTTGACGTGCCCAAACGTGTGTGAAGTGTGAACGCTAATGGCGGCGGTGAGGCGGGCGCCGCTGGTACGCGGAACGCGTCGGCGACGCCGACTCCAGCTACGGAAGCACCGAGAACGCCGAAGACAACGTTTAACGAGGCAGCAGGCCGCGAGAGAACACCCAACGCGCAATTCACCTCCTCGGACTTGGACCGAGATGGCATGGAATACCAAGAAACCGTTAATGAGGATTGCATCGTCCTCCAGAGTACCGAAGAAACTGGCGGACCCCAAGGACGCCAAGATGACGACGGAGATTGGCAAACGGTTTTGACCGTGCGCCAAAAGAAGGCACTCGCACAAGTGGGCAAATAGGTCAATCATCGGGGCCATCGTCCAAGCCCCCGGTACAACCAGCGAAGAAAAAGAAATCCAAGACAAGGCGGCTTCCACCACTGCCTAAGGACGACTTTAACGTGATCGTGTGCCCTCACCAAGGTCTCCCTATCAGGAAACTCACGGCGCCCCAGGTCGCAGAAGCAGTTATAAACGCCTGCCAAGGAAAAGTGAATGAAAACCAGTTCCTGCTGAGATTGAAATCAGGATCAAACATTTTTATTATCTCAACCCCTACCGAAGAGGTGGCAGATACTACAAGAAGAATTACAGGCCTCATCTTAAGCTGTCGCCTGCACGCAGTGAGTGCGTACGCAGCAGTAGGCGACTACACAAACAAAGGAGTGATACATGGCATTGCTCCTCACACAAGCCCTGAAACCCTGCTGGCCAACCTACGTGTTCGTACGCAAGGCGTCGATATACTAAGAGCTAGGATGTTGGGTGAAACGAAAACAGCGGTAATTACCTTCTTTGGCCCCATCATGCCGCGATACGTCTATTATATGGGAGGGGAGCTTCCCTGCTTCCCATACAAGAATACCGTACAATTATGCAAGACTTGCAAGCAAACGGGTCACAGAACGGACGTCTGCCCGAAACCCCACCTGCCGGTATGTCACAACTGCGGCACTCGGGAGCCACAACCAGACCACGACTGCAACCCTGTTTGCGCCACCTGCGGAGAAAAGCATCTCACGGGATCCAAGGAGTGTAAATGTCGTTTCAAGCTACCACCACAGCGACCGCAGCCAAAATCACCAAACCGTATGACAGGCAAAACGCCGGGCAAGACGATCAAGTCATCGTCACCAAAACGGAGATGGTCTGACACAGACGATACGGAAGATGACGACTGGCCTCCACTGCGGACTGGAGGGGACATTCCAACGTCGCAAGCCCAAATTGGAAAATCAAGATCACAAGAACGACAGAAGAGTCGAGATCAAGGACTATCTGACCACTCCGCCTCCAGACACCGCCGAATGTCCTCCAGATCACCTACCCCATCCAGGACTTCAGTGGCAGTAGGAGACTCGACCCAACACAAGGTGAGCTGGGCGGGGATGGCACGAAAAGGGGCTCCAATAACCACCAAGCCTGAGTACCAAAGAGTCCTTTCTAAAAATCGTCAGCTTAAACAAACAGTAGAAGAACTTAAAATCGAGATGGCAGCGCTGAAGGCACAGTTTCAGAATACCAAAACTGGGCAAGCTAAACCAGCACAAGGAGATAAACCTGCCGCCCAACAAACTACAATTAGCAACATTGAAAGAGTGATGAATCAGTTAGCAGAACAAATTCAGGCTCTACAAACGTTTCAACAGCAATTAGTTGCTGAGGTGCAGAATGTCTAAACTGCAGCAAACATCACGCAAAAGAGCCAGCAGTAACCCCGGAACACCGACGGCGAGAAAGGTAAAAAACGGGGCTGTTTCCGATTCGACGGATACCGAAATCGTAGCTACCCATGGCCAGTAAAACAACCCGAACTACGGACACCGCTCAGATATGTCAATGGAACTGCCGCTCTTTTCAGAAAAGAGCGGCAGCGCTACAAGCTTATTTAGACGCCGCCATCATTCAAGCGGACGTCATCTGTTTTCAGGAACACCCTAAGGCAAAAGAGAGTCAAATGGTGTGTGGGTCATCCCATAAGGGACTAAATGAGCTGCCACAACCATTAATTCCTTTTGGGACTAACGGGGCCATGTCTAACCGATTGTCTCAATAGACGAACGGTACCAGGTTTAACCGTTAGTCCCAATGCCGTTGCACCTCACGAGATGAACGGTTAGTCCACATGCTATTGCACCTCACGAGATGAACGGTTAGTCCACATGCCATTGCACCTCACCAGATGAACGGTTAGTCCACATGCCATTACACCTCCCGAGATGAACAGTTAGTCCACACAGATCAACAGCGAGGATGATCCATTTGGGATGATTTGTTCATCCCCAGGGATCAAGTTCAGGAATTACACCTAGTGGACTAAACTTGCCATTTTGTCCCTCGGTATGCTTCGTATATGACGACGTGCAATGCAATTTCCGCATTAAAAATGTACTATATATATTTACAAAGTGTTCTGCTACTTCAGCAGACACCAGAAATAGGAGGCAGGAAGTGACTATAATGAAAAATGCAATGAAATATGTTTTATTAATACATAATATACAAGACAGGCAAAACAAAATAAAAGAGCCTGATTAAAATGCGCACCTGGCCAACAAGTAGGTAAATAAAGCAATGCATATGTCTTTAACAGAAGACACTTAGGCAAATATGAATGTGTGCAATGACATGCTTAATTTTCAATTGAAGCATGCTTTTAACACGGTGTACGCAACACGCGCTAGTGGCGACATGTGCGCGTTGCTTGGTACATCCAAAAGTTTAGCGATGACTGCCAGCGTTTTGTGCACCCCTTTTGCAAACACGATGTCAAACACCCAATAAAGGGTGAACAATGTTGACAGGGCTTCTGACAGCGCGTTCTCTTCAATCGCAATATCCTCGAGAGAGACCGTAAAGGGTGTCGAATCCCATGCATCAACACTGCATATCACGGTAGGCACTCTGTGCGCAGTGCTCCTGTCCTGCGAAAAAAGAATTTGCAAATACCAAGTGACACAATTTGTTAGATGCACTGATTTTAAAAGAAATAGCAATAAGTGAAGATACCCTTGCAAGTAAATGAACTCGCATGTTAAAATATCTGCAAGGTGAAGCAAGCATGAGCTCATAATTTTTATAGACACTGCAGCATTCTATCTATGGCAGCAACTAATTCTGACGAGGCTCAAGAACATCTGTTGAATTATTACTGCATGGGCCTTGGTTCAAATAAAATCTCTTGAGCATGCCGAGTTCAGGTGAAAAGGGTGCAAATGTGTCCTAATGCCATATGTCCGACTAGTTTGCTGTGCACCATGTTTTTCTTGTATAAGGCGTGTTTATTCCCAAACTTTTGGTCGCTGTCTTTGCCTACAGATGTCAGCTCCGAGAGTTTGCCATGTGGGCAGTGCAGCAGCCGCAGCAAAGGCCGCCATTATAGGCTCTGTTATATAGGCCCCTCCGTGATTGAAGGCGCCTTTACATCACGATTTTCACTGTTACATTGCAGCACCCAACTAATAAAGAGCACCGCTTGTTTATCATTATGGTTATCATCATCACTCACACACGCGGGAGGTCTCAGCTGTCTAGCGGTAGTCAGTGCTACCGTTTTCCAGTCGGCATTTAGCTTTTCTATGTGTGTGTATTGTGTATGTTGGTACGCATGTTCAGGCATGATATGAGCATTGCTTGCATGTTAAATTCAATTATGGGGTTTTACGTGCCAAAACCACTTTTTGATTATGAGGCATGCCGTAGTGGAGGACTCCGGAAATTTGGCTACCTGGGGTTCTTCAATGTGCACCTAAATCTAAGTACACGGGTGTTTTCGCATTTTGCCCCCATTGATATGCGGCCGCCGTCGCCGGGATTCAATCACGCGACCTTGTGCTCAGCAGGCCAACACCATAGCCACTGAGCAAACATGGTGGGTGCTTGCATGTTCCCCCTGACCACGTCAAGCTACAGAGGCAACGCCAGCGACGTGCTTCATCATGCTTACATTGTTGCGGACAAGTTATTAAGGTGCCGACGATGGTGACCCAGTGATGCTGCCAGCTGAAGAGACAGATCTTTTGACAGTGCATGGGAGGATTGAGTGGTAAGTCTGCTGTTAGTGTCCCTTAGTTGCAGAGTGGCCAGTGCAACACCAAAGAGCACCACCACTTATTCCCTTTGTCCGCACTGTCTTACCATTTGCAAAGTCACTGTCGTTCATGCCGCCGTAACCCAATCTTCAATTATACTATTATCCTCTCACGTCATCGCAACAAACTGACAAGAGAAATAATTGAAGCATTCCATGTGTACAGATTAAAGGAATAATGCATTAGCCAAGCTTTAGTGATCCTTTCACCCAAGGAAATTGACTACCTTGGTCACACAAGTTATTATGTAGAGTGACATTATGTGTTCTTTTCATTATTTAACCTGTCTCCTGAGTTTTCATTTTACATTTGTCTTGTCTACATACTCAGTTCCCCATTTTTTTGTCACCGGCTTTGTACATCTACATGTGCAATCTTTTTCTTGCATACTGATCCATTTGGATGTACATAAGGCTTCTCTTCAATAAGTTTATTTGCGAGTACAGCACATGTCCTGTCCTTTTCTGTCTTTACCATTATGTTTAGCAGTGCTGTCCAGTTAAACTTGTGGAGCACAAGTATAAAGTATATAAACAACCAAAAGAAAATAATCGCTTAGTCACTAGATTTTCACTTTTTCTTTTCAATGGAGCAAACCTTACTAACATTGGAGCAGTGGTTGCCAAGAAAAACTTTTTGCTTCCCATGTATTTAGACAGGATGTTCAGACTAAGGCTTCCCCTCAAGGCAAGTCACTGACACACATGGACATTTTCTCTCTGAAGAGCCCTTGCTACTGTCTTGACCTGTCACTAGCTATACATAAACAAGACTAGGAAACAGCGAATCTTTGAGGTAACTTAGATAGCCTTCGGCTCCACTTGAGGGTGCTAATTCTTGCCATAAAGTAGTGAATTGAGCCTGAGCCCGAGTCATAACCGTGCCAAAGTGGCATGGTTTATCCCACAGCTCACTACACTTACTGCTTACAGTTCAGGTGCACTTACAGTTGTCAAAAATGCTTCCTTGCGCTCTTTAACGAGAAAGGGCAGCAAACAAATTGCAGCAGTCTCCATCAAACCTGGAAGGAAAAGTGCTGAATGTAAGCAGGTCAAGCAGGGTAGCACAAAAGCAATACGCTGTCACCCCACCAGGATAAGTAGCTATAACATTAGTAGGCCTTTCAAACGATACATTGCACTTTAAATGCATGTCTATCTAGGATTCGTATGTCAATACTTCAAACAGCTAATTAAAAAGAACCAATTTCAAGAATCCCTTTCTGTTTTGCTGCAAATTTTGGCCTTTTATATGTTTATACCCGCAGCACCTACTTGGAGATGTCTGGAAAAGATATTTAAACAGCGGGTGTGTGCGAATAGTAATTTCTGAGACCGAGATGAAAATAAGTAGAGTAGTGCCAGAAGAAAATATATTTTTCAAATATCTTTTTAATAAAACACAGGAATTTTCACAATTACTATAAAACGATGTGGACATCCTAGTATTCTTTATGTTAGAGAGTTTCCATCATCATTACATAGCACATTATGGAGGGCTATTTGTTAGAAGCACTAATGGAGCATTAAGATCAGGTAAGCAGTTTCTTCATAACAGGACTCTTTGGAGTGCAAACAATCTCTGTATAACCGGCAAGTATGGCTCCTCCAGTGAGTAGTTTGATCCACTACATAAGCTATCATGTTCTATGTCTATACTATTCCCACACGGATGACATTCGCCATACCTTTACTTCAGTTCACTCACTAAGTACACTTTCCTCAGCATGATCATCATGATTAAACATATATTAGTGATTTCGAATCATCATGCAGAACAGCCTCTTTACCATTTCTTTTGTCCTCTGTGGTAGCCTCCAAGCGACTGTTAAAGTACGCAAGAAATGCCTCAAGATGCCGTTTCATCTGGGCTTTTTCAATTACCTTCTTTGCAACTGCACGCAGTAGGGGTCGCAGTGTTGTACTCAGGTCAACACCTGTTTGCAGCATAAACTCGTTGGTAAGCTTAATGGAGGAAAAATAAAAGATAAAATGGTCAGTCCTTACATTAGCGCTTTGATTTAAAGCAAAGGAAATTAAAAAAATTGCGGTCACTCGCCTCACAGCCTGCTTGTTTTCAAGTTCTTTTGCTGTACAAGCAGTGTATTTTGCGTAAAGCAGTTAGCACAAGTTATATTGCAAGCTTTGAGCTACAACTCGAACGTACAAAACTAACCGTGATGGAAATCAATGCATGCTGCAAGAACTACTAGGAATGTGTTATCTGCTAGCTAACAAGTGCGTTAACTTAGTCGTTACATGGTGCAAATCGGACGATAAGCTACTTACTTGAACAATAGCGTTCACCTGAAATATCCTAAAATATTATAATGCCACAAAATACCCTAGCAGCTTTCAAAATTAGAGAAAAGGCTATGCAAAGCATACAATAAAGCAATGAGGCCGGCAGCAGCTTTAGTTTCTCTTTTGAAAGTTACACTTAAACTTTGCGTAGACCAGGAGTCCATTGAATGTAAAAGGACTGGTCATGGCATCACCATGCATTGCATGGAGCCATCGCATTCCATATCACAAATATGTCATGCAAAGTATAAGAAAAAGATTTTCTCAGAGCCTTTCTGTAAGCCACTAACATGACAATGAATGATGGGGAAATTTTAGGGATACCCTATACCAAAGCACACCATGTTCTTCCTCTCCTCTTTTATCTAATGGCTCACAGGATCCAAGCAGTGAACAGCGAGCATGAGTCCTTGGAATTGTTTTTTTTTGTCATGTAACGTCTGTAATAAAGCTTGTTCGGCTGCCCAAAGTAGCTGTGACATAGCACAGAGTTCTTTGGAGGGCACGTAGCCACTTAACCCCGACAAGGCTAGCTTGTGTTCATATTCCAGCAAGGCATGTGTGTAGCCATTCCAATTACTGCAGCGTTGCAGAACGCTAAAAATTGGTGCATTCGTGCAACTACTAAACTCATAATTTGTTAATGAAAGATTGATGGAAGCGCAATGAATGCAAACAGTACAGTCCAAATACTATTATGCTTACTAAACAGAACATAAGTGTACTGTGACTTAAACTTATTCAGAGGCAGTTATTGTGAACATGTAAAACTTCCTCAGTACAACACTGATGCTACAGTGAAACCTAAATAATAACGCAATACGGCAAACGTATTTGGTAACCAAGCATACAACAAGACATTTAAAAAAAACAGTAGTAATTACCATGGAGCTAAATTTTAGAGCTGGATATTCATCCGTGATAGCCTGGATTGATAGGCACTCCTTTTCAATGCAGTCCCGTCGAGTTCTGAATGTCCGTAACATGCAATCTGTGACATATGAAAAGTTAGCTTTTGGTTTCAGAAGCTCCTTTTTCATGGAAGTGATGTGGCTTCTGATGCTGCTCTCATCTTCGCCATCTCACACTTCAACAACCTAAGGAAGAAAAAAATGTACCAGGCACCTTTGAAATTAAATGATTTCTTACATGCCAACGCCAGGCAAATGATGCTTACAGCAGTAGGTCTTCTCATTCTTTTTGCCGTTGTCTCGCCACTGGTCAATGTACTTGTGTGAGTCCTTTTGGTAGGCACAATTTCCCCACACTGTATCTTTATCTTTCTCCTTTCATACTTCGCCTTGAAGCGCAACGATTCCCTCCAAGAATCCTGAAAGTTTTAAATGTCAACGTTTTATTACATCTCACAATATGGTTCCTAATATGTTTTGGTTATTACTGCAAAACAGTGCTAGAAACTGGCAGATCTGCCAGTTTATAGCATTGCTTTGAAACGTTCTGAAACATTAAGACAAAATGTGCATTTTTTTCTGAAGCACTGTGCTGCTTTCAATAGTTTTGCTTACTGGGGTATTCTAAAGCATGCATCAAGACATTAAAATACGCAAATTAGTGTTCAGAGTGGTTAGGGCATGTGCAAGGTGCCACGGGTAACTGTAACATGCACATACTCTCTCAGGTGTTCACATTACGTGCATGAGATGAACAACACAGACCTCATTACCAGCCATGTTGAGTGCTAGCAGTGCACATGCTAGCTAATCAAAAGCCTACATGTGAATGTACCCGCTAGTAATCGCGGCAGTTATGGGAGAACAAAAGCTACGTGCTAAATATATTTGACCAAGGCATACTTCTGTGCAGTACCGAATGAAAAAGATGAAACGATATTTCACAGCAGTCACTGATAAGCCGTAATATTCAAAGAGATCAAGTGCTGTGTCACTAACAAAAACACTGTGGCAGTACTGCAGGCACATCGCGCATGAAAGTAGAATTTTACCATAAACATAACATGCTCCATCTATCTTACTTTATTTTGCTGTAGATGAAAAAAAAATCTGATCAAAGGACGAACTGCTGCAGATATTACTTAGTGGAAATCAGCAAAACGTAAAAAGTAGTAAAGCTTACATATCCTGTTCCAGTGCTGTCAGCCAAACTGGGGTATTTTGCTACAAGCACTTTGCTTGCTTCCTCGTACAGCTTTCCTGGATGCCAAAACAAAAACCAGTGTTACCAGAGAGGTCAGCGAGTCATGTGTATCAAAATTCAAAAGAAGAAAGTGTACACATTCTCTACTAATAATGTAATTGCTGCAGGTAACAAAAAGAGAGGCACTGTAAAAATCAGTAAAATCAAGTGTGCTTACTGATTAAGGTAATGGGCATTTCTCATATAACACAAATTTCTGACTTAAGTGAGGTAGTGGGAGCAATACCAGAAACGCTACAGTGCTACAGGACTGATTTCTTGGTGTTAATGTCACAGATTGACTTGCTGGCTATGAAAGTTGAAAGTGGAACTTTCATTTGCCTGACCACCTGTTGCCCCTATTACGCACCAAAATTGAGTATATTAGTGCCGTGCCTTTTTACTTTGTGAAAAAGTGACTTTTTAATCACAGCTTGTGGTCTTGTGCTCTAAAAAATAAATAAATGCTCATTGAAGAGTCTGCATTAATTCTAACATAATTTTCTTTTCATGATTTCAAATGTTACGAGCTCCTTTGCGAGAAAAGCAAAGCCATATCAAGCTGGAAATGTTCATTTTTGACACCCCATGGCTTCGTAGATTGTCATTGTGATCAATCCCGAATGACGAATTAATTTTGATTTCTAGTACCATGCCACCGAAGCGACACTCAGCGAGGTGAACTCGCTCGAAGGATCACTAAATTTGCTCACGTGACTGGGCTATGTCAAGTGCAGTTCTGTGGCACAATCCAAGGATGTGTATACAAATGCAAGCAACATGTGTCCTAAAATACCTTAAGTTCTTTGCTGAACTTTTCTTAACTGTGCTCTTAACTTTTACATCACAGCGGACACGTAATGATCAAAATCAGTTAGTTGAATCATGATTATCTTTTGCATTGTTTTAGATAGTCCCTTAGTAGGAACAGGCTTTATGTGAACCTGCTTGCTCATGCAAGCATACTTCTCTTAGCTGCCAGTTTACAATTATTGCACATTGGCCAAAACTGAATGAGCAAAATTGCATGCTTGCACTGACAATACTTTGCACACATACGTGCTAAGAAACAGTGTGTACTACAAAAAATGAAACAGGAGGCTCACTTTTTTAGCACCATACAGTAGACCAGATAATTCTTACTCGAGGGGACCCCAGAATTTCATTTGAATTATCAGATGCAAGCATAAACATGACTTGGGGAAAGATATTAGCCTATACTGTAATGAAATATCCATTTATTCGCATTTTTAAAATCACCTGCAAATTGTTGACTGCTTTTAGCAGCTTGTGACTTCAAAACTAAGTTTTCGATTCCAGCAAGGGCAACCAGTTCTTTTCTCCTCATGGTTTTGACAGCTTTGACAACTGCAGGCAGGCACTCGGCTTCATTTTCAGCTGTTTGAAAGATATATGCACTCAAATGTTCAACTGGAGTGACAAAGGCAGCTGATGTTTCCGGTACGGACAAGAAAAATAAGTTTGAACTATCAGAATTAACCAAATGCTGCAATTTGAATTAGGCAGCTTTTAGGTACATTAAAGATATAGTGGGTCAAACAAAAATAGAAAATTTGTTTGAATTAACTGAGACTACGAAATATCCAAGTTTGAATTATTGCAAGTTTACTGTAGGAAGGCCATCCAGTGCAACAAGATAACAGCATTGTAAAAACAAGGTGCACAATAGTACATAAACTGGCTCTCACATTCCATATGAGCAGAGGTCGTGAAACAGCCACTGGATGAGTCGCTGCCTCTTTTCAAAATGCATCCCAGCACGATGTTTCTCAACAGCCATTTGGATGTCCAGTGCTACTGGTGGGAGTGTGTGTGACGAAATGTGTAGGTGCTAGCTGCAGCTGCATTTGTGCTACTTCAACGTCCAAAACATCCACAACCCTGCAATAGTAGGTGAAAATAACCACAGCTATAAAACAGCAAGAAGAATCTCAGAATTTTTTTATAGGGAATAAAAGAGGTGGTAGTCAACTGGTAGTCAATCTTCAAGATTCTTTCTTACAGGTAATGAAAAACATACAAATAAATTCAATCGTATATTAGTAGGAAAATTATTAATACCTGCGCTCGTGGCGTTATAGGCGATTCTTTTAATGGAAAAATAGGTAAAGTTCTATGGAAGTTTAGTGCAGGGAACATACACACAGACAATAAAGTATATCAAGCACGGGCACCAACAAATGTAGCATTTGTTCGGCATGCACTCGTGAGCATGCACTCGAGGAAAATATGTGATGACAAAAAAAGTGTTGAGAAAGTGCCATTCATAAGATTGCACGCGGAATGGAGCAGGCTTGTGGATGCTTCATTTTGCCGCAAACAGAAGCATTATTTTTGTTAAAGAATGCCTCCAATGCGTACTGTGACATGCGCTTTTTCTTCTGCCTACAATTTGCCTACTGAAGTCGTGACAAGCATTCACATGCAAAGTGTATGGCCGAATGAGCATACCTATGCTCTTCCTTGCTATTTCAGCGTCCTCCTTAAGATACTCATTTGCGCATAGTTCGGTCAGGCCAATGTAAACTTTGCTGCACAATGTGGTTATGAAGGGACGCCCATGTTGTTTTATGTTGCGCTAGTGTCCTTAGCTGGACTTGTTAGTTTAAGTACATTATGACAAAACAGTGCAGACGACGGGACTCGCAAAACGGCCAGGTGCTGGACAGCATATTGTCCTGTTCGTTTTTTACCCACCCCGTCATTTGTGCTGTTTCGCCATAATTATCTTATATTCTCATTTGCTTTCAGCATGCACCCGGGAGCAGAGTTCTTGCAACTTATTAGGGTCTGAAGAAGCGAGAGGGTCAACATGTCTGCCTGCAACCTTTTTGAGGTTGTATGAAATCCTCTGTAAATGTAGACATCCTTTGGCCTTTGCTTCAAGCGTTCAGGCTGGGCCTTTGCCCTTCCAGCAGCAAGTTTAGCTCTTTGCGAGAGATACTCGGCCACAGCAACGAAAACCACCATAAGGAGGCCCACTGAAGAAAAGGTGGCCTACCTCAAAATCAAATGTATTGTACGAGATGTCAGCACTATTTCCAGTGCCCAGATTCTATGCACAGTCATGCATAACACTTTTTCAAAATCATCGAGTGAGCATAATCAAAAGGCAGGAGTCCTTTCATGGCAACGTAGAAAGTACCCACAACGTACATAAGAACACAATTTCAGTTTCAAATTGAGAAACTGCGATTTATCCTTCCCACCTGCCGCATGCCATGGTGGCTCAGTGGCTCTGGCGTTGCTCTAGTAAGCGTGAGGTTGTGGGTCCGATTCCTGGCCATGGCAGCTGCATTTCCATAGGGTGAAATGTGAAGGCACTTGTGTATGTGCATGTAGGCTCATACAAAGAAGCCCAGGCATTCAAAATAAGTCAATGGCTCCGACCACAGCATGCCACACAATCAGATCATGGTTTTGGAACGTAGAACGCAAAAAGAGGAACACTGACTTTGTGAATTCGCAAGTGCGAGAACACTTAAGATATAAATGAAGGGAATCATGTTTAATCGAAATCTAAAACCTACCTAAAGAACATGCTTTCCTTTGTGTAAATATTCAGACGGGGTGCTGACACAGGTGTCCCGTTTTCTTAATCTGGTTGGCATGAAACAATTCACGTGCCAAAGAATTCTTACCTTTAAACATGATTGTTGTATCATGAAGCCTTGCTTCACATACTTGTTTATTCTAATTCCCGCAGGCCTTGCAATGAAGCGCCAAGTTTGAACCATATCCATTTTTCAATGAAAGGTTATGGTCCCACAGGCGTTCATTAATACATCTGCCAGTTTGGCCGATATACTCTTTCCCACACTTCAGCGGTATGCAGTCCGACGCACACTCCAAGACTGTTAAATGTGCAATTGCCACTATGTGCCTCAAATGCGCCCTCAAAAAATGGTGCTGTCATAAGGCACAAGCAAGCTTTGACGGCCAGATTTTGAAGTTGAGGAAGGCTGGCTTTCCTTGCTTGGTTTTAAGCGCAGTTTTGGAGGCGTTATTGAAAAAGGTTAAAAAAGAAAGAAAAAAGTGAGAAGGTCAAACAATAGAAAAGAAAACTAAACCAGTGGCGATACCCTATTCTCATAAAATGGCGCATAATCTTAAACACGTCGCCACGAAATACATAATTACTGTGGTCTTTTCGCGCCCCGAAAACTTGCTACTTTGTGCCGCCTGATTGGTTCAGATGACTCTAAGAAAGTAGCATGTTCTACTAAACATACGAACCCTTTTGTTAAGTGTGAAGAAGGGGTCATATACCGCATACCGCTGAAGTGTGGGAAAGAGTATATCGACCTAACTGGCTGATGTATTAATGAACGCCTGCGGGAACATAACCTTTCATTAAAGAATGGATATGGTTCAAACTTGCCGCTTCATTGCAAGGCCTGCGGGAATGAAAATAAACAAGTATGTGAAGCAAGGCTTCATGATACAGCAATCATGTTTAAAAGTAAAGATTCTGTGGCGCGTGAATTGTTGGAGGCCACCCAGATTAAGAAAAGAGGGGACACCTGTGTCAGCACCCCGTCTCTGAATATTAACACTAAGGAAAGCATGTTTTTTAGATAAGCTTTAGATTGAGATTAAACGTGATTCCCTTCATATATATCTTCAGTGTTCTCGCATGTGCGCATTCACATAGTCAGTGTTCCTCTTTTTTCGTTCCCCTCTTCTCATGGCTATATAATTAGCCACCTCTGACTTCAATAAACAGTTCCAAGTAGCGCCTTGTCCTGTCTGTATTCCTTCCTGTGTGCCGTCACTATTGGCGCTTCATCTATTGAAAGCGATAGATTGGATATTTTACAAGCCCTGCTCCAGGACGGCAAATGTAATTGGAAAACGGATGCCTTAGGCGAGCACATGAGTTTACAATAAAGCCGGTGGCGCAGGATAACAAGCTAAGGCACCCAAAGGGTAGCGGGGGTATCAAAGCTGGAAGCAGGACAGCCAGTGGGTTGGGGCCTCTGCGAGCCCCTACCCAGGGACCAGTCCGGGTTCTAGCTTTGGTGTACCCATTGCCGCTTTGGTGTGCTGGAGGCGCCGCCAATAATGCGAAATAATGACACGTTGTTACAATTAGTAAAAAGCACGATTGAGTAAATATAATTACGTCCAGCCGCCAACTTGTGACGCTAAGTTCAGCACTACCGCACACCGCGACTTCGGCAACATCAGTCGGAACTTCACTTCTGAAGGTACGTCGGACAGACTTTCTCGCGCCTGCGCCGCTGGTGTCGAGTCAGTCATCGTCACCGGCGGCCTTTTACCCACTTGCGTTCAACCGCGGTTGCTAAGGCGCTCTGCCTTCTAGATTTTTAATATATGCGGTCTGGGCTCTACTATTGCCGCTACTGCTCCCACAGAAACATCTGTGTTCTGTGATGTTATTTACAAGGTACGTTGCCGTAAGGCGCGAGAAAGCTATGATCCGCCACGATTGAGTTAGCACGAGTGCCGCAGGTGCCGGACATTCTGTCCGACACAGCAGTCGCCAAATCGGCCGTCAGTGCCCGTTGCTTCACCTATTTTACCACACCAGCAGCCAGCGTCCGAGCGTAAACAAACGACCCCACTCCGCAACGCCGGCACGCCTAGGGACAAACGCCTGCATAAAAACCTCCTCCGTAGTGCTTAGGCAGAGTCATATATTCAAGCAACTCAAGGAGCAAAAGCCCCCAGACTCTCGCGTCCGCTCTTACTCGCGCCTGCGCACAAACAGCTGGCGATCCCTCAATTGAACGTCTCGTACGCATCCAGGCATCCCTGCACTATAGCACTTGCATAGTCACCTTGCACCGTGATAACCATAGGCCACTATCACGTGCAAAATGGCCTTATAAATAAAAAATATCACTCCAGACAAGAACTGAAATCTAAAGGTTACGAGACATAATGACATTCAGTGTTGCAACTGCACCGCGAAATTCAAATGAAACCATGAACAACTTTATAAGTATAGCGTTCTCGTCGCGAAACAATTGACAGACTTTAAAAAAAAAGAAATAGCTTCAAGCTGCACTAAAGGCTAAACTGGTATATAGCACTGTTGTCTAATAGCTTTACCGCAGCGACGTCGTAAGAAAACGCAAGTAACCGTTCTTTAGGCAACCACAGAACCAACCTTTGCAAGGCCTTAATAAAGTACTTCAGCACTACATTATGGTTCAAGTTCCTTTTATGGCTACTACAGGACTCTCTTTTTTCTTCTCACTACAACGAATTTCATTGGAATCGGCTTCAACGAAGGTTACAGGCTGGAGCGCGGTTACATACATGCATGCATTTTGAAGATATCACGCTTTTTTTTATTATGACCGCGACACTGCACGCACACAAATTCAACACGGTGCTCTTCCCACACCAAGCGCAAAAATGCGTTGAAAGAGCGATGAATTGGGCTAGTTGCAGGTTGTTCATAGTTTCTTCTTGCGCTGTGTACTTATGACGAGGACGCGAACAAAGACGATGACAATGGATGGTACGCAAACCGTTCGTAGTCGTTTGTCTTTGTTCCTGTGCTCGTCAATAATTACGTACACTGCGCGAGAAGATACTATGAAGAATACTTTCCACATTGAGAAAAATATAATGTATGATCAATCGTACTGCGTACCCGTACCGTGAACTTTAGCTGCGCTGTATCGACATTCGCCAGGACGCTGGATGCCTGCAGGTTTCCGATGAGTTCTTGCCGTGTCAATGACCCGCCGAAATGAACGACGATCTTCATCTCTCGAAACTCAACAAGGCATTTTGAGGCGATGTCTGAAGAACATATGCGCCAAAAGCCCGCAAACACAAAGAAGCGTGCAGGACGGTAACTTGACGTGCGTGCCGTGCGGGCAACGTAGAACTTTAGGCGGGCTATCACAGGCGGCCCCGGGCCATCCCGGGCCAGCGGGGTTGGCTCACCACGCAACCGGGGCGCCACAGAATATATGAACGTCTGTGATGCACTAATTCTTCACGTTTTTTGTTGTATCGCTGCACCATAAACTACACAAAAACCATGTGTTCAATTTTTCATATTTTTAGAAATATTTGCAAGCGTATAATGGTGCGTATAATAAAGTTTCACACGCGGCTAGTTAGTTTCGCTTTGTTATCTGCTTGCGCCAACTGCGCGTTGATCGAATGAAATAAAGTTATTTCCGCTATTTCTTCTACTTCCCGTGTTCGTGCCTGCACTGGGCTGCAGCTGTAGTCGTGGGCCGCAAAGCACGCGAAAACGACCCTCGGTGTAAACCATTCTCTTCTTGCCGTCTTAGCGCATGTTTATGTGCATAGGACTTCGCCGAAGAATTCGTGTGCGTGACTGTGAGCACGCGCGTGCGGACATCGTTTGTGTGGGCACGTGCGAAATTTACACCATCTACTTTTCTCTTTCTGGCCGCCACAAAATGCATAACTGCACTATATATGCACACAATGCATGACCCTCAGTTCACAGACTGCTCTCCTGGGCATATGCTTGCGTGTTAGTGGCAGGAATATATTTTTGACATAGCACATGTAGTAATGGAAGCCAAATACTGTCCAAGGTGCCTGTATTTTTCATTTCAGTTTACAAAAGTGGTCACACACATAGGTGTGGCACATAGTGGGGAGCCAAATTTTCGAATATTTTGTGGCATTGATGGTTGTGCCAACACCTACACCAACTTTTCGTCATACCGTTCGCACTTGTACCGTCAGCACAGAAACATGCTTGAGGAGCAAGGCACAAGCCTCCAACGGACGCACCAATCACAGGAAAGTGAATCTTTGGCACCTTTGGAAAATGATCCAGTGTTGGAGAAAGCATCAGGGTGGAAGAGAACTCAACGCCTATTGGCAGTCCCGTGTTCGATCATGAAGGAACTTCAATGCTTCAGGAGACTGATTCCCCAAGTGATGGGTTTTGCTCCTTCGTTCAGCAAGCAAAATCTGCTATATGGTGGTTCTTCTTCAATGTGACCGAGTGTCACAACTTGCCACATGCGGCTGTAGAAAAGGTTTTTTCAGAACAGCACTTCGTTTTTGAGATTGTGTTAAAGGCCTATGCAAATGAGACTGTGCACTCCATGAAAATGCCGGAAGTATCATCAGTGTTAAATGATCTATTGAAATGTGAATTATTGCATGACATATTCAAGGATCTTAGTGACAAACGCAAGCGTGAGAGATATGCAAAGGAGAACTTTCCTTTTGTTGCGCCTGAGCAACATATAGTTGGCAAAAATGCAAAGTATCATTATGTACCTGTGCCAAAGCTTCTCCGTGCACTTTGCAATGTTCCCGACATTGCCTCTCATTTCACAACTCCTAAGTTCGAACCGGGCGTGCCTGCTATATACAGTCTACACTGATGGGCTTGTATATAGAGAGCACCTACAATCTCTCATATCAGAGAGCAGCACACACACAATTATGCTTTTGTTTTATTCAGATGAAATTGAAGTTGTCAATTCCTTGGGCGCTCAACGAGGTGTGCATAAACTTCTTGCAGTGTACTGCTGCTTGCTGAACATCCATGTGAAGTACAGGTCTCAGCTTCACAACATATACTTGGTTTTGCTTGTTCGTGATGCTTATGTCAAGAAATATGGCTTGACTACTGTACTGCAGCCACTCATTGATGACTTAAAGGAAATGTATGATCAAGGGTTCATGTTCAATGTGGGGGGAGCCATGAAACAGGGCCAAGTGCTTGTATTCAGCTTGTGACGACAATCTCTCAATGAATCGTCTTGGGGGCTTTTCATGTTGCTTCACTAGCGGCCGAATTTGTCGACTCTGCATGGTCTCGGCAAAACAGCAGACTTGACAAGTGTAGCAATGTGCCAGGTATGCACTGCCAGTCGACACCAGTCGTATCTTCCAGTAATTTCTGTTAACAGCCTTGTTAACAGACGTATTTATGGAGTAAATGAGGTATCAGCCCTGCTTCAACTCCCGTATTTTGATGTAACTCGCCAGCTACCACCAGACATCATGCACGACATTTTGGAAGGTGGAGCAGAATGTGTGCTGCGCCAGGTACTTAGATCACTTTTGTCTAATGGCTTAGTCTCTAAGCAAGACCTTGAGGAAATATCCTCATTCCAGTATGGTCCTAGGGATTCGAAAAACAACCCAGTGCAGATAAACATCTCCTTTATCACCTGCAATGCCACACTGAAGGGCACAGCATCGAGCAAGTGGTGCTTGCTAAGATTTCTTCCTTTATTTCTAGGTGGCAAAATTCCTGAGAACAATGATGACTGGGAAATACTTCTAAAGTATCGTGAAGTGATGGAAATAGTATTTGCTCCACATATTCCTTCCAGTCAGCTCGCATACTTGGATGTGCTTGTACAGACATGTATAACAGAGTTTTCTAGAAAATATGGCACGACCGCACTCATTCCGAAACTTCATTTCTTGGTCCATTACTCAAGGTTTATTCGTGAAGTAGGGCCACTGAAGAACTTTTGGTCAATGAGGTTCGAGGCCAAACATCAATATTTAAAAAAAATTGCAATGACAGTAAAGAACTTCAAGAATTTGACCTACACTCTTGCAATGCGCCATCAGCTAAAGCTGAGCTACCAGTTGCACAGCTTCCAGCTTTATGAAGGCCTCCTAACAGGACAAAGCAAGCCAGTAGTTTGGAGCAAACTACCACAATGCGCAAAATATGTCCTGCCAGAAACAGTTTTTCAAGTGAAACGTGCAACAATTGACCATTGCAGCTGCAGTTGTGGAGCCGTACTCGTTGAGAAAAGTGGTGATGCCCCTAAGTTCCACGAAATTGAAGCTCTCTTTGTTGCAAATGGAAGTCTTCATATTTTAGCGAGAGATTTAAAAATAGAGGGCTTTGATCGACACAGGTTTTGCTACTGTGTCAAAAGGTCTAATGACCTTACGATGCACACTCCTGCAGATAAGTTTCAGTACCATCTCCTCGAAATTTATGGCGATGGCAACATCGTTCCTAAATGGGAGACCTGGCGAGCAAATTGTAATAATACCACAGCATTTATTCACAGTTGAACTAGTCTGTGCATTAGTTTGTATCTTGTCACAATTTTTTCTTATCCATATGTAACTGAACTACACTTGTTTGAAATGGGTAATGACCATGGATCATTTAAATGTATATAATACTGTGCGACTGCATTGTTCTGTACTGTTTTGCGATACTGATGGCATTATATCTTTGTATATGCCAGTATAATAAGTGTTGAAGCTGCATTATTGTGTAGTGTACCTTTAGTTATGTTGCATTGTTTCACTTTATTATTGTGTAGTGAAATATGCATTATATCTGCCTATGTATGTCTAACGCGCTCACCTGTGTTTGTACTTTACTCTTTTACTGTACCTTCTCATTATTGACTAATCCTGAAGTGCAGTGATACCAAAGCCTGTGTTTTGGTAATTGGTGCTTTAACCTTGGAAGGGTGCAGCCCATTGCTGTCGTCTTGGCTAAACAAAACCATTGAAGTAACTTATTTGTCCGCATGAACAAAATAGAGAATTGTTGTGCGTGTATTTTGTCTTATACTTGATTAAGGCTGGAAATAAAGCCATTGTTTGGCAAAATGAACGAAGCACAGCCAGGCTTAGTCACAAAATATATTTTCGATATCAGGTTTACTCACACCAAAACTTACCATTGCTGGAAGACGCTGACCTTACTCGGATGTAGAAAATCACTGGACTCAATGCCCCTCAGACTCTTGGACTCACTGATTCTAACTCTGACTGGTTGAACTATGGCTTATACACCCATTGATTCAGGGACTGAAGCCCACTCACCGTGTTGATTTCACACACTTAACCTTACTCTTCAGATCACAGCTCATGTGTTCAAGGTATAGTACTCTCACCCACAAAAGTTTACGGATCACAAGATCGCGTAAAACATTGGATTTCTGAGAAGCCTTTAAAAGTAAAAGTAGCCAGTCAAATCACTCCAGGTTTCTGCCCCATATGTTAGTTCCGCTAGAATACACTAATTGTACACCTTTCTTTTTAGTGATAATGGTAAGCTTCCAGTAAGGATCTGAGAGTGTCTGCCGTATGCACTACAGCCCAATTTTATTCTGTAAATTTCCTTCTCATGATCAGGGTCCTCTGTGAATAATTGTCCTAGGTATAAATGTATTCCTTTGCATACACTCAGCTCCAACCCAATTTTATTCTTCTGTAAATTTTCTTCTCGTGGTCAGGGGTCCCTGTGAGTAATTTCGCATACAGTCAGCCTCTAAAGTATGCGAAGCAGTATGTCTACCTAGGACAATTACTTACAGGGCACCCTGATCATGAGAAGGAAGTTTACAGAAGAATAAAATTGGGTTGGAGTGCATACAGCAGACACACTCAGATCCTTACTGGAAGCTTACCATTATATCACTAAACAAAAAAGTGTACAATCAGTGCATTCTCACGGTATTACCATATGGGGCAGAAACCTGGAGACTGAAAATGAAGCTAGAAAACAAGTTAACTACCATACGAAGAATGACAGGCGCAACGTTAAGAGACAAGAAGAGAGTGATGTGGATCAGAGAGCAAACGGCTTAGCTGATATTCTAATCAACATTAAGAGAAAGAAATGGAGCTGGGCAGTTTATGTAATGCATAGATTAGATAACCGGTGGACGTTAGAGGTGCCAAGAGAAGGGAAATGCAGTCGAGAATGGCAAAACACTAAGGGGGGGGGAGGGGACGAAATTAAGTATTTCACAGGTGCAAGTTGGAATCGGTTGGCACAGCACAGGGTTAATTGGAGTTTGGAGGGAGAGGCCTTCGTCCTACATAGGTTGATGATGATGATGATGATGATGATGATGCTGAAACCATACATCACTTTGTTGCTCGCATATACTAGTGGCAGCTGGAATCGCAAACACCAGGCTCTGTTGTGAGGATGCAGATATATTGCAGGCTTCTCACGACGACATGACTGCTGGTCACCTTGGTTTCCAGAAAACCTATGACCGCATCAAAGGTAGCTTCTACTGGCCTGGCTTGTCCGCCAGTGTAGCGAGGTATGTTGCTTCCTGCGCCCTATGTCAGCGTCGAAAGCTCCCTACATCAGCTCCAAGCGGACAACTGCAACCGCTTCCGTGTCCGTCGCAACCATTTAAACTCGTTGGCATTGACCTGTATGGTCCTCTTCCTGTGATTCTCACCGGTAAACGATGGATTGTGACAGCCGTTGACCACTTGACACGCTACGCCGAAGCAGCTTGTGTGAGTTCTGCCTCAGCGTCTGAAGTTCCTGCATTCATACTTCAAGCCTTAATACTGCGTCACGGTGCTCCTCGCGACCTCCTGAGCGACCGTGGAAAAGCATTCCTCTCGCAACTAGTAGACGAGTACTCAGAGCCTCCAGAACCACCCACAAGACTACCTCCAGTTACCATCCGCAAACCAACGGCCTAACAGAGCAATTTCATCGCACGCTGTCAGACATGCTAGCTATGTACATCGAACAGCATTACGACGACTCTCACCACGTCGTGTGCTTCCGCCCTGGCGAGGAAGTGCTACTCCGGACTCGCTCATGTGTTCTCCGTGCTTTGGGCGTGGTCGGGCCACCGCATCTCCGACGCGTATTAAACGTCGTGATAACGGCTGCATCACAAGTGGTGGAGTGTGCTTTTCGGTCCTCCGTCCTCTGACTCCCCGCTCAACATCCTGGAGCTTCGATCAGGTCGCCGATTGTTCCAGCTGTCCGCCAGTATGTCGCAGGACGAGCCTACGGGAACTTCTACCTCAACCATCTCGGCCTCGGCTACCCCAGCCTCTCCATATTGGATTGTCAGTGGACACCAGCGTGATCCCCATCTGTTTGCTGGGCTTCGCGGTGAAGACGTCGAGGATTGGTTGGACGACTACGACCGAGTGAGTTCGGCTAACCGTTGGGACGATGCGTCCAAGCTACGTCACGTCTCCTTTTATCTCACAGTAGCGAAGACTTGGTTTTGC
The DNA here is from genome assembly GCF_023375885.2 of Dermacentor andersoni. Lineage (NCBI taxonomy): Eukaryota > Metazoa > Arthropoda > Arachnida > Ixodida > Ixodidae > Dermacentor > Dermacentor andersoni. Next base: position 58,900,592 of record NC_092820.1, read on the forward strand.
AACCATGAGGTTGATTTCACGAACTGGAGTGCTTTCAAACTGCAGCTCCGCCAAATCTTCGGCACATCGGCTGTTCGTTCCGCCCTCGCAAAACAGACGCTCGACACTCGCAAGCAACAACTCGGGGAATCTTATATGTCGTGTATCGAGGATGTGCTGGCTCTTTGCCGACGCGCTAACATGGCCGTGATCGAATCAGACAGGGTTCGCCATATCCTCAAAGGCATATCGGAGCTGTCGCTTTCAATGCCGTAGCCATCAAGAACCCCGCTACCGTCGCTGATATCATCGCTACTTGCCAGCGCCTCGACGAACTCGAATCAGTACGGTTACAGCCAGACACCACTGCAACCACTACGGTCGACGACCCCACGTTACGAGCAATGATCCGCGCAATAATTTTTGAAGAGCTACAGTATCTTGGCTTCGCCGCAGGAATGCCTTCTCATGTATCGGATACCAACCTGCGAGACGTTGTCAAGGAGGAATTGGCGTCCATGGCTGGTGCAGCATACACGGACCCTCTAACCCTTCGGGCCCCACCAACGTACGCACAAGTAGCCGCAGTTACTCCAGTCATCATTCCACCAATGCCTCAAAAACCAACGCCGGCCCACATGGCTTCCATGACTACCAGCGCACCTACACAAACCAGTTATCCACAGTGGCGTCCCTTCGTCCCATCTGCTACTACTGCGGCTATCGTAGCCACATAGAACGTTTTTGTCGCAAGCGCCAGCAAGACGAGCGTCCCGGATATGACACATACGATTGGGATGACTTTTCGCCCGGAGCTACATTCCATGTAGTTCCATACATTTCATGTTTCCATTCCTGCATGACCAACGCCGTCCTTATGCTCCACCGCGTGGCTGCTCTCCATCACCTACTGTAGCATCCGAGACGGTTCTGACGTATCGCCCTGCGAGACGCCGCTCACCGTCACCCCTTCGCCGCTCTACGTCCCCACTTCGACCTGCTTCTCAATTCGCCGAGCGTCGTCCGGAAAACTGAATTATGCAGCTTTTGGAGGAAAAGCTGCATCGAACGACAGGACAGAAATTCCTCCATCATGTCCGTGCAATATGATATTGGTTGTAGTAAAAGGTGCACAAGTCGAAGCTTTGATAGACACTGGTGCTAGTGTTTCAGTTATTCACCGTGCATTGTATTTGCAACTCCGGAAAGTTACAACCCCCTACGATGAACCTACGCTACTCGCTGCTCAAGGGGCCGCCAGTCGACCTACCGCCATGTGCACTGCTCGTATTTCCATCGACAGACTTCTGCATTACGTGCAATTTGCAGTGTTAAGTTTGTGTACCCAGTAGCTCATATTGGGATGGGATTTTCTTTCTACGGCCTCCGTCTCCATCTGCTGCAGGCAACGCGTTCACCACTTGACCGACACAACCTATTCACTTCATGCAGATGACGCACCACTTCACTTGCTTGCTGGAGAAGATACCGCGCTGCAACCTCGCCATCAAAGCATTCTTACTATCACTTCTGATGTCATTGACTGCGGCGACGTGCTCGTATTACCATCTGCACGCTGTCTCGCAAGAGGGATAGCCTTTGCATCAGGGCTGGTTCGGTTTGATCATGGCTCTGCACTACAAACCCGACATCCGAAAAGATTCTCATCCCTAGCACTACATTGGCTTGCGCCACTGAATCGGATTCTATCTCTGCTTTTAAAGAAGCTAGCTGTTTCCTTTAAAGCAGCTATCTCTGAAATTCCTTGTACTGGACAGGCCGCATCTCCTTCAGCTTGTGCAGCTGCCATCAGTTCCGACCTGATACCTTCGCAGTCACAACAGTTGCTCGCTTTGCTCCAAAAACATGAAGTGTGGGCATTTATAAGCTATACTTTGTCATCTGCACATGATCATCATCATGTGGGGTTCATATGGTGTTCTTCATCATCGCTTGTGGGGCTCGCCCGTGTGTGATCCGTGCTTTGGGCGTGGTCGGTTCACCACATCTCGGACGCGTAATAAACGTCGTGATAACTGCTGCATCACAATATTAAGTTTTTTTCTCAAATTCTGTGATCCATAAAATTTTGTGGGCAACTGCGCATGTCACGAACACTGCAACCACTGATGTCAAAGAAAATATCTTGTTGCAACAAAACCATGTTACATGGAGCTGTAGGTGTTTCATGGTATGTTCTGGCAGACAGACATAACCTGGCAGGTGTCTTCTAGCTTTGAGTGGCCTTAAATTATCTATAGGTTGCAGTACACAGGCTATAATTACTACCATTATGCAAAGATGTAACAAAAACACCTATAGGAGCAAATGGCGTGTCAATCACAAAGCCGGCACTGCATGCAGCACTTCACGTGCCCAGCAATTTGTATTTTTAATTACAGGTTAAGCAATGGAAAGAAAATGAGGCACACTTCCTGTCGTGATTTGTGCTGCTAAAAGGCATTTAGCAAATCCGCACATGTGCATCAGGCACTCCAGCACAGCTAGGGAGTAATGAAAGTAGCAAGCCTCGCTCTGTACTCATTGATAAAGTTTATTACAATCATGCATAGCCTTCTCTTGTCTGAAATCAATGTTTCTCTCAAACTTGAGTTTAACAATGAAGACATTTTACTTTCATAAAACATACTTTTTCACTTGGTACATGGGGCTCTTTATTTATGCCAAATTTCTATATTTGCAGCTTTCATATGTGAAATCTGTAATGCGAATTTTCAGTACTGAATTAACACACTTGAGCAAGCACATCTTTTGTTATGAGTTGTACATGTCCGATTTGGCCAGTCTCCTGCTGAAGCATTGTGCACTGCTATGCCCGAGTGTGTGAGATCAAATCGTAGCCACGGTGGCCAGACTTAAGTGGGGGTGAAATGCAAGAATGGTCATGTACCGGGCATTGGGTGCACGGTAAAGAATGACAGGTAGTCAAAATTAATCCAACATCCCCCACAACAATGTGCCTCGTAACCATATGGTGGTTTTGGATTGTAAGATCCGACAATAGTACAACAAAGTTTGCATTCTCAATATTCCAGTTGTGCACTGTTGTTAGTAAATACTGGTGTTCTACAGAGATCAGCTGATCAGCTGCTTAGGTAAATTATGAATGTACTTAAGCTGAAAAGGCTGGGAAATTTTGTGACAATACGCCCTCTGTTATGCTAGAAGGATGTGTGCTTCCTGTCGGGATCCGTTGTGTATGCGCTGCAGGCTTGTTTTCCTTCGTACTTGTGCTGATGTGTATCTTCTGTGTATTCTTTCAAACTGGTCTTTATTTTGTATGATCAAACAATAAATGCACAGTTGTTAGTTAGTGTACATGGTGATCGTTTGTCTCCTTTTTGGTCACTCATATTTTTTGGCCTCATTTGTTGCAATAATGAACCATATATAGCCCAACAATATGTTTTGACCTTAGGTGGGTGCTTCTCTCACAGCTGTCCTACATGATTTCATGTAGTATACCTTAGCGGTATATCTATAGCAGTATTGCAGTATACCTAAGCTTTCTTCCCCTGTATTTATGTATAATGAGGGAATAAAACCTAGTGCACTGACCCTGTCACTTTTTCACCAACACCTTTCCAATAGCTGTAATAGTTAGGCTTCTGTCTTTCATTTTTTTGCAATATTAATGGACTTTCACAAAAAATATGAAAGGTATTATCTTGTTTATTTATGCTCTGGCATTTGCTGTTGTCAGTGTTTTAGTACGTGCAATATGTTGTTTCTGCTCTATTCAGCAGAATACTTGATTATCAGTAGGCTTGAATGCAGTTGGTAAAGAAATGAGTAACGAATGAAATTATTAAAAATGGTTTTTAAAGAGTAATATAGATAAATTGCCCATATATATTACAGGGAGAAATACAAGCGCCAGCAGAAGACGAAGAGGAAGGAGATGGTTGTTGGTGGTGCTCACGCTCGCCCCGTTCGGCCGTTGTCTCTTTCTGTGCATTTATATAAAACGCCGAGCTCATCTAACCTTAAACGCGTACTATCAACATATATAAATTGAAGTTAGTGAGTCTTGGAGAAACATTTCGCGCATATTGAATGTCTGCAAAAATTAGCCGGCTGTTGTATTGCTTGGATAACCTTTTTACATTTTTAATGAGACTTACACAAAATACAAGTATTTATGAATTTAGTTTACTTCAAATGAATTGCTATAGCAAATCAAGACAGCAATACTTCTAACAAATTATGTGCTGTAGCAAATAATTTGCCACCTGACTACCTGATTGCAATATTTCATTAGTAAGGGGCGACTTAAGCTCAGTCCAAACAGCCTGCATTTGAAATGTGTGCGAGTGCACAAAAAACGGCCCATGTCTCGCACAGGGGAAGTTTTCTACATGCATGTGGAAGGCATGTGGAAGGCTGCGTGGACTCAGTGTAAGTCACTCCTAATTCTAAAGAGACCACAAGTAGCCACTCCCAGTAATGTAAATGTATTCCCTTTCATGTAGCTGAATCAATGTTTCTTTAAACCTGAAAAAAGATGTTGCGTGAAACCAAATTTTTATCAGAGTTGTTATCTTGGGGTTACATATTTTAAAGAATAGAATCATGTTTCTAATATAATTAGAGTGACAGCACACTTAAAATAAGAAGACAAAGAAAGTGACAGGCTTTGTGCTTTCTTTGTCATTGTCTTTTAAGTACACTGTTAATCTTTTTAATATCAGATACCAACTAGCCCAAACCAACATTGTGTCCCTGAAATCCATCTTGGCTGGATAAGTATCATTATAGATGGCCATCCAATAGTCCTCTAGACTGGAATGACGCTTGCTACAGACACTCCAGCCAATCTCCCCAATATTAGGTCCTTCTCCTCTCTTTTCTTTTTAGATTTACAGACTGCTTCTAGTACCCTTGACTGAGAAAAAAAAGTGAGGGTAGTTGAAAGGCTGGCACCTCATTCTATTATTCAAAGTGTCACTACCTTTTAGAATGTCATGTCGCAGTGTTCAGTAGCACAATAAAAAATGTGGGAATAAAAAATCTGCACTGAGCCCCATGAACACCACTGTTGCATTATTCATGCCTGAAGACAGAGTAGGAGAGACAATGTTACAAGTGCCGGAAGGTTACGAATGACAAGGTGTGACCTTATGATGCTAAGATGTATATGACATGCCTACAATATATATTAATAAAATAATTGTGCACATCCAATGCACATCCTGGAATCTTTATGAAGTGAAGCTTACGTGAAGCATTTAATGAAATGCTATGAGTTTGTCCATTTCGTTACTGCTTTTTAGGTGTAAAGGACACCAGAATGGCAATGTTTTCTTGCGCATCCATGCTGCTCAATCTGGCAAATCTTATATTGGCCTATTCTTCTTTATATCTGATTTATTTTAAATTTACTGACTGCTTGTTGGCCAGCCTCCCATTGTGAGTATACACCAAAGTATGGATCTCCTTGCTGTGTATCTTCCTAGAACTCCTCTGCATTGTAGAATACACTTCGTTGTTATCTTCTTTTTGAGCCTCATATTTTCATGTGAATGTTTAGTCGGAGCTTTGTTTATTACTGCGAATGGCTCCCATTTCATTTATTCCTTTCTTGTGCCCTCATGCTTGGCTCTTCATCATTGTCTCTTCTGAAGCGTTGCACTCACGACTGTGTGTGCACCCTTTGCTGTCATCTTCTTTTTCATCTTTGCATTATTTATTACACTAATTCGAACACCTGTGATTGGCTCTCATTTCTTTTATTAATTTCTTCTGTGTGCCTTCACACTTGGCTTTTCGCGGTGATTTTTTTCTTGTGAAGCATTGCACTCACGACTATGCATGCACACTTTGCCGTCATTGTCCTTCGCAAGGCCATAGTATGGAAATCATCATTACAATGAACATGTGGTGACCATCTGAGACAGTTAGTTGGTGTTTGCATGAAAGAGAGGAAGAGAGACGATATTTCATTAAATGTTCTTGCTGGGGTAAAGGGGGGCGGCGGGACTAGCACCACCGGAGCGTCCTTCCTAAGGTGGATGCCAGACCTTGGGTCTTGGCGGCAACGGTAGCCAGCCAGACTGTCCAGAGTTGGTCCTCAGGGAATTTGCTGAGCAGCACAGCCTCCCGTTTCTCCGGCATGATGATTTAAAATGTAGTGGTGGTGCTGTGTTTAATGGTATCTGTCACTGCAGGACATGCCTGGATAATGTGGCTGAGGTCAATGTGAGACGCCCCGCACGCTTTGCACTGTGGTGTGTCAACATCTGGGTGGATGTGACTGCATAGCGAGGGTGTGGGTAAAGTGCGTGTCTGTAATAATCTACATGTTGTTGACTGGTACTTATAGAGTGACTTGTCAGGAAGTGGGTACTTCACTCTTGCCTTACGGCAAGAGTGAAGTACCCACCTTCTGACAAGTCATATGGTTACATATGACTTGGTTACATATGACATATGGCAAGAGGTTTCGCCATATGTAACCATTCTGTCTTTCGTGTGGCCGCACCAGGAGATGACTGCCTCGTCGTCATCGGAGTGGGTCGCTGCTCCGATGACAGGCGATGCACCCAGTGGACGATTTCTCGGGTAGTGTCGGGGGTGGCTTCATTTCCGGCAAGGCTCGTATAACCTGGCGCCCAGATTAGCTGAACATGGCGGCGACGGGATGGCGATGTGCTTGAGAGTATGCGGTTTGCTTGCAATAATATGAGGCTTCTGGTGAAGTTGCGGATAGCCGTCTGGGAGTTTCTAATGATGCAAGCGGCCGTAGTCATTGCGTAGGTTAAAGCGATGGAAGCTTCTTCGCCCTCTTTGGGTGTTGTGGTGTGTATGGAGGTGGTGGTGGTAGTGGTACGATTCGGCCCCGTGACCACAGCTAGGGCCACGGCTGGTAGTTGTGGTTTCTCCACTGCATCTGCGTAAGCTACATGTGTGGCCCCCTCGTAATGCTTGTCGAGTTGTCTCGCGCACTCGGCAAGCCGTTCTGCACGAAAGGAGCATGCATGCAGTTGTGGCCTGCCCAAAAGCCGCAACCTTAATGGATGCCATTATTAAGCACATGTGTTTCTCTGCCTGATTATTAATTCTCTGAACCTAAACCATATTGTACAGAGGTACTGCCTTTATTTCTGTGCCATAAAGAAAAAGAAAGTTCTTTTGTGGCCTAACGATTAGAGCATGGTGTCTGGGATTTGAAACCCGGTGCCAGGCATGGTTCTTTTTTTATATGTAAGAGTGAGGATAAATCTACTCAGCGAGAATCTGACCATCAGTCGACCAACCGACCGACCAACCCAGGCAAAAGTATGAGACAGTAGACAAAGAAAGCTTCTCTTTAAAAAAAATGAAATTGCTGCAGTGAGGTTTGTTGCATGGCGGATGACGACGTAAAAACGCAGCATTTATCTTTTGTTCTATAAGGCCGACTCGTCAGAGCTCTCTGAAAAGTGAGGTTGAGAGGCAAGCATTAACTTAGCAAGCACTGCAACTAAAATCTCCTACGGAAGGCGATGCTATGGAATATTTTGGCAGTTATAATGTGCTATGTTTGTGCTGTGTTCAAAAATGCATATAAACAGTATAGATCCAAATTTCTAGGTGGAGATTCATTGAAAGGCTTTTTCATTTCTTCATGGGTAGGTGTCACAAAATTTAAAACTGCAGAACTATTGATCACAAATTCATTATGGTACATGAAAGAAGTGCTCATTGCCATTCAAAAGGCGTGAACACATACGGGGTGTTTGTGCCTTATCGCATTGTACAAAGCAAGACATCTGAGCCCAATATAATGTATATATGTTAACCTTATTCCATTCCTTCCTCATATGCTGCATGTGTGTGTGTGTATGCGCAAGCATGCATAGTGGACATATACCCTGGTTTCTTTACTGATGGTTTCAAACGTATTCATGTGTTTGTATGGAATGGCTAGCTGTGCGCGTGTTCACACCTGTGTGGTTCTACATCTGGCCTCCTTACAGGTGAAACAGGGGGAAGCCAGGAGATGGAAATTCAAGACCATGAGCAAAACGAGAACAAGGTGAAAGCTGGAGCCAATTGCTTTGACAAGTGGACTTTTCTTCAAGTCCACCTGTCGAAACGCTGGCTCCAGCTTTCACCTGGTTCTCGTTTTGCTCATCGCCTCTTTATAGGTGGATTCACATGTATTCAAGCATGTGCATAAAAGGCTATAGCTGTGTGTGTGTGTGTGTGTGTGTGTGCGTGTGCGTGTGTGTGTGTGTGTGTGTGTGTGTGTGTGTGTGTGTGTGTGTGTGTGTGTGTGTGTGTGTGTGTGTGTGTGTGTGTGTGTGTGTGTGTGATGTAGCCAGGGGAGGGGGTGCACCGCTTACATGCCTCCCATGGAAATTTCTGTGTACCATAGGATGACCTCTGCCCAGACCCCCTCCCTCCTCTCATTCCCGGTTAAAGGGGTGCGTCACCCCTCCCCCCCCCCATCCCAAAATATTATCTGTCTACGCCACTGTGCGGTCGCATGCGTGTGCACTGTCCTCCTACCGACACGCAAATTAATGTATTCCTGCATGGGCACGGAAATGTGCGTGCGTGTGCGGCGGGCGTGGCTTGGTCAGCGAGTGTGTACACCGCGGCCGCTACATACACGTTCGTGTACGTTCTTAGGCACAATAGAAAATGCTGTAGGTGCACACATGGGAACACTTCTCTCTTGTATCATGCATGCGTGTGTATATGCGCGCGCGCACGAGTGTACACCCGTCTCTCTGCTGACAGATTAATGAGAATTCGCGCATGTGCATATGGAAAGCTGTACGTGTGTGTTTGCCTCCGCGTGTCTGCGCGTTGTTCACTATCTTCAATACCAACATCATGTGCATGTACACGCGGACATGCGCGTGTTCTGCATTTATGCAGGAAGCACACATAACTGCCTGATCAGCTGAGCAGCATGCGTGCGGGACATGCGATGCCGGGCAATCTTGGCTAGCAGCCCACGTCATTAAATTTTCCCAGCACTTACTGGGTTGGGGCGCGCCTTTTTTCCTCGACGTGGCAACGTCAATAATAATCTATAAGGACAACTCGCAAACTGCAGAACTTTGTAACGCATGGCAAGATATATATATATAATCGTATTTATTCTTCTTACGGAACATACCGCTGACCGTCTCATTCCGTGCGTATCTGCAACAAATTTCCCCGTGCCACTGAGTTGTCAAGCAGGCGACAGCTGTATGGAGGGTGTCGATGCCTAATATATATGCACGGCACGGCCCGTGAACATCAGTTAACCATGTGCACAGCGGCGTGGCCAGTGAGAGTAAAGCTGACATTCGTCCCGTGGAGAAGCTCCATCCGAAAAGCGGTGTAACGTTTAGTCCTCCAGGTTTGCACACGGCACGCATCTCTGCGTCGTTGCTCCTTAGCGGACTAACTGCTAATCGTGAAGGTCTAGCGGCCTCCATTACTCCGAAATTGGGTAATTTTACCTAAGAGTGAAGTTGGAAAGGGAGTAGTAAAGCTTAGAGGCTACTACATCTTTCAAAATCCCATGTATCCTAGAGTGGCGACGCTGGTGACCACTATTATCCCCAATGCTCAAGGAAGCACCAATTGATCGAATTACACGCTACAAAAAGGAGTAAAACCAAAACGTTTATTGGCAACGTGTACAGCCCACCGAAAGAACGGCAGACTGCGTTTCTTGAGATGTTTGAATGGGCACTTGGACATCTGGAAAAAAAGACAGGTTTATTTTAGTCGGGGATCTTAATGCTCCCCACACCAATTGGGGTTATAGGACAAATACAAAAAAGGGCAGAAACCTAGTAGAAGCAGTAAAGAAATATAACATGCAACTAGATACCTTACCCCTCGCCCCCACGAGACTTCGAAATAGCGTCTGCGGAGACACGTACCCAGACCTCACCTTTACATTTGACGTAAAAGAGGGACAGTGGAGGAACCTGGATGAAAATCTGGGAAGTGGCCTTTATATTATTAGTTACTCCACTACGACTCCCAAATTAAGAAAGCCTTTCAGAATCGCGAAACTTACAGACTGCACTGCATATAGACATTACCCGACCCCTCAGCATCCAATAGATACAATAGAAGAATGGGTAGACGAAATGATGCAGGCATACCAAACTAACACAAAGCGCGTCGCGCGAAGCGAAAAAACACCGGTAGTCGATCCCCACCTCGTCCATATGTGGGAAGGCAGGCAAAGTCACTAAACGACGGAAGAGACAGCACTTAAACAGAAAGCTCAGTACTAAAATAAAACAACGGACAGACACGCAGATGAGTATGCTAAGGAACTACGAGCAAACAACTGGATACAATTTTGTGACTCGTTACGGGGAACGCTTTCAACAACCAAGTCATGGGCAATTTTGCCGAGCATGCTTGACCCATACAATACAAAAACAGTCACTACTAGAGCATTACGCACATTGGTAGGAGAATTAAAGGGGGATGACGCATCCTTGATCCAAACCCTGGCAGACAGATACATCGGGACAGGAGGAGATAACATCGATAAGAGAGCGTACAAAGGTATGGGCAATCCCGAGCTTGATGCACCCATAACGAAGCAAGAAGTATATGCCGCCGCTCTAGCATTAAAACGTAACTCAACCCCAGGCGAGGACGGCATCACGAATGCTATGTTAAGAAATATTAGTGATCAGCTACTGGAACCTCTAACCCGATACTTCAATGAGAAAATCTGGGAAAGGGGAGAACTTCCTAATCAATGGAAAGAAGCGACCATCATCTGGATACCTAAATCGGTGAAAGCAAGAACATTGCAGAATCTCAGGCCAGTGTCTCTAACCGCCTGCTTAGGCAAACTTTTCGAAAAGGTCCTTCATATCAGGCTTACCAGGTATATCGAAGAGCACGAACTTCTCTCGCACAACATGTACGGCTTCAGACAACATCTTTCTACAAAAGACATATTCGTAAGGCTACGAGATGACGTGCTGCAAAATATACCTACAGGGGGAGGGAACATCATAGCAGCGCTTGAGTTAAAAAGCGCTTTTGATACGATCTCCCATGCCCTCATACTTCAAGAGCTCGAAAGAATGGGCTGTGGAATTAAGATCCACAATTACATCCGCTCTTTCCTTACTGAACGTAAAGCCACAATAGGTATGAAAAATATTCGATCTTCCAAACTCCCAGTGCCTAATAGAGGACAACCACAGGGTGCCATCCTCTCACCACTTCTATTTAATGTCGCAATGAACCACTTGGCACGACAACTTGAGAAAATTAACGACCTCAACTTCGCGTTTTACGCAGACGACGCCACATTATGGGCCTGCAAAGGCTCGTTAGGGCAAAAAGAACAAACTATCCAGGAGGCTGTCGATTCGGTGAAGGACTTCGCAGAACAAAACGGTATGCAATGCGCTCCGGAAAAATCTGAGTGTATCCGAATCAACGGGCGTAACTACAGAAACAAACCGAGCATCCACCTAACTATGGGTGACCAGACGTTACCAGAAAGAAATATGATCAGACTACTAGGACTATGGTTACAAAGCAACAAAAGAGCCACTCACACCACTGCGACTCTAAAGTCAAGCACGAGGAGCATTGCTAGACTAATAAGCAGAATTACAAAGAAAGGTAAAGCGCTCCACGAAAACGAAACCATTACACTAGTCCAGGCTTTTATTCTTAGCGAAATAACATACGGACTACCATATCAAGAGCTAACCCCGTCGGAAATCAAAGAAATCGACCTACTAATACGTGGTGCGTATAAGGCAGCGCTTGGGCTTCCTAAAAATGCGGCAAACGAGAGGGTGCAAGCTATAGGCATATACAACACATTTGAAGAGTTAAGAGCAGCCGTTTTTATGACACAAAGAGAACGACTATGCCTCACAAGCACAAGTAGAAACGTTCTGTCGCGTTTAGGCTACCCATTGCGACCGCAGTACTGCAAGGAACAACCGACCACAATGCCGGATACAATACGCGAGCGCATAGTGGTCTCCCCAATCTTACACAACATGAACAAAACTTAATACACAGCGAGAAGACAAGCGAGTAAAACATCTTCAGAAAACCTTTGGCAGTTATCAAGACGTAATGTATACTGATGCAGCTAGATTTAGCAATGGACATGTAATAGTGGCAGTTCAACCCACACGCCACGGAACGCTTCACACATCAGCCTCGATACGTACTAGGTGCACTGCTACAGCGGAAGCAGCGGCGATTGCTCTCTCTATCGCATACAAGGAAAAGCAAAACAGCTCAGCTTTAATATTGTCCGACACAAGTGGCATGCAGAATGTATCTACAATGCAACATACCACAAGTGCTTTTAAGATCATGGGCGACACATTGAAAGAAGATCATCTAATTTTGATGGTGTCCTGGCCACGAGGGTATCTCGGGAAACGAAGAGGCATACACTCTAGCTCGAGGCTTTACTAACCGAGCCGGAAATACGCACAACGACGAAAAAGACGTTCGCCTATTGGTCCGCGATATACTGGAGCACCAGCGAAGAACCAGGCAACAGTACGTCCCACCTCACAAACTACTCAATGTAGAGGAGGCGCAGAAATGTAGAAGAATACAGACGCATACCTACCCATATTTGGGTAGATATCATAAAATAAACCCAACCTTGTACGCTAACTCTTGCCCGTGGTGCGGGTCATGGCCTTCATTGCCTCACGTAACATGGGAGTGCATCAAAAGACCTCATGCCATTAATTCACCTTTGGTACTCACCTTACTAAGGGAGCCCTCGGAGGCCATCCTCGCCCTTGCTGACCACGAGGCCCAGAAGGGCCTCCTGGACCAAGCTGGGCGGGTCGCGATGGCCACTGGAGTCTTGTAATAGAAACCCACCCTGCACCGCTCCCTTCCGTCATTTTTTTTCCTCATCAATAAATGTTTATTCCACCTCCTCCATTACAGTCTGGTGCGTCACTGGGTCGCTACGTGAAAAAGAAGAACGATTACAAGCAGCTTGCCTCTGAAATCGAGACATACGTGCGGGCCAGAGGGCTGCAATGCGCGTCAGAGAAATCGGAGATTATACGAGTCTGGAAAGGCAAAGGGAATCGTAACGTCGCGACGGACCCTGCCCTTAAATTGGAAATCAGACTTGGCAATGATGCAATACCTGAGAATACCACAATCCGGGTACTAAGCATGTGGCTACAATCAAATCAACACTGCCAACATGGGCTTAACCTTATCAAGGCGGCAACACAACAAATCGCAAGAATGATAAAGCGGGTAGCCCCGAAACAGACGGGGATGAAGGAATCAGACACTCTTCGCCTAATCAGAAGTCTGGTGGTTAGCCATTCGTTTACAGCTTGCCGTATTACCAGCTAACGAAAACAGAGAGGTATGCGATCAATTCGTGCTTAAGGAAAGCATACAAGATCGCCCTAATAATTCCGCAATGCGCCCCAACCGAAAAACTCATGTCTCTCAGGATTCATAATACATTCGAGGAACTGGTAGAAGCTCAACTGATAACTCGAAGAAACAGACTCGCACAAACGACCACGGGTAGGAAACTCCTTGGCAGACTTGGGTATCGCGAGCTCCTAGAAAAACACAACCAAACTAAATACATCCCCACAATAATCAGAAACAGCATCAAAGTGGCGCCAATACCCAGAAATATGGACCCAACTCTGCATGCAGGCAGAAGATAAGCCAGAGCTCCATACATTGAGAAAACGCACGGCGACAAACCAAACCCCCGCTTCGTGGACGCGCCAAGATACCCAGGCAGGCAGAACGGTACGGTAGCTGTTGTCCCTGACTACTTGGGCAGAGAAATCACTAGCGCCTCCACTCACAGCGCCACTATCGTGGAAGCATAAGAAATCGCAATTGCCCTTGCTATCAAAGCGACGGAGCCAAACCAACAATAAATAACCATGCTATTAGACTCTGAAGCGTCATGCAGAAGCTGCCTCAGGGGACGAGTATGCACAACAGCCTATAGGATTATACAAGATATAAAACCCCGAGCCATATTTCACCTTTTGTGGGTACCCAGTCATGAGGGAATCAGGGGAAACGAAGAGGCTGACAAAGTAGCTCGTGCGCATGCTACACACCACGGGTGCTCACAGGACGCCTCTGACGACCCGATCCCGATCGACCAGAACTACTCTGCTATTTGAAACTATCACAGAGGAAAGAGAATGAAGCTACCACTCCCAGATAAGAATCTCCGTAAGGAAGAACATGTTATATGGAGAAAGCTGCAAACCTATACATATAACAATCTGCACATTCTCCGTAAAATTCATCGCGAAAGATATACAAACACATGCCCATGGTGCGGAGCCACGCCAACCTTAGACCACATCTCATGGGCATGCACGGCATATCCACAAAAGACAAACACAGAAATTATGGAGCATACACAATGGGAGGCGGCACTGTCCAGTTCACACTGGCACTGGCAGTCCAGCGGGGCCCTTGAATGGCGCTGATGGAAACAAACGCTCTGTCTATTTTTTAGGCGTTCCGTCGGCCCTACACGGGAACGAGATGCGGCACGGCAAGGAGCAACAAAAGATGAAGTGATCATCGTGACCGGATGACGTCATTATCGGCAGCGAATGAGCAAGTGACAACCAGGACCTTTCACGCTTTAAACGAGAAGCGGATCATTGCATCGTTGCAGTCCAGCGGGGCCCTTGAATGGCGCTGACGAAAAGAAGAGCTGTATCTCTTTTTTAGGTATGAACTGTTATTTTTTTTCTTCTTGCTTGTTTTAATCAAAGGGGCGTTGCTGGACTGCACTTCTGTTTTGTGTGTACTGTTGTTTCGCTCCTTGACTTTGCTGACACGACTGAAATAGAAAACAACACTGATTGTCTTGTGTGCATGAAGGCTCTTTCCTCCGATGGAACTTTATGTGGCCTATGCCATAATAAGTACCATATAGGTAAATGCGCAGGAGTAACTAAAACTGCCTACAAAAGCGTGAGCGATTTTGACATTGATTGGTGGACGTGCCAGACTTGCAAAGCGGCCGACACTCGTGTCCGCAAGATAGCGCATGAAGAACATAAAAACGAGAATGAAAAGGCAGCGACGAAAGAGCCTTCACTGAACGATGTCATGGCTTCAATTGAGTCACTGTCGTCGAAGTTCAGCAATATGTTGGAACGCCTAGCAAAACTAGAAAAAGCTGCTGACACACAAATGACATAATGACATCGTGTTTAAACTGGAGGAACAACGTAAGCAAATCGTAGGAATGGAGGCTTCACTGGAACACATTTCTTCGCAGTACGACACGCTAATGAAGGCGATTCAAACACAAAAGGAAGAGATTAAAAATCTGCAGACGACAACCATGAACCTAGGTGCGAAATCAGACAGTCTGGTAGATGAAGTCGCGCAGATGAAACTAACGATTGAAAGTTTAGAAGAGTACTCTCGGAGAAGTAATATCTAAATCCACGGAATACGTCAGTCAAACAATGAAAACCTGAAAGATATCCTGAACAATTGTGCTGCCAAATGGGGTCTGACTAAGCCAATGGACGGAGAGCTGGAGGCAATTCACAGAATTAGAGTTCGGACAGGGGCAACTCCGCTTATATTGGTTAGAGTCTCTAACAGTTCACTTAGAGATGCATGGCTAGCCAAAAAACTTCAGCTAAAGTCCGTTAAGATCTTCATTAATGAAAACCTGACATCATATGCGAGGAAGTTGTTCTGGATGGCGAAGAATGCAGCTAAACAAAAGTCGTGCAAGTTTGCGTGGGTGAAGAATGGTAAAGTATTCGTAAGAAAACAAGAAGGCCAGTGTTATCAGAATTGAAAATGAAGCGAGTTTATCTAAAATGACGTAGACATGGAAGTAGAATCTAACTCAATTAAAGGCTCACTAAATTACCGGCCGAGATACACCTGCGAGGAAGGAAAAACTGCATGTTTTGATCTGATTCATATTAACATCAGAAGCATACACAAAAATTTGGATCTATTAGAGTTTTATTTCGAGCCGTATAAAGACTGCTTAGATGTGATTATCCTGACTGAAGTGAATGTAGACGAAACCAATGCTAAGTTACATCAAAAGATGTTGAACAATTTTTGGTATGCCGTCACGAGAGAAGAGGAGGAGGTGTTATAATATACTTTAGAAACAATTGCCTATGCGAAAGACTGACCATAACTATGAAAGCAGCAGAGATACTGCTGTTACCAGACAGATGTGCACGTGCATTATTCATAATCTGCGCTATCTACAGGCCACCAGACAGAAATATAGGCACATTTTTGGGGGAATTGCAGCATCTCTTAATGACACTAGCGAAAAAAGATAACATAATTCTGGCAAGTGATCTCAACATAGATACCTCTTCTACTACTAAAAATTATGTCGGTGACTATTTCACTCTCATTTCAAGTTATGGCTTAGAAAATAACATCACAGGAGTTACACGAGAAGAATTCTTGGGGAACAAACTTACGACATCATGTATTCACCACATACTAACGCGTGTTTCTAGCATGCAACCTAAAACAAGTATTGTAAAAGAAAAAGTTGTTGACCATTATTTCATTGCTCTCACAATATTTAGTGGACTTAACTAGTTCACGTGGGGAAACTAAACAGGAATTCCACGTCTTCGATAACCAGAAGATTCATAGATTAATTAATGAATATCATTGGGACATTTTATTAACACTAAATAATTTACAAGCATACGAGAAGCTAACTGGCATATTTAAGTCAATTTATGATAAAATCGGAAAGATAATTACTATAAAAAAGGAAAATCGAGAAACCATGGATTACCAATGAAATTAAAGAGTTAAGTTACATGAAACAAAAGCTGTGGCGCCGAAGTAGGGCTAATCAATCAGACGTGCAGTTAAGAGAAGAATTTAGGCAAACAAGAAATAAGCTAACAGCTTCACTAAGGCTAGCAAGGAATAAATACTATAGTAATAAGCTAAAGGAGTGTAAATATAATTTGAGAAAATCGTGGAACATAGTAAATTCACTAACAGGCAGACAAACGAAACGCAACATAGACGAAACCATAAGAAATGATTTCCCCAGAAGACAAATGGATGAAATAGCAAACTAATTTAATACAGGTATTAAATTCGCAAACACTGTTCAGAAAAATAAGGAAAATTCGCCTAGGGGTACAGGTGACATAGCAATCAAATCTAACGTCAACTCTGCATATTTGAGTGAGGTAACTGATCTCGATGTCTGGGATGTAATAAGGTCATTTTCCATTACTAGAATGCCAGGATATGATGGGATTAGATTTCGTGAGATATTTTTCAATTTTGCTTGTTTCAAGAGTGGGCTGCTATATATTTACTTAAAAGCTTTAGGACGGGTCAGATTCCCAGCGCAATGAAAATACCTTTAATTAGGCGAATTTACAAAAACGGCAAAAGGCAACAGTGCAAAAACTACAGACCTATAGCAATCTTGCCGACATTGCCGTGTGTTCTAGAAAAGCTTATGCAAATGAACATGGGTTCCTTTTGCAAAAAGTTTCATCTGTTGTCTAATTCACAGTATGGGTTTCGTTGCAATGATGATGTGTGGTGTTTTGTGGCGCAAGGGCCAGGTTTGGCCAAAGAGCGCCATGACAAGTTGTAATGTTAATGTATTATGGAAGATGTGACTTGGCTGTAAAGTGGCCTAAAAATAGTCGCAGTAAAGTGCGTAAAATCTACGTGCTATAAAATTATGGCGATGACTAATGACGAATACTATGAACACTAGAATGCATTGGGGAAAATGATGCAATGTACAAAATATGTGAGACGCTAAAATTTTCTAAGAGCACTACTGCATCGCCAGAGCCCTTGGACCCAAGGGACGAGAGGCATGCGCTATGCGAAACAACTATCACAGCGCTATCCTCTATAGAGAGGAGGCGCTACGAACGTGTGGACTAATAACATGTAATACAACATCTTTCAGGAAATTTAGGACTGCGCGACTTCGCGTGACTTCGATGCGTCTGTGTAAAACTCCGTGCAGGAGTGTTTGTATTGCACTTCCCGGAAATGCATCTGGATTTCAATCTCTGGAGAGTGTTTTGTAACCTGCATGAAAGATATATCGCATTTTATCATCTGCCACTCCCAAGGAGGTAGCAGCTTAGCTGGAGGCATTAGGCGGAGCTCGAGGAGTGGGACATGCATTTCATCACTAAGCTCCCTCACACGCAGCGAGAAAGGCTGTCTTATGGAGGGACGATTGCGAAAAAGTGTAGCATATGTCATGTCATTAACGGTACTAAAACACGGATGTTGAGGATTAGAGTGGACTTTCAAAAAATATGTTTGGCTGATGTATGTTCTCTGCAGATGAAGTGACCACTCATTTGATTCTGCATATAAGCTTTCAATAGGACTTGTTCTGAAAGCTCCAGTGGCCAGTCGGATTCCTAGATGGTGGACCGGATCTAGCATCTTTAGCGCGCTCAGGGCTGCAGAATGATAGATCACGGCACCGTAGACCACCCGTGATCGGATGAGGGTCTTGTAAAGATTCATCAAGCATTTTCTGTCGCTGCCCCATGCTGTATTGGATAAAATTTTCAGCAAGTTCATTGTTTTTAAGCATTTGACCTTGAGGCACTTTATGTGTGGAATAAAAGTTAATTTCGAATCAAGTATGATGTCTAAGAACTTGTGTTCTTTGTTCACAGGAATTCGCTGACCATACATTTCGATACTGGGTTCTGCAATGAGCCCTCTCTTTCTTGTGAAAAGCACACAAGAACTTTTGTTGGGGTTAACTTTAAATCCGTTTTCTTCTGCCCATTTGGACACTTTGTTCAAGCCCTGTTGAACTTGCCTCTCACATACTGTAAGGTTGCAGGATTTGAAAGCTATCTGTATGTCATCTACGTAAACAGAAAGAAAATGGCTGGCGGTAATGAAGCACGTAGCGTGTTCATCTTAACGATAAAGAGAGTGCAGCTGAACACGCCTCCCTGGGGTACATCAGTTTCCTGTATAAAAGGTCGCGACAATACATTGCCGACTTTCACGCGGAATGTACGATTGGACAAATAGCTTTCTATTAGGACGAGCATATTGCCACGGATGCCAATTCTCGACAAGTCTCTCAAGATTCCATAGCGCTGCGTAGTGTCGTACGCCTTCTCCATATCGAGGAATACGGATAGGAAATATTGTTTATGTAGAAAGGCGTCGCGAATGTTTCCCTCAATGCGCACAAGGTGATCGGTTGTGGACCTCCCTTCTCTGAAGCCACACTGAAAGGGGTCGAGGATATTGTTGAGTTCAAGGTAATATACAAGTCTGCGGTTAACCATTTTTTCAAAAAGCTTACAAAGACAATTTGTAAGAGCCATCGGACGATAACTCGCCGCCAAGGAAAGGTCTTTACCCTGCTTAAGAACAGGGACCACAATCGCTTCTTTCCATGTGGATGGGAGGTATC
This sequence comes from Dermacentor andersoni, assembly GCF_023375885.2. Lineage (NCBI taxonomy): Eukaryota > Metazoa > Arthropoda > Arachnida > Ixodida > Ixodidae > Dermacentor > Dermacentor andersoni. Next base: position 58,920,024 of record NC_092820.1, read on the forward strand.
CCGTAGCCCAAATAGCGTTGAAAAGCGTGAGTAGTGTAAGTTTGGTGTCAGTGTGTAAGTTTCTGATCATTTCGTACATGACTCTATCAGGTCCCGGTGCAGAGCTTTTGCATGTGTTCAAGGCAGCTCTCAGCTCAGCAATACTGAAAGGCCGGTTATAAGGTTCATTCTGTCTGGATTTTCGTATAATTGGCTTACATTCTTCTATTTGTTTGTATTTCAAAAAGGATTGCGAATAATGGTTTGAACTCGACACGCTCTCAAAGTGCTCCCCAAGTGAGTCTGCCTGACCTATTAGTGTTTCACCTTGTGTGTTCACCAAAGGAAGTGAATATGTTTGTCGCCCTTTTATCCTATTAAACCTGTTCCAGACTTTGGCCTCATCAGTATAGGAGTTGATACCAGATAAAAACTTCTGCCAACTCTCTCTTCTGGCATGTCGGAGGGTTCGCCTGCCTTGGGATTTTACTTTCTTAAAATTGATAAGATTCTCCGCAGTGGGGGAGGCGCGTAGCAACCCCCACGCTTTGTTTTGTTTCTTACGAGCGATCCTACAATCGTCGTTCCACCACGGGACACGCCGTTTGCATGCCGAGCCACTTACTTCACGTATGCATTTCGATGCGGCATCTATTATGAAGGCTGTGAAATAGTCCACAGCAGCATCGATTTCTAAAGAAGACATGTCATCCCATGATATACTAGTTAAGTTTCGGAATTTCTCCCAGTCTGCTGTGTCAATCTTCCACCTGGGAGCCTGCGGTGGATATTCGTTTTCTTTAAGTGTTCTTAATAGTATAGGGAAGTGGTCGCTTCCGTAAGGATTGTTCGTAACTTCCCATTCAAGTTCAGGCAGTAGGGACGAGGAAACTATGCTCAGATCAATTGAAGAAAAGGTATTGTCTGCAAGACAGTAATATGCGGGTTTCTTCTTATTCAGAAGGCACGCACGAGAAGAAAAAAGGAACTGTTCAACAAGACGACCTCGCGCATCTATACGAGAGTCGCCCCAAAGGAAGCTGTGCGCATTGAAATCGCCAAGAACAACATAAGGTTCTGGCAATTGATCTATAAAGGATTGGAATTCATGTTTCGTTAATTTGTAGTGTGGGGGTACGTAAAGCGAGCAAATGGTGACGAGTTTATTTAGAAGAACAGCTCGAACCGCCACTGCTTCAAGGGGCGTTTGTAGCTGTAAACGCTGACAGGAGATACTTTTATGAATAAAAATGGCAACACCGCCTGATGATACGACAGCATCATCGCGATCTTTGCGGAACTTGACATACGGTCGGAGAAAGTTTGTGTGTTGTGGTTTTAAGTGTGTTTCCTGTACACACAGCACCCCTGGACTGTGTTTTTGGATAAACGCCTGCACGTCATTAAGGTTCCTAAGAAGACCTCTGACATTCCATTGAATTATTTGTGTAGCCATATTGGAAGTAAATAAGTGCTGTGTGTATGGAAACGGAGGTGATGCATTAGGTTACAGAGCTATTTCAAGGCCCTGTAACCGGGGTTTTGCTTTTTCTGAAGCGCTCGAGGAAGCCTCGCCGCTCCTTAGGTGCTATGTTGCGCCTTGAGGTTAGGTGTAGTGTCCATTGCCTCTAGAGAGGCGCCGGACACGCGCTCTTGCGAGCGAGAAGTTACCAGCGGGGGTCCCACCTTGGAGGGCAAGACCCCTGCGCCCACCAGCCCGGAGGTCGATGGGGCTCCCTGGGGGATTTGGCTGCGCCGGCTGTTGCCAGCGCTGGAAGGGGCCGGGGAGGTTGGGGCAGCCTCGGCTGCGCCCACCTTCGGGGTCGATAGACCCGTCTGCTGTGTTGGCGTAGCAGCGTCAGCTGCAGCCGCCGGGGGGGGGGGAGGGGGCGGATAGCGTCACTGCCGCCTCACTGGGTGTGGGTCGGACAGCCGCCGGAGACCGTTGTGGCGCTGCCCCCTGACGCGACACATCGGCAAAGGTGTGCTTTGGCAGGAAGGATACCCGCCTGCGTGCTTCTTTGAAAGTTATGTTTTCTTTTACTTTGATCGTTACAATCTCTTTCTCTTTTTTCCAAGATGGGCACGACCGCGAGTACGCGGCGTGCTCCCCATCACAGTTCCCACAGTGGAGAGTGTTGTCACACGATTCAGCGGAGTGCTCATGAGCACTGCATTTTGCACAGGTTTGGCGGCCGCGACAGTTCGATGAGCTGTGGCCAAATCGCTGGCATTTAAAACATCTCAGAGGGTTTGGGACATATGGTCTGACCCGGAGCTTCACATATCCTGTCTCAATACTCTCAGGGAGCACACTTGAACCAAAGGTAAGAATTAGATGTTTTGTTTTGATCTGTTTTCCATCGCGCCTTAGCAGAATTCTCTTAACATTGATTACGTTTTGATCTTTGCAGCCTTCTAATAGTTCAACGTCCGTGAGCTCCATCAGGTCATCATCCGAAACTACACCACGGGTGGTGTTCATCGTGCGGTGCGGGGTAACTGTCACTGGGACATCTCCAAATGATAGAAGGTTAGGCAGTTTCTCGTGTTGTTTTTTGTCGCGGAGCTCCAAAAGGAGATCGCCGCTAGCCATCTTTGATGCTTTATAACCTGGTCCAAATGCCTGAGTTAGGGTTTTTGAAACAACAAAAGGTGAGATTGTCCGTGCTTGTTTTCCTTGTTTTTCAGAATGTATTACATGAAATCGCGGGAAAGTTTCTTTTTGGTTTCCAAAAAATTCTAAGATTTCTTCGGTGCGCCCCCTTTTCAGGGAGCGAATAGATAGTGGAGGGAAAGAACCAGCCATAAGTGGGGGTGTATTTTTCGGCAGTAGCGCCAGCCACCCACCATGGAGCCCAACAAGGGGACGCTGCAGGGCCTGTAAAACAGGGCCTACAAACGCCAGCTGTACGCTGCACTATAACCAAATATGACATAACGCAGGTTGGCTACTCACACAAGGTTAACCCTTGCTTCCAGGAAGATCAGAAGTAATAAAGAAATGAGAAGGAGACAGGAAAGACGAAAAGTCCGAGAAAGACGAAGGCTGGAGGGAGAGAGAGACAGGAAAAGGCAACTACCGATTTCCCCCGGGTGGGTCAGTCCGGGGGTGCCGTCTATGTGAAGCCGAGGCCGAAGAGGTGTGCTGCCTCCGCCGGGGGGCCTTAAAGGTCCAAACACCCAGCATCGGCTCAACCCCCAGGATCCCCTTTTCCCCAGACACGGCTAAGCTGCGCACGGCTACACGCGGGACGGGCCAACCCTCGTGTGCTCGGGTACGTGGTGTCGCAACACAACAAGCGCCTGCTCACGCAGACGCCCCTGCGGGGGTTTCGTTGCAAGAAAAGCACAATCACACTACTACAGGACTTTGCTGATGCTGTTAACAGTGAAATAGATGAAAATAAGATAGTAATTGGGCTTTCTTTAAATCTGAAGAAAGCTTTCGACACGCTAGATCACGAAATACTCCTTGGAAAATTAGCTCAAATAGGATTCCGCGGGCCGTTCACAGAGCTTTTTAAAGACTCCTTCAAAAATCGTTATCAGGTCGTTCGAATTCAAAATATAGACAGCGAGTTAATACACATAAAGCACGGAGTCCCGCAAAGATCCGTACTAGGCCCACTACTTTTTAATTTGTATGTGAACGATTTAGCCCATCTAGCGCTACACTCAAAGTATACCAATTCGTGGATGATACTGCTTTAATATTACCCAATGAAAATATTAATTAATGCGTTACTTTGTTACAGGACGATATATACAATATAATGACATAGTTGAGAACAACTGCATATTTGTAAACACAACAAAAACACAGTTAATCTGCTTTCCCAGCCCGCACAAAAAAGTGCAGCTAACTGAACATTATACCTGCATAGTGAACACTGCATTGGATGCTCTTGCCAAAGTATGCAGTATGCCACAAAAATAAAGTACCTTGGTGTTATTTTCGATGAATATTTCTCATTTGTCCATCACATACAACATGTAGCTAAAAGACTCCGAACAGTATGTGCAGTCATGTACAAAATCTGATCAGTATGTGCCGTTCGGTTAAGAAAACTCACATATAGAGCTCTGGGGGAAACCGTATTACGATATGGCATTACGATCTACGCACTTGCTTCGCCATATAGGTAAACGTGTTAAATAGAATAATACAAAAAATAACGAATAATATAGCATGCGGAACAAACAGCAACTCCACCAGCCACAGTGAACTGATGGCAAAACGTGGTATATTTGATGTTAAACAACTTTTTCTCTCCGGGATATTTACGAAGCATTATTTTGATGAATCCTTTAAAACAAAAAACGTCAAAACCCGTGATCTGCGCAAGACTTAAACATTCCTTCGGGCTAAAGCATTCATGAACCACGGTAAAAGAACGAGATCATTCTATGTACCGTTCTCCTTTAATGAAATACACGTTCCCAAAGTATCGTCATTGAGGAAAATAAAAGATTTTGTACGTCACACGGTTCTGACAAGTGGCTGGGAATAGCAGAAGCAAACCATGTGGCAGAAAGTTTCTGAACTTTTGCGGACAATTGTATAAAACAGACTCGAGTGTTGTGTTCTTTCTGTGTATTTTGTTCTTTTTACTTTCCCATAGTGATTGATAACTGCTCCTTTTCCAACACATTGACAACTGTATATGATAAAATAGAGGGATATGCTGTACATATATATTGCTGTTGTAATATGTCTTTGCTTGAACTGTGGCTTGTGCAGGAACAAATACATGAAATTAGACGAGCGATGGAGGAAAAGGGTGAGGGAATGGAAAGGAGGACGGATCGAAATTGTGTACTTGTATTATGCCTTGTTGAAGGCAAATACACAGTGGTCCGCATAAATGTATCGGTGCTTTCGCGGACTACAGGTTACTCCTTGTGGCACATACAAGAAATTTAATTTTGCTATTGTACTTTTTATTTTTCTCTCTTCCTATTGTTTCCTCTGTTCTTAGAGCACAAGACTGTGTGATTTGGGCCAGAGCACTGCCCAGTCCCGCTCAAAAGCATCATTGCTTTGGCGGGCTGACAAAATATTTGACTGTACCTTCCGCGTTCTAAAAAAGAAAGAAAGAAAAAAAGAAAGAGAGAAAGAAAGAAAGAAAAAAGTTCCAAAGGGCCACCATCCGACAAGCAAGACGGGGCGCAGAAGCCAGTGGGGCCCTTCTCTAGGGGTTCCACCCATTGAGCGTTTTATTCTTCAATAAAGTTCTTCTTACTTATTTGCTCTGGTGACGTCGAGACGAACCCAGGCCCGGACAAGTCTGACCAAATCATTACTCTCGTTAAAGAACTAGCACTGTCGAATGAAAAATTGCACAAAGACATGTCTGGTAAGATTAAGGATATTCAAACGAACGCAATGGAGATCAAAAGGCGGCTTTCCAAAATAGAAGACAGATTTGAGGTCGTGAATAACTTGCAAGACGACGTCACCAGTGTAAATGCCACACCTCAAGAATCGCATGCTCAACTTAAAGCTATTGAAAAGAAACAGGCTGAACATGCAAGCATAGTCTTTGATGGTTTGAACAACCGAATGCGGCGAAACAATCTCATCTTTAAGGGCATCCCTGAACAGGAAGCAGAGAAATGGAAAGACACACAGAAATTGGTAAGCGAATTTGTGGCAAGAAAACCTTGGTGTCCAAATAGGTGAAATCGAACGCGCTGACCGAGTGGGCCAGAAAAAAAAACAGATTATGTGCGCCCCATTGTTGTGAAGTTTCTGAACTTTAAGGATAAGAGCACTCTTTTGAAAAATGCCTTTAAATTAAAGGACTTGGATTCACCTCGTGTCTCGATCGAGGAAGACTTCTCACCTCGAATTCAACTGATTAGGAAAAAAAACTCAGAGATTTTGCATGCAGTGAGCGGCAGTGCGACGATGAAAAGTACAAATTGCTGTTCAATAAACTTGTTTTTAATAAAAAAAATATGCCTTCGATGCTGCAACTCAGCAAGTTATTCCTCTTCCAGGAGACGAGGCGGATGCTAGTTCAGACTGATGCAGGAAACATGGTGCAGATAAAAACATTTATTCATCGTGTGTAATTTTTGGAGTTTGCTTGGCAAGCAAGACACCGTCAACGCACTCATTGAATGCTGTGAAGCGGATATAGTGCTGGGAAATGAAACGTGGTTGCACCCTGATATCGACAATAGCGAACTTTGTTTCGTAATTTTTCGGTGTTTAGGAAAGACAGGTGCACCTCACGTGGCCGTGGAATTTTGATTGCTGTGAAAACTAATTTCCAAGCCACCTTGCTAGACAGCCCTTCATGTATTGAAGTCTTGGGGCTTGCATTGCGACTGCGTGATTTTATTACGTGCATCATCGGTGTTTGCTAGCGTCCGCGGGATTCACCTGCAGAGTTTCTTAGGGACGTGAATGAATCACCGAGTTTTATATATGACAAATATCCGACCTCAGAAACAATTCTTTCCGGTGACTTCAACTACCCAGGTATATATTGGCGGACGGGCACAGCCGAAGGCACTGCAAGGAAAAATGATTGTAAAGAATTCCTTTGTTTGATTTCTCAGTTAGGTTTCTCACAAATTATTTCTGCGACTATTTATTAGTATAAACGCGGACATGAATGACATCCTAATTACGCAAGAAGGCATTGAGCAAGCTGTTCATCGTTTGCCGAGTAATTCAGCCCCCGGACCCGATGACATATGTCCAAATCTGCTCAAGTTAATGAAACCAGTGATAGCGCGCATACTCGTCCCAATTTTTCAGCAATCCATTGATGCAGGAATTGTGCCTGACGCTTGGAAAATCGCACACATTATACCTTTATTTAAATCTGGACATACTTCCGTCCTTTCAAATTACAGGCCCATCTCATTAACGAGTATACCTTGCAAAATTCTGGAACACATCATATCATCAGCAATAACGAAGTACCTCAGTCAGCAGAACTTTTTTTTGGGAACCAACATGGATTCTTCTGTGGCCGTTCCTGCGCGTCACACTTATTTGAACTCGTGGCCGACCTGCACGACGCTACACACCATTTAAAGAGAATTGATGCCGTATTCCTCGACTTTGCCAAAGTGTTCGACAAAGTTCCTCACAATCGTCTTATATTTAAACTTGGAAATGTAAACATAAACAGCAATGTCTTGAACTGGATTGTTAACTTTTTAACTAACAGACAGCAGTTCGTGTCTGCCAATGAATTTTGCTCCGCACTAACACATGTAAAGTCTGGTGTGCCTCAAGGTTCGGTGCTCGGGCCGATCCTCTTCCTTATTTACATTAATGACAAAAGCAGCAACCTCACTTCTACAATGAGGCTATTTGCGGACGAGTGTGTTATTTACAGAAAGATTACTGACCCTCATGAAACTAATGCTTTGCAAGTGGATCTTGACAAAATCGCTAAGTGGTGCGAACAATGGCATATCGAAATAAGCGTTTCGAAAACGAAACTACTAACATTTACGACGGCTAGAGTCAAAGAACCCATCTTTTATTCTATCGGTAACGTGGCCATTGAACAAGTTCCTGCAATGAAATACCTAGGTGTCCACATTTCTTCTGATTTGACATTACACAAACATATTAAATATATAACCACGAAAGCATCCAAAACCCTCGGTTTCATTAGGCGTAACTTGTACTTTGCAAATCAGGCGACCAAACTCTTAGCATGCACAACTATAGTCAGATCACAACTAGAATATGCCGGTTTCATCTGGAACCCGCATCAAGCTTATCTTGCCGATAAACTCGAATCACTTCAAAATAAGGCTTCTAGGTTTATCGCAAGGAAATACGCTCGCTACTCCAGCATCACAGATATTAAATCATCTCTAAATTTAAGCTCACTTGAAAAGCGAAGACTTGTCACCCTGCCATGTCACTTTCACAAGCTCTATCACAATCCTTCGCCGTTCACAGAATATCATATCAAACGAGCACATCGCATTTTCCCCCGATTAGACCACTGCTGCAAAGTGCAACACAATATAACTCATACCCAATTTATGCGTCTTTCGCCATTGTTCCTTGCCATTTATACTTGTAATAAAATACCTGCAGAAATAGTTTCCGAAAATAATTACGACGCATTTTTGAACAAACTGAAGTGCTTACTCTGTGCTGGTCCTTAATAGATCATTATCAGAAGTGTATTCTTTTGTCTTGAGCATTGTGGTCCACGTGTGTGCGTGTTCTCAAACATGTCTTTTATCCAGATATGTTCCCTGTTTTCCTGAGCGCATGCTTGATTATGCTTTTCAGATTTTTCACTGTGTCATGCAATATGATCATTTGATTGGGTTTCTTTTTTTAACCCCCTATGTAATGCCCGTAAAGGGCTCTTAGAGTATGTGAATAAAAAAAAAAACACGCCCGTGAAATGGCTGAGCTACGTACCGTTATCACCCAATCAGCCAACTGCATACCCCACACGAGGCGCCTCCCTTCGCGAATCCTCCTCTGCTTCCCCAGGAACCACTCATTACTTATTCCACACTACACGAAATGTTGGGGGAACTCACGAAACAACTCACACAACAACGACAGAACGAACATTACCAACTCACGCAGAACTTCTCTGCCCAACTCTCGCAACTGGGCGAACTTCAAGCGGATGTCGAAACACACCTTGAGGCCGGCTGCGCGGGATAGGCGGCTCCCACCGCAAGAAACCAACGCCCCCACCCCCCAACCCCCCTACCTTCAACTCACCCCGATCACCCCCGATTGGGCAGCTACCAGCCCCGGAGTTCTCAAGGCCACCCAACTCACCCTAACCCCACCTCTCGGAACTAACACGGGCAGCACCACCGCATCCAAACAAAAATGCTTAGATATATGGCAATGGTACGGCCCAGGCCACCGTCGTAAGCGGAGCCTCCTTCAACACTGCATAAACACCCAGCTTGAAGCGCCAGACTTCATCGCCCTACAGGAACGAAGTGTCTCGCTGACTCTGTCAGGTTACGAGGCCCATGACAGCCCGACTGGAGGCAAAATGGCCGTTCTCGTCAATAAGGCGTTCACTGTCACTGCCCATGACGTCATGTAGGGCACTGATATCGAGGATGCCATTGTGAAGCTCGTGCTCCAGCACCGCGAACAGACTAGCAAACACTCAACACCTACAGTGCCCCTCCCCCCCCCCCCCTTGCGGCACCGCCACACAGACTTTCATACCCTCATCATAGGTGCCTGCGCCCTCGCCATGGGTAAGGATCCGATCCTTCTCGGGGACTTCAACGCCTAGACACAAGCTGTGGCAACCGGAATTCCGGCCACAAAGGCAAGCAAATTGCCGCTGCCGTCGACACTTACTGGCTCGAGCTATTCTCCGACGCTACCACAACCACCGCTATCGGAATCAGTATCTGCCGTCATACCTGCCCGAACCTTACCTTCATCCAAGGCTTTGAATGAAGGCACGTGTACTTTGGAGAACCTTATGGAAACGTTGGGTAGTGAGGACTTTATCCTTCGCACACAACTCACTGAGGATGCCTTGTGGCATCCCATCGACAAAGCAAAAGTTACGGATTGAGATTAATTTGGCCTCGATAGCGAGAAAACCGTCGACGCTGACACCACGCTTATGGACTGGTGCGAACAGCTTCGCCCCGCCCAATATCAGCATACAAAAAACATCACCCCTTCCACCCTAACCGCCAAGGAAGACGGCCAGCTGCTTCACCTGCGGGAAGCACGTCGCAGTCTACAGCGCCGCTGGACCCACTACAGGGACACACCTACAGGAAGCATAGCCAGCGCCGTCCTCCACTGCATGCCAGAGCATCACGGAGGCAGAAAAGGTTGCCATCGCGCTTGCTATCGCTCACTGCAACAAGCTAGGACGGTCGCTTTACGTTCACAGGACGCTGGCGAAAAGCTGCACATTTGAACTGCCCCGATCGGGCATAAGATTCTGTGGACACCTGGCCACGCGGGGCTGGAGAAAAACCAGGTGGCGGACAGGGTCACTCGAGGGTATACAAGCCGAGCACCCGATCACCCTGCCCCTGAGGCATCCGTTCCAGTACCGCGTGATTATTTGTCCATTGTAAATTCTTATAAGGGTACGCGAAGAAAATATGTTTAGGTATATGCATGCTATACAACATGCAGCATATGCGAGTTATATTGTCACATAATCGCATCACTAAAGTTGCTCATACCATGTTTTACATTCTTGACAACATTATTCCTGTGAATATTGAGACTGACAGCCCACAAACAAATGTCATGAAACAAAACACCAACAGCGCATGCATTTTATGTTAAATCTTCTCGACATAGAAGTGCGAAACAATAACCGAAATCTGGGGATTATGTAAATTTTGTGATGCGGATTTGCACTACCTTCGGGATAGGTTCACGCAAGCGATCGCGTTTCTGCTAGAATGCTTGTATTCGTGCATAGCGTTGATGAAGGCCGGGCCCCGCCTGAAACGTCAGTAAAATCCTGTTAGTTTTCCTTCGTGCTTCTATTCTTTGAACTATTTCTTTGCCGTTGGTCCTGTGATTGTGTGCATCACTGATATATATATATATATATATATATATATATATATACATATCTTCAGGCGCTGTTGCTGTGTTTTAAATCTTAATGTAAAATTGGCGTCATGATTATAAGTTGCCATAGCAGACGACGCAGGAGAACAAGATTTTGCGTGTCGTATCGCTGGCGCGGCGCACCCCTCACGCGCTGTGGATTGAACCGTCAACGTGTTACCAACGCTGGTCAAAAACGCCTTGTCCCGTACTGCCACCAGAAAAGGTATACCGCAGCGAGTTCGGAGATATAAGCGGTAGACATTTGAAAAATGTTTATGCAAACCATATACACCTGCTTTGCCTGGGTGCCATGTGTCAATGTCATTATAGTTGTGGAAGCACTATACTCTGTAGGCTTGCTGCGGAGATTTCATAACAAGCGTATTTGGGTATTTAGGGCCTTCAATGCGACACCCGTCTCTAGTAGCCAAAAACACGTGTGCTGAAGAGGCACAAGGCAACGCTACATCAGTGCGGTGAAGCTAACGTACCCACAGGGCGATTTTAAGTGCACAACGTGGAATAAAGAAAAAATAGAAAAGCAAAAATGCTTTGTTTAAGATGATTCCGCGAATAGCCTAGCTACAAAAATATGACACCTTTTATCAGAACCATCCGGAAGGAGGTGCTTTAACGCCGTGTAAGGCATGTTACGTCGAGACGTTACCTTTTTAAGCGCGGTAAGATCCAACCATTCGTTGGTGGCCCTACAATATAAATCTTACCATACACTCAGGCTCACAGCGTCTCTGATTCTAGTGGTCAGCAATGCATATTTAAGTAATACACCCTCAACAGTCTTAAAAGGAGATAAAACATATCGTACTTAAAAGGGAATTTCGGGTTAGTTCGCTTAGCACAAATATATTGCCGACAAAGGACGACAGAACCGACCAGACCCACACCGTCTTGTGTGTATTGTTTCTTCTGTCGTTCCTTGTTTACAATGCGCTTTGATCTACTTGTATCTAACCAGAGTAGCTCCAACCTATCACGGGCATTTCTCTCTACTCAATAATTACGATACATTACGAAAGAGCTAGAAGTACAGAACTTATGAGAATTGTCTGCTAATGCTTGGCCAGGCTGTGACTTCGTTTTAGAGCGCAGCTTTTTGGCTCCCGTTCCCGCATTTCGCGTCGCCATCGGCCTCGCCGTTGTGCCTCGTCGTAACCAGCTCCGTAGCCGGTGCCAGCGCGTTGCTCTAGCTGCGCGCTCCTGGCGCCATCTCACGCGCACGGCGCGGGCCTTGCTCTCTTCGCTCCCCCTCCAAAGCCGGACCACGTGTTCTCGCCTATCCTCTCACCCCCTTCCTCCGCGCAGCGCCATTACGGTGACTCTCGCCGCTACCGTCCACTCCGCTCTCGCCGTCCCTTCACCCATTAGAGTGTTTTAGTGGAGCGTCTTTACGCTCCGCTAAGCAGTTAAGCGGAGCGGAAGCGCGAATGCGCATGCGCCGCCCGCTTAGCCGCAAGCGGGATAGTGGAGCGAGGAACGCGGTCCGCTTAGAAGCTGCCTGAGCGGAGCGTGCCGCGCAGCACGCGGCACGCTCCGTCTCGGCACTGCCGCGGCGTTGCTGGCGGGCGCTCCTTGCCGCCTCGCGCGAGCCACGGCTCTCCGCTCCTCCGTCACCGCGTCGCGTGGCTGTACGGCTCTCAGCCGTATCTCTCGCTTCCCCGTTTGCGGGGCGCGTTCCTCAGTGGCCTTTGTCGCCTCTGGCAGTACGTGCACCTGGCTGTACTCCTCCCGCCTCCACTCTTGCCCTATACCTCCCCTTACCTGGCGCAGTGCCGTTGCGGTGACTCGAAAGAGAGTTATGACGTTTCGTCCCCTTACTGCTACTTCCCACCCCAACCTTGTGCGTCCACATTGAGGCCTGTCTGGGAGTGAATGAGTGTGGGACCTCTACTCAATACTCCAGGGGTGCGAGCGACCAAGCGAAACAACTTTATCAGGAATGCCTGCAGAACAATTAGCCTTCCCCTGTAAGGGAGGCGTCACCGTGACGCTGCCATGACGTCTTTCCGGCGTCTCGCGCCTCTACTCCGGCCGTGGCCGCACTACTCCCTTTGGTCGACCGCGCCTCCCCCTCTTTTCGTGTGGCAGCCTCCCTCCGGTTTCGCTCGGTCGTTGCTTTTCGAGGGCCGCCGAAATCTGCTGGACAGCCTGGGCTTGGACCTCGTGATCGTAGCACCTCGTTGCGGCCTCGAGCCGCGGCGGGATCGTTGTCATCGTTGCAGCTTCGTGCGGATTCTTGGCACAACCCAACGAATGTGAGCTGCAGTGGCTCTTTCCTGTCGGCACACACAACACAGGTTACTCACATAAACACTCCGACACGCGTGCCTCATGAGCACCGGGGTGAATAACGACCCCGTCGGAAGTTGTCGATATAACACCGCTTCCTTACGAGCCAAGCCCGGATGACGCGGCGGCATAGTCCTTCTCTCTAGTCTGTACTACTTCACAATTTCGTTGTAGGAGGGCATTCTGTCCTTGGTTTCCCACCACCACGACGGGTTGACCGCAGTAGCAGCGGAACGGTTGGTTTGTGCTCGCGCCGCCGCGTTCGCCGTCTCGTTGTGCTTTGAGTTGCAGCAATCCGACACAACATGTGCGCCGCAAACCACTTTATCACGACACACCAATTTTCACTCGCGAGATCGACCGCACGCAACACATGCGCGGCTTCACCACACACCCTTGCTCTGGCGTAATTTCTCACTGCCATCCTAGAATCACATAGTACACTCGTGCACTCGGGTTCGCCGATAGTCAAGGCAATGGCCACCTCCTCGGCTCGATGCGCCTCTCTAGTCCGCACACTCGCCGCAGTTTTCGTTGCGCCGAACGATGCCACGGCGACTGCTACGGCGAATGCTTTTCTGCCATCTGGATACTCTGCCGCGTCTATAAACATGGCACCTCTGTCTGGTATCGAGATCGATGAGCGCCTTGGCCCTCGCCGCCCGCCGCTCTTTGTGGAACTCAGGGTTCATGTTTCTTGGCAGCGGACACACCCGTAGCCGTCTAATAATTCCGTCCGGTACAGGCACTTCCGTATTTTCAGGTCCCCCTTTCTTTGGCTCCAGGCCTAGGGCACGCAGCATTTGTCTGCCCTTTCTTGTTTCCGATAGCCACGCGAGCTGAGCGGTCCTCGGCGCCTCGGCGATTTCCTCCAGGGTGTTATGCACTCCCAGGCAGGGGCGTAGCCAGGGGGGGGGGGGGGCTTATGGGGCTTGAGCCCCCCCCCCCGAAATGTTTTCGTGTTGTCATGCGCCGCCGACCGAAGCAACTCCCTGGGCCGGAAATCATGCTCGGTTTTGTCTAGAATGTCCTTTTCACGCTCGGAAAGACATTTTAGCGCGAACATTGCGAAATCGGGCTGGTTTTCGCGGGAATGCCCATGCATCAGGAGTCACATATCGTAACGCAAGGAACCCAATCCGAGCACAAAGTTTCGAGGGCGTTTTGATGTCGAGCGGGCTCGTCTCGGCATCTCGCGGAGGCCGCAGAATCTATGGAGCGCTTGGATTTCAATTCTGAAACTTTATGGGTATAAAGTTCTCATAACCTTTTCATGAGAAAGGTGCATTGATGTCTCCAAAGTCGTGCTTTAGATTTTCAGTTCCGAAACTTTGTGGATTTAATGCTGTTATAAACATTTGATGCCCAAAGTGCATTGAATTTTCTAAAGTCGTGCATTAGACCATACAACGAGCCAAGCAAAATCAACACATTATGAGAGAAGTTGACAAAGCACGCAACGTGGTTCGAGGTTCGATGAGACGAAGCGTTGTGGTGGTTCATTTGTGCCGTCATGTCATAAAAGAACATCAACATTTTTTTTTCACCTGCGCCAAAGCATCCATGTCAAGACACTAAAGCCAGCAAAGGTAACTAAGTTCTTATTTATTTTTCTACTTGGACTTTTGTTTGCGAGGACACATTGAGCCTCCTTTTCTTTTCTTTTCTTTTTTTTTTTTTTTTTTTTGTTCTCGATACCCGCGGTCTGCCGATGCAGACAGAGCGCATGCGTTTTCCTCTTGCTGCATCGACCACCGCGCGGCGCACTTCGATGCGCGTTCGTTTTTCTCTGGCCGACTGGATTTTCACCTGGCAGAGTTTTGGGCACTTTCTGGTTAGCAGACGAGAAAAAGAAACAATGCATAGTCGCTCGCCACCAGCACTGCGGGGACTCGACGGATTGCAACGCGTTCGCTTGAGCGCAACCTCTGGAAAATTTTGTCTCGCCGGTGTAGGATACCCAGCATTATGCGTAATGTTCTCTGTGGACCGAGCGTCTCACGTTTTCTTCGATATTCCTTCGGTAGCCAGACTAGGTGCCCAAATTAGGCAGTCAATTGTAGCCAACATGCTTTCCTTTGCGCTATTTCATTTCGGTGCCCCCTTCCCCACAAAAGAAAAAAAAAAGACTGTTTCGGCGCAGCGAATTGTCGCATGGTGAAAGTTCTATTTTGTTACTTCTTTTGCGGAAAGTAATGGGCCACGGGGCGCTTCAGTTGCCGAATACTCTTAATATAATGTTGCGATAGCAGCTATATGGCGACTCCAGGAACATTCCTGCCGTCGCCGTCGCCCTCATGTTTTGTCTAAATAAAGTCCAAGGGCGATAACATCGTGACCGCGCGCCGCATGCTGAATTTGCGTGAGGGCAGGGGAGGGGCGACATGGGTGAGCCGATGATGGTGGCTCCGTCTTGTGTGCGCAAGGGAGAAAAGCGGGGAGGAAGCGCGCCACCTTCCGTCGCACGCAATACAATGGGAGATTGGAGGGGGGGGGGCTGTGATCTGTGAATCTGTGGTTGCGCAACATGTTTATTTGCATTGTTTGACGCATCATATATAGTGATTTTTCTTGCTACGTAGATTTATTGAAGACTTATACGTATATTTAAATATGTTGTTGCGAGGTTTTGTGTATATGCGCAGTGAACTTTGTTTCCAGTGACACTTTTTTGCCCTTTATCAAGCTATGTCTTCACATTTGTATATTCCATTGTATCTTCGCATTTCTAACATACGAGGGCTAGTCAGTTGAAAGAGCGCCAACTCACTCCGCGCAATAATGGTTCTGTTCATTATTTACGAGGCATGCGCATAGCACATAGGCATCTCATTTACAAAAGGGACATGCAGGGGTGAGGATAAATGTTCTTTAATGCTCTCATACACTGGGTTGAACATGGTTGCGTGACATATGGACGCTCCAAAAGTTGAATAGCGTGGTGTCTTGAGGTTTTTGACAGATGAACATGTTTCCTAAAAAGAAATTAGTCGCCGTATGGCTGCCGTGTGTGTTGAACATTGCGTTTCATTGGCCACTGTGAAGCGTTGGAGCAAACGGTTCAAAGAAGGACGTGAAAGTTGCAAAGACGATCAATGACCGGGCCAAAGCCGCCGTGCAATCACGCCCAACACAATTGCGAAGGCTGATTAGACAAGAACGGAGGATAAGCATCGATGTCAATTGGCAGGGCGTGTGAACATCAGTCACGGTTCGGGTCACACCATAATTCATGAACATCTCGGTTATCGGCTCTTGTGTGGGCAATGAATGCCCAAGACTTTGAGCCATCGCCAGAACACGGAGAAGTTCGGCGCTGCCTTGACTCATCTAATCCCGTATCACGATGAGGGTGACGACGTTTTGTCTGCAATTGGGACCGGCGACGAATCATGGTGCCGCTACTACTAGCGTGAAGCACTACGGCAAAGCTTACAGTGAAAACATTTGAATTCACTACCCTCAAGGAAAGGAAAGACCGTCATTTCTGCCAGAAAGGTGTTGTGGACTATTTTTTTTCGATCGTCAAGGGTCATTATTGGTCGAATTTGCTAAACCTGGAGAGACTATCAATAGTTTCCTATATTGTGAAACGTCGGATCGGCTGCGCGTCGCAATCAAGAACAAGCGACGTGGAAAATTGAGCAATGGGATCATCTTGCTCCACAACATTGACCGTCGCCACGTCGCTGATATGGTTAATACAAAATTGGCAAAGTTCAAGGGGGAAACGCCGCAACATCCGCCATACAGCCCAGACCTGTCGCCTTCCGACTTCCACTGTTGGGAGCATTTGAAAAAACTGCTCAAGGGAACGAACCAGATTCGTGTCGGACGATGACGTAGAGTCAGTTACAGATTTTTGAAGCGACACAAGGAGTTTTATGAAACGGTCATTACGCGACTCGTTAGTCACTGGGACAAATGTCTAAATGCCCATGGAGACTACTTTTAAATAAAGTACCCCGTTTGTCACATATTCGCATTGGCTCCCTTTCATTTGACTCGCCTTGTTATATTTAGCAGAACTCCTGCTTTTTATATGTGCTCTCTGTTTTGACAATAGTTTCAGTGCAATTACTCACAATACATGACCGATGACAGCTGCTGCTGCGCAATACATTGGAACAAAGGACAGCGCCATTGAGATTTTTTCCTGGCTGTTGCATATATACAAAGATGTAAACAAGGTTCTTGAATGACATGGAGAGAAAGAGAGAGAGAGAGAGAGAGAGATATGCAAATGACAGAAATGCCGGGAGGCTAACAAATTTTCATTCAAATATTTGCCCTCAACTTGTACATTTCATGGCCTTTACATTTTTTCATATCAGCGGCATGCACTGCTTTGCTGGTTTCAAACCGATGTAGTTCTAAAGTTCGTCTGACATTTGCATTACTTACTAAATATACAGAAAACATGATATAAGATATTTCGGGCATAATTTTGAGACGTATGATTATATTCTCTTATGAAAAAATACACATTTTACTTGTCTTGACAGTGCGTAGCGTTCAAGAATTCGTTTGCAGCATCTTTGGCAATGGCAACGCAGTTATTATTAATGTTTAATGTATTTGATCCATCGACTCTTTCTATGAGGAGGAGGCCGAGCAGCAAAGTGACCCCCCCCCCCCCCCCCCCCGAACGAAATTTCTGGCTACGCCACTGCTCCCAGGGCCAGGAACTTGTCGGTGCTTGTGCAGTCGATAAGTCCGAATGCTGCCTTGTACGCTTTGCGTATGAGCGCATTGATCTCATTTCGCTCACACTGCCTCTAGTTGTGGAAAGCGGCAACGTATGCAATGTGGCTTATAGCGAAGGATTCCACTATAGCCGGATGAGGCTTTCTTCCTTCATGTCTGCTGTTCTGTGTGACACCCTCTTAAGGTAGCGCACCCCTCCTCTACCCGCTTCCTCACCCGACCTCAGCAGAAGCATTACATGATAATTGCTAACCTCCTCCCCCCCCCCCTCTCCGCGGCGGTGACCTACTATATAATACGTCGCGTCGCCGGAGCGCCGGCTCGATAGTAAAGGATCGCGGCGTGTGCTGCCCCATGCGAAACGCAGAACCGCCTACGTTCCGCACTGCGTGTTCTGTATGCGGTTGCCTGTTGTTGAAATAAGGTGGCTGCTGCGCTCAAAGATCGCATTACCAAGAAGCGTAATCGTCGGCCAATTTTTTGTAGCAACTTTTCTCACTTCGAAGTCGCTCAAATGTCGCCCACTGTTCATTCAAGTCGCGAATAAAGGTCGCCGATCGTAAATATAAAGCTTTTTCCCTAAGGAGACAAGGAAGTAGGTAAATTTACTGACAAAATCGTTAAAATGGCAACACATACAAGACCGGTGAATTAGAAAAAGGAAAGTTGATTTTGTGTTTTCAGACGGTTAGTTTAGACGGCTCCAACAAACACGGGATGATGCAAGCGGTGGAAGGTGAAACTTGTTTCGGACTGCCCGGCGACAGCCTCCTCGGCAGTGCAAGCCTGCAAAGCGCGTCCCACAGGCGGCTCGCACCGGGAACAACCAGGGCCGATTTACGCTCGAACCGCACGCCGCACAGCCCATCTGCCGCACGCGTCCGGTCGTTTGAACTATTGCATACGCAAATTTCGGTTAGGCCGTACGCATGCGGTCGTGCGAGAAATTACGCATGTTGCCCATTGGTGCATAATTTTGGTTTAATTTCTGTTTCGCTTCAAGCGTGCGGTCGTGTGAAAAATTGCCTAAGGGCCAAACAATAAAATCTTCCTTACCTCAGTAAGGAAGCCTTCATTGCGGTGAGGCTACCTTGTGTCACTTCGAAAGCTTCCTTACTGAGGGGCCCTCGGTGAAGGCTTCCTTGGTGCTTCCTCAGCATAAGGTAGCTCCAAAGCTACATTCATACGTCCTTACGCCGCTCCTGGCCCTGAACGAGCGCTTCACCTCACTGCTTAACCACGTGAGGTTTCCTTGCGCATGCGTGCTGTCGCCCACCTGCGGAGAAGCGCGAGCACGCTACGTCTTGCCAGGCATGTTCGTTTCAGTCACGGTGCGGCATGGAAGCGTTGCTAGGCGTTGAACGACGCCGGCGTGCCAGCGTGGACGGAGTACATCAAGTTTTGCACTGTAATGCGCTACATTTTTTAACTTTAGTAAACAAAACTAGAAGAAAGCATCCACGCTTCTCTATATTAGCTCTTCAATTTAAAGATTGTGCGACGATACAACATTTTTTTATAGAATAGTGGTGTTCGCGTAAAGATTTTAAAAGATAATCTCGAACCCTAGGCAGCAATGGGACGAAATTTGCAATTTAATCGACGGGCAGATGCGCACGGGAGGGAAGTGGAATCTTCTCAAACACTTGCTCGACGACTCCGGCACCAAGTCAAACCAGAGAACTGTCCTCGCTAAAGCGCTCCACGAAGCCAAGAAGTCGTCTTCGGAAAAGGACATGCTGGAGATGTTGGCTAAGAAGTACCTGCCGCTCAAAACTGGCCGATGAGGCGGCATACCCAGTGTACAAAGGGAAGCCGAACTCCGCGCTGGACGAGCCTTTCAAAATCAGTGAAATCCGCGGCGCCCTACACGACCTCAATGGTAGGTCAGCACCCGGCCCGGATCACATTAACAACAAGGCTCTCAGAAACTTAGAGGGCGCATCGATCGAGTTTCTTACAGATGAGATAAATCGGATTTGGGAGCAGGGAATTGTACCTGAAGAATGGAAGTTGGCGAAGGTCATACTAATCCCAAAGCACGGTAAACCGCCGAGCCTGGACAACCTCCGCCCAATCTCACTGACGTCATGTGTAGGGAACGTGGCCCAGCACGCCATCCATAACAGGATTGCCGAGTATATCGAGACCAACGACCTTTTCCCTCACAACATGATAGGCTTCAGGCCAGGCCTCTCCACCCAGGATGCCCTGAAGCTTGTCAAGATCCAAATCCTGGAACGCTGCACTCGGGACACGAGAGCCATCCTTGGTTTGGACCTGGAGAAAGCCTTTTATAACATCCGTCACGAGTTCGTCCTCGACGCCATCTCCAAGCTCGACCTGGGCTCGTCCTTCCATGCCTTCGTCAGGTCTTTCTTGAGCAAACGATGCGCCATCCTCAAGGCTGGAGATTTGGAATCGGAGAAAATGGAGCTGAACCGAAGAGGCACCCCCCAGGGGTCAGTCATCTCACCACTCCTCTTCAACATCGCAATGGTCGACCTCTCAAGGTATCTCGGCCAGGTCCAGGGCATCGGTCACACGATCTACGCGGACGACATCACTGTCTGGTGCGCGGGTGGCAGTGACGGACAAGTCGAAGCCGCTCTCCAGGAAGCTGTCGACACTACAGAGCGCTATCTAACCGACACGGGACTCCGGTGCTCCCCAAAGAAATCGGAGCTCCTTCTCTACAGCCCAAGTAGAAAGGGCCGCAAGCCACAGAACTGGAAACCCCCCACTGAAATTGACATTAACCTCTACACCAATTGCGGAGATCCCATTCCCAAAGTCGCGTCCATTCGAATCTTGGGAATGACACTCGAAGGGGCGGGCACGAATAGCATCACCATTCACAAACTAGCAAAAAAGACGGATACCGTCATCGGTCTAATCAGGCGGGTAGCAAACAGAAGGAGAGGCCTGAGCGAAGAGAATCTGTTAAGGCTAGTCCATGCATTCTTGTTGTGACATTTTACGTACGTAGCGGCCATGCACGTCTTGAAGAGGGCCGAACGAGACAAGCTAAATGCCATGATAAGGAGGGGGATCAAGAGCGCGCTCGGACTATCAAACTACACACGCACCGACCGACTCCTGCAGTTGGGTATTCAAAATACCCTGGAAGAGATTGCAGAAGCACAAGAAAGGGCACAGATTCTCAGGCTCTCCGGCACCAGGGCGGGCAGACGACTCCTAACTGAGATGGGCGTCCCCCCGGCCACTGTCGAAGACGCCTACCAGGGCCTTCCGAAAGAGCAGAAAGATAACATCATCATATCGCCCGCCCCGCGCAATATGCATCCCCAGCGCAACGTAGAAAGAAGGAAGGCCAGAGCAGTGGCGCTCCTACGCCGCGCAACAGAACTCCCTGGCGGCAGCTGCTTCGTTGACGCGGCCCAGTATGGCAGCAGCAACAATTTCACGGTAGTGTCAATCAACCACCGGGGTTCGACCGTTAACGCCGCTTCGGTACGAAGCACGTCGTCGCATGCGGCCGAGCAAGTGGCCATTGCCTTGGCCCTCCTGGACGACGGACATGCCAATATCTTTAGCGACTCCAGGGCAGCCATCCGCGCCTTCAGCGTTGGCGCCGTGTGTAAGGAAGCCTGTCGCATCCTCGACGGCAAAAGCATCGCCACCCACACTCTCACGTGGTTCCCCGCTCACAGGGGATCCATCATGGGAGGCCCCACAAGCCTCAACGAGCTGGCCCACTCCAAGGTGCGAGGTCTCGCTTTCCGCGACCATGGAGAACTCCAACGCCGGCCCGCAGTGGTGGAGAACAGAGATCAACCGACCACATACAACGAAATTGCGCAGCACTTTTATCTCGGCAGGAGATACTTTCCCCTTCCACACAAGAAGTTAAACAGAGCGCAGGCATTGACCCTCAGATTATTGCAAACAGGCTCATATCCCAACCCGGCTTTATTCCACAAAATTTATCCCGACACCTATGCCACTAGTTTTTGCAGGCACTGCAATGACATCGCTAGCCTAGACCGTATGCTCTGGCGTTGCCCCTCGTTACGAGGCACAGAACAAATCAATGAAGACAAGTGGCTCTCCGCTATCAAGAGCCCCGATGCCGGGGCGCAACTATGGGCTGTCTAGAGGGCCCACGATGCGGCGGTCGGGCAAGGCCTGACTGTCCCAACGTGGGAGCGGCCCGCAGCGCGCTGAGTCGCGTACCTCAGGACCTTATTAAAGTTTTGCATCCATCCATCCAACCCAGGCATGCGGCAACCGCTCCTTACGATAGGACGGGTGAAGGAAGCTTTCAGAGTACGCTTGCTTCCTCCATCGGTCCTTCGCTGTAAGGAGGCCTCACGTAAGGTTAGGAAGCGCTCGAAGGAAAGGAACGTTTCATTGTTTGGGCCTTAAGTCGCATGACCACTCGCGTGCAGCCAAACCGAAATTTGCGTACCAGTATGCGACACATGTAATTTTTCGCACGACAGTACGCACGCGGCAGGCGGGCGGGGCTGCGTCAGGCTCGAGCGCAAATCGGCCCTAATTAGGACCTATATACTCGCTCAATCCGTCCGTCCACTCCACCCGCGTGCGGATGGCCATCTGGTAGTCTGGACGAATTTTCGCAACTTTGCTACTTGAGTGCTTCATCGTCTCTCATTGGCTGGTCCGAGGTGGACGGCCTGTTACGTATTCTCGGCAAATACGACGCTTTCTAGATGTGAAGCGAAGCGAAGCGTGGACGTGAGATCCAAGCTGCAGCTGCGTCAGAGACAGTCCATTTTTCTCGTTCTTGTGATCCTAACTGGAGTTATCCAACGCCCACGGATGTAGTAATTGAAGTCAGCTAGCCGGCGCGCCCTTCCAAGCCTCATCAGTGCGTGCGATCACCGACAGAAACAGACGAAGTGCAGGAAGCGTGTTGTGTTTACGCGAGCGTCGGAAGAAATATTTGAAGCCGTCGACTTCTTCACTTTTTGGGCCGTGCATCGCGCATGCATTGAATACGGGAAGTTCATCACATACACGTGCTTTCTAAGCACGGTATATGTTCAGGGCGTGGCGAAGTGAAGACTTTCCGATCGGTGCACCCAGCGTACGCGACTGGTATGTGTTCTGTGTGTGCAGTTCGTCGCCAGCAAGTCGTGAACGACAGTCCTTTGAAACGTTCAGAAGTGATGACACGATCAGCAGCTATATGCATTATCGCCTCGTTATCGCTGTGATTCCTCGTGTGTTATACTGCGTGTGAGTCCTTTTGCCTGCTGCCATGCGTCGTGGTGACCGCGACGATCGAGCTGTACGTGTTCTTGCTGTTACGAAATGTGTTCACAAAATACAAATCGTAGTATACACGTGCGATGCGTCGCAGCTGTACTTCGCGTAAAAGTGCTCTTTTTATGCGATGTGCGTGTGCTCAGACGCAAACTGCATAAGTGTTGCCGATCGCGTTTTCTTATGTAGTACCCCAATAAAAAGAAGCTTTATCAAACCGGCTTTTTCTGCTTCGTACATGTATCGTTCGTTTCAAAAGTTGTTAATGAACGTTTGAGGATGCTGCTATAGGAGAAGGAAATTTAACGAACATCTTAAAAGTTACATCTTACATACAGCGCTCTCATGAAACGTGGATGCCTGAGAGCATTATATGTCACGAACACAAATTTCAGCCAGCCTTGATTTTTATGACGTGTACATTGGCCGGAATAGCACAAATTTCTAGATTGCAGGAAGTAAATAGCTTTAAATTTTGTGATGCAAGCGGCTTATATACCCGAGAATCCCGACTGCTTGGTTTTAGCTGGCAACCAAGCAGTGTCTGTGCAGACACCAGTGGCATTGTAGATGATTATAAGCAAGTACTGGATGCTTCCCTCTGTTCCTGTTCAAATTTTGGTTTCCTGACAAAAAGCGATGTGCATGTAAAAATAAACCAGACTGAACAGATGTATGGTAATACATATTTTGCTAGCAACCAGAAGAATCGCATGAAAGAAAGTTTGCCGACAGTTCTTTCACTCTGGCTAGCCATGGTCACGTTACTAATGCAGGCAGAGTAAGGGAATGTTTGTCATTACTTCGTAGATCCACCTTAATTGATTATATGGTTCGTGTCACTCATTTTGGAGTGAGCCTTCAATTCAATGCGAACAAAATTTATTACTTGTACCCGGACAACCTGCCTGGGAACCGCTTTAGATTCTATCCTCTTGTTGGTTCTGCCGGCAGTCTGTGTCGAATAATGTGCCTTAAACTGACTTGCCCCTGCAAAGCATGTCCATTAAGTATTCATCCGGTGGTCTTTCATCTAGCTGTAAGCGCACTGCTAATAATCATCCGTAGGTGTAGGATATTGGGTGGTTTAAGTGGCCATTTCATTGATCTTTATTTTGCACACCACGGTTCCACTCATTCACCGAACCGTTTTCAGCTGCGCTGCCAGATTGTCGAAATACGCACCTCGCCTCTTCTAATTCTTTAGCATGTTCATGGCCACGGCGCCTTGACCTTGAGAATTCAGCGGCTACCACAATATGAAGGGTGCCTATTGGCTGTTTTGAAAATATTCTGAAGTGAAATTCTCACAATTATGTCAGCATTAGTTATGTGGTCGAAGACAGCCAATCTGGACGAACTACTGGCAAGAGAAAGAGAGAGAAAAAAAAAAACATTTATTCAAATAGAGAGGAACCACAAGTTCCTTCGACAGGCCTGCTGGCTAATTTTTCGAGCGGCTCTGGGGGCAGAATATCTACTCCCTAGGTCATATCAGAAATACTGTTTTGTTCAACGTGTTACACTTTTCTTTTGACATAAATTTACTACCCAGGCAGTATTGTCAAACCATCAGTTTTAAACTCATACACACGGACACTTTTTTATTTCATCATATTCTGGAAATGACACCTAAGCTCAGCCTAGATTAACATCAGTTTACCTTTTGCACGCAGTAGACTTGCTGCATGTGAGATATATAAATTGTTGCGTAACTAATACAAATTAGTCCTCTCAATATATAATACGTACTTATGTCTTGATTGTATAAGTTTTGCTGTTCATCTGACGCACACAGCGACATGAAAACACAGTGTATGCAGACCTTGCGTTTACGTACATGTGTGTGCATATAAAACAGCAGAACCTCTCCCATCAGGACATGTCGCACTAGCTCGACCCCATCAAAGACGTTCTGTACAGTATTTAGCTGGACTTACTTAAATTTTATCACGTGGTGCAGTTACAAAATTTCATACCTGCATGTAAACCAATTTAAAGGATACACCGCTACATGTGAGAATCCATACTTTAAACTAATGACAGCACTTCAAGCAGCAGCTTTTTATTCAGCCTTTGCCATCGCCCATTAGAGTGGTCTTGTTGATTGAGCCATCTAAACAACTCAAAGTTTTGTGTTTAGTGTATCAGCATTGAAATAGTCAACGCAGCTGCACTACATTGTACAGTAGAGAGATGAATTCCACTGCTCATCATTCCTTCACGTGTTGTTCTTCACCCATACAAGTTGACTGCATTTGGTGTCGTGAGCTTTAGGCTAATTTTCCCTTTGGCCTTCCGATGAAGTGAAATCCCCCTCTTCAACAGTCAATTTAGTCGAAATTCACCACTGCACCGGTAGCTCGAAGACCAATTTCTGCAAGCTCTTGGCCAATCAGATTGTGTGCGGAAGCTCTGTGCGATACATCACTTCAGCTACACCAATAATCACATAGCTCAACCCGCTACATGTACTTAACTTGCTGACAGAGGCAGATGAAGACGTTGCACTTATGCAACCGTTACTCCTCACTTGAAATTTTATTTGACCCAAAACTTCGTGAGCATGTCGGTCACAACCATGTGACAACTTAAGTGAGAACTAATGTCGAATTTCAATGGTAGATCCAGATCAAGTTTTTTCTGCTCTGCATGAAGCAATCCTATTCCAATGGCAGAATGAGAGCGTAAGTTGTGTGTTCCAATGGCAGATTGGGACCAGCCACCGATTCCAGATCCCTCTGCGGAGTAAAAATATTTGCTCCGCGGAAATCGGCAGATTTGACCGGACGTCTCCGGGACGTATTTCCTTTACCCGCCACTGCTTACTGCCACGGTCGTCTGTTTCCGGTTGCGGACAGCTATGGCCGACATGGAACACAAGGACGCGGCGTAGCGCCTTGCGTTTTTGTTCCTGCTGCTGGACAGACACTATAAGTTCCAACTCAAGGGATGATTCTTCCGACACAGATGCAAAACTAACACACGAAATGTTGAGATGATCTAGATGGTGGTAGTGATGGTGATGACACCTACCCGATTCATCTCTAGTTTAGCGCTCTCTCACTTACTTACCCTGTACTAAGCGCCCAGGCGGGAGCACACGCATTCCTTTCGCAGATTTGGCGAGAGCACTCTCAATATGAGCGACGAGCTCCATTCATGATCCAACCGAGCGCTCGCGATCTGCCGTTGCAATTCAACATAAGCTTTAGAATAGTGCCACCACCTCAGCTGCTTGTCATGATGCTATTGCTTGCAGGTTTCTTGTTTGGAACCTTGTTTGGAAGTGGTTGGCGGCGGATGGTTGAGGCACGTTTGGTGACCTGATCGAAGCATTTTTGTCCCTGCCTTGCGCTGGCATTGTAGATGCCATCAAGGAGCGTCCGCTGCGTAAATCCGTCTTGACACTTGAAAAAAACCGCACTCTCCACCAAAATGTTAGGGATAGAAAAGACGCTTGACAATATATTTACAACATATATATATATAACGGCCAGAAGACAGGCATACAAGATGTAGCCGTGCGCACGGCTATCGGCGATCGTCGTCTTCGGCAGTCCGCTCATCATCGTTCGCTACTGCTGCCCAAACACATATCCACACCCAAAGTACATTAACAAAATCACCGGGGGCAAGGAAAGCGACATGTGTGGGCTCTATTCACAAACAGCGACACTCACACACGTAATGTGGGAATGCACCTCACTCCCGATTTCTCATCCCCCAGTCAGCTGCGAGACTGACTGAACCGCCTAGCTCAGGGCCGGGGACGTCGACCGACAGCTTGTACTGATGGACTGGGCGGGGAAGGCCAAGCAGGTCTAGGGCCCTACTTGAGCCTGATCCCGCAGCCCCTTTCCCTTCCCCTTCCCCCTTTCAATAAAATTTATCACCACCACCTGCGGCACCTCGTAGCAATACTTATTAGACTTTCTATTTTATTGATTCACAGCTTTCATAACATTTACTGTGCTAATGAAGATTTTATTGAATTATTGTTTTACAAGCTTTTCTAACCTTTTTAACTTCTTTAAGTGACATTAGAAATTACAACGTGAGAAAGACTGAAGAAGCCGTTAAAAATGGACGCAGCCTGAAATCAGTGAGAAATAAACTTGGCATAGGACAAACCAAGATGTATGCACTGAAAGATAAGCAGTGTAACATTATCACCAATCTCGAAGGTATAAAAAAAGCAACGGAAGAATTTTATACTGACCTTTACAGTACCCAAAGAACTCAGGAGCACTCAATTCGAAACAATAATGAACAGTATAGAGAAACTCCTCCTGTAACTAGACATGATGTCAGAAAGGCCTTGCAATGCATGAAACGGGGAAAGCAGCAGGAGAGCATTGAATAACAGTCAATTTAATCAAAGATGGAGGAGACATAATGCTACGAAAACTATTGACTGCTAGGGTCCCAGAAAACTAGAAGAATGCAAACATTACACTAATCCGCAAAAAGGGCGATGTTAAAGAACAAAAAAAATTATAGGCCCATTAGCTTACTCCCAGTGTTTTATAAAATATTTACCAAAATATTCTCCAATGAAATAAGAGCAACACTGGACTTAAGTCAACCAAGGGAGCAAGCAGGCTGGCTTCAGGAAAGGTTATTCTACGATGGATCACGTCCACGTCATTAACCAGGTTATCGAGAAATCCGAAATAAGCGTCTTTATATGGCTTTCATAGATTACGAAAAAAGCATTTGATTAAGTAGAGATACAAGCAGTCATAGAGGCAATGCGTAATCAAGGAGTGCAGACCGCTTACGTAAATACTGTGGAAAATATCTGCAGATATTCCACAGCCACCTTAATTCCACATAAGAAAAGTGGGAAGACACCTACAAAGATAGGGGTCCGACAAGGAGACAATATATCCAATGCTATTCACTGCGTGCTTAGAAGTATTAAAGGTAATAAACTGGGAAGTCTTAGGAGTAAAGATCGATGGAGAATACCCCAACAACCTTCGATTTGCTGATGACGTTGTTCTATTCAGCAACAGTGCAGACGAGTTACAACAAATGATTGAGGACCTTAACAGGGAGAGTGTAAGAGTGGGGCTGAAGGTTATTATGCAGAATATAATGATAAATAACCTGGCAAAGGAACAAGATTTAAAGATCGCAAGTCAGCCTCTAGAGTACGTGGAGGAGTACGTTTACCTAGGTCAACTAATCACAGGAAACCCTGACCATGAGTAGAAAATTGACAGAAGCATAAAAATGGGTTGGATCGCGTACGGCAGACATCGTGAGTTCCTGACTGTGCTTACCATTATCATTGAAAAGAAAAGTATACAATCACTGCACTTCACCGGTGCTTACGGCGCAGAGACTTCGAGGCTGACAAAGAAGCTTGAGAATAAGTTAAGGACCGCGCAAGGAGCGATGGAACGAAGAATTATAGGCATAACTTTAGGAGACAGAAAGAGAGCGGTTTGGATCAGAGAGCAAACGGGTATACACGATATTTAATAGACATTAAGAGACATAAATAGCGCTGGGCAGGTTATGTAATGCGCAGACTAGATGACCGTTGGACCATTAGGGTGACAGAATGGGTGCGAAGAGAAAGGAAGCGCAGTAGAGGACGGCAGACTAGATGGTGCGAAGAAATTAGGAAATTTGCGGGTGCTAGTTGGAATCGGTTGGCGCAGGACATGGGTAATTGGAGATCGCAGGGAGAGGTCTTTGTCCTTCGACCTATCTCTTACGGAAGTGCAGGTTGCCGAAGACTTCTGTAAGAGAGTACGCCGTACCTACATATCAACATGTCCAACATTGGATCGACCGGTGCCCCCCCTAAAGATGCTTGTCTTGACCTTCCTTTCACGATGCGGGAATTTGAAGTTACACTTGCTGCTTCGAGACGATCTTCTGCACCTGGACCTGACGGTATTTCATATACTGCTCTGTGCCACCTTGGTGTGGAAGGTCGTAAAGCCCTGCTATCGTACTGTAACGCCACGTGGTCATCCTGTACAGTCCCGAAGCAGTGGAAAACCAGCCGTTTGGGGGCCCTCCTAAAGCCAGGAAAATCGCCTTACGAAATGTCATCTTCCCGGCCAGTAGCTTTAGCTAGCTGTGTCGGTAAGGTGATGGAACGGATGGTGCTCACTAGATTAGAATGGCTCATGGAAAATAATGAGCTCTATCCTGAAATGATGGCCAAATTTAGGCGTGGACGGTCTATAATAGATTGATCTCGTGTCCACGATCTCGTGTCATTGATCTCGTGTCCACGATCGAACACGAAAATTAAGCCAAGAATGCTTTGCATATTTGGGAGTTGGGAGGAGCGGGAGTCAGGTGGTGGCTGCGGCCGCGCGCGACCGCGCAAGTTGCGGCCCAGCTTTTCCTCCGCCTGTCGTGACGTCACGTCACGTGGTTGCGCTAAAGGTCAATGGTGGCTTCCCGGCCGCGCCCAAGGGCTGAACTGAGTGATTGCAATATGCAACGCATAAAAGGTGACACCGACTTGTAGGAGCAGTTTTCTTAGACATAAAAGGAGCCTATGACAACGTACTGCACGAAGCCATTCTTGATGCCTTCAGTAATTTGGGCATCGGCGGCGGCCTCTACATGTGGATTGAAAATAACCTTGATGGTCGCACAGTATTCGTGTCCACAAATAATGGCGAAACGACAAGACACGTTGTGGTCCGTGGAGTGCTTCAAGGAGTGCTCAGCCCAACTCTTTTCAATTTTTCCTTTATTGCCCTTGCGGAAATAATTCCTGATACAGTACGCATCAGTACCTACCCAGACGACATATGCATATGGGCGTCTGCAGTCAGGCGACCGCAAATTCGTGCAAGATTGCAGCGAGCTGTTTCTTTACCGTCTCAGTACTTGCAGTGCCAAGGAGTGCAACTGGCCCCAGATAAGTGCGCTGGGATAGCGTTCGCACGGAAGCTTATGTGTTGGTATCCAGTTATGGTCAATGGCAATGTCGTCCCAAATTTGACCCACCACAGATACCTCGGCGTTGTTATTGACCGCGGTGTTTCATGGTCGAAGCATGTGGCAATGTTAAAGAAAAAATTAACTGGTCTTGCTCAAGTTTTTCGCTTTCTGGCCGGTATGAAGGGGGGTCCATCTGAGAATTCGCTACTCCGGCTGTACCAGGCTCTTTACGTCGGCTATATTCGGTATAGCCTGCCAGTTTTATCAAATATGAGCCGCTGATGTTTGCGTACGCTGGAAAGTACCCAGGCACAGATGCTGAAAACATGTATCGGTATTCCACGTGGCACCTCAACCTACGGGGCAATTCAGGATGCTCGTGTGACCCCTTTACCTGTCTATCTACGATGCGAACCTCTTCGAGTATTCTTTGGAGTGCTGTGCCGTCATGGACGCCACCCCTTACCGACACTTCCCGACATACGGCCGGACTCCACTTTTTCAAGTGCCATTAAATGCCAAGAATCTGCCATACCATCATACTTTGCCCCTGCTGAGCTTGCACGTATGCCCCCATGGGTAATGTCAAAATACAGGTACGTCGATCTATTCCCGGAATTTCTAAAAAATCGCAAATACCTACCGTTGGCCTCAGACATTTAACACTTGAATATATGTCGAAAGAATTTGACACCTCGGTGAATGTGTATACAGACGTCTCATCGTATGCGTCTGGTGCGGCTTTCGTTGTGCCTGCGCATCAATTCATTCGACGGTTTCGTCTGTGTAACAAGACCACTGCAACATCTACGGAACTAGTGGCAATCAGAAAGGCCATTCAATATATTTCGCGACAGCCTCCTCAAGTATAGACAGTTTTCAGTGACGCAAAATCGGCTCTGCAACTACTTACAGTGGTGTTGAAAAAAAGCGCTTACAGAGTGTTGACTCTTCAAACTGCCGAGCTCTACACTTTAGCGCAAGAAAATGGCCACCACATCACATTTCAGTGGATTCCCAGTCACCGTGGTATACACGGCAACGAACTGGCCGATGCCGAAGCGAAGAAAGCACTCGAAGAAGCAGAGTTACTGCTTGCAATTGCTTTTTCAAGAGCGGACGCCAACTGCCTCCTCTCCAGTGTCATCCGAAAATCGACAGAAAAGCACTAGGATAATCCGGATAATAGCCACAGAAGACTACAGAGATCGGACCCTACCATGAAATTTAGGCTACCACCGAGAAAAAATTCAACGCAGCGGTGCCAGTCTTCTGCACAGACTAAGACTGGGGGTAGCGTTTACGCTCCGATACGTCCACCTGATGCGACGCACTGAGTCTCCAGACTGAGTTGTGTAATGTTAATGAGACTATAGGTCATGTGCTTTGTAACTGCCCTAAGTACGAGGAAGAGCGTCAAAAGTTGAACAATGACCTTACGCGTCTCGAGAGCCCACCGTTCTCGGGGGACGTTATTTTCGGCCCTTGGCCAGACGCTCAATCGAGTTTCAAGGCCATTCAGGCGTTACTGAACTTTTTAAAAAATACGGCCCTGGAGTGTAGGCTTTCAGCATGCCAAATTGCTTGCCATATGTTTTACATCCACTTCCTCTGGTCATCGTCATCCATCATGTCCCTCTTTCTTCAATCTTTCTTTCCCTCTTCCCCTTTCCCCAACGCAGAGTAGCTGGCTAGAGAAATATAGCTCAGGCCGACCTCTCTGCGTTTCGTATCATTAAACTTCTCTCTCTCTCTCTTTCTGTTCCTTCTTGACTAATTTTACTTTCTTTCTTCATATTGGAGAAAATGCTAGACCTTACTAACCTATGATCACTGCATTTTACCCTACCTTACACTTCTACATCTTGCACCATGTTGGTATCGGCAGAAAGCATAAAATCTATTTCATTTCTTGCTTCTCCATTAGGGCTTTTCCAGGTCCACTTCTTGTGCTACGCTTCCTGAAAAAGGTGTTCATTATTCCCAGCTTATTCCTTTCCGCGAATTCTACCAACATCTCTAGTGTTTCTAGAATCGACGCCGTTGTTGCCAATTGCTTGTTCACCAGCCTGCTTTTCCCCCGCTTTTGCGTTGAAATCGCCCATTACTACAGTATATATTATCAACATCTTCATAAGTCTGATTTACTCAGTCATCGTTACGACTGCAGGTTGGAGCGTAGGCTTTATTCTATATCTCCTATTTAGCTTTATTACGACTACTGCTACCCTTTCATTATTGCAGTAGAATTCGTCAATGTTTCCCTTTTTACTTATGGATTAGAGGTTCTACCCCGTATTCGTTCTTACCTGTGACTCCTCTATAGCAAAGCATGTGGTCTGTACAAGGCTATGTACTTTGCTGTACGGTACAAGGCTCACCAGTTCTTCAAACCTCACTAAGACCAGTGATGTCCCAGATAATGCCTGGTAGTTCCTCAGAGTCCTGCTAAGCTAGCTTCGCTCGGGAGGGTTCGTGTATTATGCGTTGCCAGGTTCGACTTCCAGTGGCGGCCTGTCCGGGTCCAGAGGTTCTTAGCACCCTCTACTCCGTTGCAGGTCTGACCACCGCCTTGGTCAGGTGCTCCGCAATCTCTGTGGACTGAGGGCCATGGTTTAACTGTATCAGTCGTGATGGAGGCAGTGGCCGAATACTGCACCGGGGAGGGAAATTCCTGTTCTGGTGAGGGATTGTCATGTTGAAGCTTTGTGGGGATTTCTAATTTGTTTGTACCTGGACTAGTAAAGAACCACTGGATCTCTGCATTTTTTGCCGGTGTCAGGCGGAACTCCAACCCTGGAAATGTGGTGTACTGGAGGAGGATTCCCGCTCGCGATCTTCAGATTAGAAGTCCGATGTTCTGCTTCTGCTCCACGCCCCCACCTCAGTCACATAGCTACAAATGGAACATTTCTAATAGGACACCTAGAAAAACTAGGATTTCAACTTCTGACCATAGCAATCAAGCAACCGAGATAACTCAGTCAGATAACCCTGCAGGCGGCGAGGCCAGGTTATGGCGGAAAAGACCAGCCCACGGTAGCCTACATGTCTAAAAACTCACTTGAATTATCCGCGACCAGTCAGACATAGTGTATACACTTCGCGCAGAGTGCAATAAATGGTTGCCTGAACGAGGCATGCGCCACATCTAGGGCCGAGCCTGTCAAATGATCAATTACAGACGCAACATGTACACTTCGCGCATGTAGACAACAATAGTGGACAACCAAAGCGATGACAAGGACGAGTTAAACTAGGACAGATCTGTCGACCGGCAGTAACGACTAAGCTGTGAATAATTTATGCTATGAAGAAGTAGAAGGCTATCGGAGGGCTCCTCACCTTGATAAGTAGGTGGATATTATTAATCATTCCATTGCCTGTGGCCGCGTCGAGAAGCGCGAGTGAAATGTAACCGTAATGTTTACCAGGAAACACTGGCAGCGAACGATATGCACGAAGGCGAGCTTTCTGGCATAACGCGGTCTATTGCGTGGGCAGATATTTTATCGTTTCGCACTTTTCATATTTCAGTCTGAGAAGATTTAACATAAAAGGCATGCGCAATCGGTGTTTTGTTTCATTACAATTGTTTGTTTATAGGCTGTTATTCTCAAAATTCCGAGGAATAACTTTGTAAAGAATTCAAGACAAGGTATGAGCAATATTAGTGATAGAACTTTACTGTCGTATTCAGAAAACGCAACTTCAGGAGTGACGCCTAGCGTGAATGTCTCGTGCCGAGGGCGCTCATTGCGTTTCCTCCGGCGCGTTCACGATTTAAGTAAGCATGGGCTTCAGCTTAAGTTGCGTTCTTGAACACGGGAGCTAATGCCGCCTGGAATATTTTTCGCTCGCGCGATGCGAACGCCGGCTGTGACGCCGACAACGTATTTTCTACGACACTAAAATACCACAGAGTTTCATACAATAATTACTAGAGGGAACTGTGGCGCTGGTGTCTACGGGAGCTGGAATGAGAGCGATTGTACCAGCATGGGAATTATGGGAATTACATGGACTTGCCTAAACTTCGTCCTTTTTGCTTGAAACGTCTTTACGACTTTGTGAACTCGTCATTCTCAATAATGTACTGCGCAATATATTACTAACAACATCATTAAAAATGTCTGACAGCAGGATTCGAACACAGGAACTCTAGCACAGAACCCTGATATTGAAACAATTAACCCACGGACGCGTGTATCGACAAGTGAATGAAACGCCCTTATGAATTTATCGCGGGCATGCCAGTGTCTTGAGACGTTTGGCTCGCTTCGATTTGACCACCTGGACAAGCTCAATCCTTGCATTAACGGCAATTGTGCGTGTTCGCGGCGTCTTCTGCACTTCCAAGAGTATACATTGCGCTGAAATTTACGAAAATAAGACAGCGTAATATACAAAGCCACAAGATCGTCTGAATCCACAAGCACGAAGATCAGACAAATCAATGTACTTCCCATCATTGCCATGGTGGTACAATGAGTGTAGGGCCAGAGTTTTCTTTAGTAATTATTGTACGAAACTCTATGTAATATACCACTGCGCCACTCGATTTTGAGGCGCGCAGCTTCCGCGACGCTCCGACGCCATTCATATTAAACTCTCCGACGTGGGCGGCGTTCGCACATTAAAAACGTTACAACTGCCGGAATTGTTTACTAGTAAAAAAAAGTGCATTTCTCTGGCGGATTCATGGGCGCGTTCGCGGGACAATGGAACACTTCTGCGAAAACGGGCGAGTTCTTGGCCGGAACGTTGCAGTCATCGCCCATGGTTTGCGGCCGCTTTGCGCACACTGCGTAACAGTGCGCCAGGAAAAAGATCTGGAAGTCTGTGAACGCTTCCAGATGAAGCACCTTGAAGTCGTCCAGAGCTCGAAAGTCAACTGCCACGGCCGCCGAGAAGCCCTCGTAAGCAATCTCCAGCCCGGGCATGACGGGCAGCGCGCGCATCGGGCGCCACAGCGAGCTGTCCGAGCCGGAGTGGACTTTGCAGTTGGCCTTAATCTCGTGCGTTGCTGCCGCCTCTGCTCCGAGCCACAGTCGGTGCTTGCCTAAGTCGTCCACCTTTACGCCGATATCGTCGAATGTCCTCGCCATCTGTCGAGCCGCGAAGGAGCCTAGGCCACCGTATTTCATCGCCAGCGTCGCCTCCTTGTAGTACATCGGCGGGCTCAGGTTCAGTAACGCGAGCATCATCAAGTCTGGCATGTAGAGGTAACGCTCGCGACCAAACCGGGGAAACATGCGAACGCTGTACACGTCCTCGAAGTATTTGTGGTTGCGTAGCGCCCGGTAGATCTCGGACGTCTTGACTAGATTCGTCATGAAGGTCTTGCCGCGCATTTCAGGAAAGATGGCGTACAGCCTATCGCGTTTCTTAGCGTCAAAGAAGCTGTCCGCTGGCAGTATGGTGCGGGTCATCTTGTCCAGCTTCGAGAAGATCATCTGTTTGCTATCGTGGTCCATCCAGCTGAGCTTGTTTACTAGGTTCTTCGTTTGCCCGTTGATTCGCTGCAGGAAACTGGCGATGTGCAGTCGGTTCTCCTTCGTGCCGAAGCGCTCGGTTAGCGTCGTCGCCCAGCCGAGCAGCCCTAGACGAGATTCGACGTATTCCATGCAGCCGCGCTCCTTCATCTGTGTGAGGTTCTTGTAGATGCCACCGAATCTTAGTGAAGGATCCCCATTAACAGCCCAGAGGTGCGTCTGAATGAACAACCACGAGAGCCCGATGATCAGCTTGTCGTGGTTCATGTCCTTCAGCAGCCTGTCGATGCTCTCCAATATTTTGCAATCCTCGACAATCGCGGTGTCCCCGCCGGTCCATACGAACTGCCAGTCGTGCTTCCTCAGAAGAGCGAGCCACGAGCCCACCGGAACAGACGGCGTCTTGTAGTCCAGGGCGGCGACTTCGAACCATTCTTGCCGAGGAGTGTCGTATAGGAACTCGAGCTTCGCGTTGACAAAGGCCGTCTCGATGTCGAGGAGGTCAGCTGCTCCCACGCCCGATTGCGCACCGTTGGTGTTGA
The DNA here is from genome assembly GCF_023375885.2 of Dermacentor andersoni. Classification (NCBI taxonomy): domain Eukaryota; kingdom Metazoa; phylum Arthropoda; class Arachnida; order Ixodida; family Ixodidae; genus Dermacentor; species Dermacentor andersoni. The sequence continues at coordinate 58,955,807 of NC_092820.1, forward strand.
GGACTTTGTAGTAACCGTTCACGTAATCCTCGTACGCTTTGACCGTCCTGACACTGCGGAACTTCTCCTCCCACACGGCATCCAGGCGACCGCGGGAGACGAGCAGCGCGGTAGAATTCCTTACGGTAACGGTGCCGAGGTCGAAAAGGAAGTTCATTTCCCAGTTCAGCGCCAGGTTCACCATGATGTCGAGCGGGTGCGTTGAGCCGCTGGGCTTATGCTCGGGCCAGGGCAGGCCCAAGGAGTGCCGGAGATCCGCGAATTCTTTCAGGTTCTCCTGCGCCCACTTACCGGCCATGGTGCAACTCTCGAAGAACTGCGTCGCCTTGCTGCGATACGTCAGGTCGGCTTTAGCTTCCCCGATCGCCAGATCCAAGGCGGCAGCCACCATACGCGACTCGGTCGTCTCTCGTCGCTTGGGGTCGCTCCATCCGCCGCACACGAACGCGTGGAAGTCTTGGCACGGGTCGACCGACCAGTTGACGGCCGCGCTTAGCTCTTGGCCAAAGGCAGCGCAGTCATCGCTCCTGCACGTGTCCACGCGCTTTCCGGGCTTTTCCAGGGTGATCATGTAGATGAAAGCCCCGACCGCGGCTATCAAGAGGGCCAGCGCTGGGACGACCACCAGCATGATCACCTTGCCGCGGTGCATGGTCTTTGCTTGAGCTTTCTCATTCGCTTCGACGTGCTGCGAGAGAGGTTGACATAATTAAACCATGGCTCTAGGAATTTAAAACGTCAGGTTCCAAGCTCCACAGTAATGTAAGAGTCTCTTTGGCTTGGCATTAGCGCGCGGTGGGACAAAGTCCTCAAACAACGTCAAATCCATAGGCCGGTACGAAAAACAAACAATGAGCGTTGCATTTGAACGTCGTTAATGTTACGCACCCTTTTCAGCGAGAACAAGGGATACAGGGTGGACTCTTGGCAAAATAAGCCTCCAAAGGCAGCATTGCAAGAGGAAAGCCCTGTGCGACGCTGCACAGCCGAGCTCCAGTGAAGCAGTTAGCTCAAATATAAAAGGCCTCAGCGCCCAGCGTGCGCTCCTCGTTCTTGACTCGAAACGATTTTCCACCAAAGATGTATTTCCGGCTCTTGTAGAACTTCTTCGAAACTCTTCTAAAGCTTTCACACAAGCTGTGCGCCCAACCCCAACAGCTTTTGCGCATGCTCCGTTATATGTGAGACAGCGTGCAAGAAAAGCCCCCGCGGTAACAAGTGCGCACTTAGAGACACTTCAAAACTTAGATTCAAGATAAGAGGGTATCCCATATGCGTATGCGAAGCTTCAGCGAGAATTACAAAACCGCTCATTGAGAGTAACAATTCCCACAAGTCACGTAATGGCTCCGACGTCAGCATGCGTATTACCGTGCTCCCAATTCACTTGAAGCTTTGAATTTTAACCAAGTCCCATATTTTTTTTTTTTATGCGAGAGCATAAAATTGTTCATTGAAGTTAAAGCCGGTGTCTCTCGTCTGGACAAGCGAAAGATGGCACCTATATTCTCATTGACTGCGGCGCCAGGTCACGAGCACGTCTCGACGGAGGGAAGAGACCGAAAGGGAACACCTGCTGCTGCAATAGCACGACAGGTGTTGCGAGAAGGGAGAGGGCATTGTTGTGACGCCACGTCATGCTCGCTTTCGGAAGCCTGTGTCGTCCTTGCGTTCATTGCCCGCGCAAGCTCTCATCTGCGTTCTAACTGCGCCTCGGTAAGGCCAAATCAAAACGTGCCAACGCTCCTGGATAGCGGGCCTGTACACTCTGCTTTATGACGTCATGCTAACTGAACAAAAATTTCCATTGCCAAACCCGGCGTGCTGAAAGCGGCGACGTGAAAATCAGCGCGGCTTACTCGGGAACATACCCAGCAGATCCTACGGCCGTCAGGCACGGATCCAAGTGCACCAGCCTTGTGCCATCTAGGAAGTGTTGGCCAAGCGTCTCAACACGCTCGCTTGCCCGCGAGCTGTTCATAACTCGAAGGACCACTCAGCTACGCTCAATTGGATAATGCTTTCGCATGCACATCTCATAAGAAGTGCGTAGGTTTCCTGGGTTATTTTTCAACAAACACTATACTTCAACGAAGCTTTGTCTCCATAACGCGATTAGTCATTAAACGACAAATGTTTTATTTCCCCAGCAAGCATTAAGAAGAAATCAAATTAGCACTTGTTTGATATCTTTGTGCGTTGTCCACGGAGAACGCTTGAAATACGCTGCTAAGGATCCTAGAGCTTTATTACTGCAGAGCTCAAAACATTCTGAAGCTGTTTCAAATATTCTTAATCCGAAGCATTGTTGGTGTCATTCTTGGCACTTTGCGATAGGCAGGTTTCTTTCTCGCCTCGTTTTAATAAAAGCAAAATAATGTGTGACAGATTGTGGGATTTACCTTCTGCCGTGGAGCATAGCAGCCAAGTACTCTGAGCACTATACAACGATCACTTTTTCTTTCTTTTTTTTCTTTATTGCCTGTTTCTGCAACGTCACAAACAAAAAATAAAGATATTTGCATTGTCCGCGTAAAAAGAACACCAGTGCATCTGGCGCCAATGCGTTCATTCTAAAAGAGTTTTATGTCTAAGTGAAGCTCTACATGGGCTAACCAGTCTGGAACACTTCCCTTTATATTTTTATTCATTTTTGTTCTTCAACAAAACGTGTCACACTCTCAAGTATTGACGCGCCGAACAGGCATCCTCATCGGCGTGCACAACTGCCATCCTGCACCTCCATATGCAATGGAGTACAATCAGCATGATTAGATCAATTGGTGGCCCTTCCTCACTTTCTACAGGGAGATACCGAATGCCTGGGGTATCCGAGAGTAATCTTCTTTACTGGTACACTGCAGAAGGTCCCGTAGAAACACGGTGTCCCTGCACCCGAGGAATACATGCTCTGTCGTTTCCTCTTTTCTACATATTATGCGGTGCGTTCCCCATGTCACGTATATGCCCTTTTCTGCCAGCCAAGGTTGGACAGCAAGCGTGCATGTATGTAGTTGGAAAAAAAATGTTTTCACTCTTGCAGGTACCATCATTTTATTTACCCTCTTTAGTACATCTTTCCCTCGTCCTAAAGGGTACCTTGACCTATTCAAAGGTACAAGAAGTATAACATCACATAGGGCCTTGTACAACCTTTTTCATGTCACCGCAGCCAAATATTCAAGCGGAAAACCAAGCATACCGGCTAAAACTACTTCTTTTAGAAAGTCATGTACGCTTCCTGGCAAATTATTCGCGGATACAACAATGTACGGCAGTGGTTTGCTCAGTCGAAGCTGCCACATTGTGCATAGGAAAGGGTCTTTTCCAAGGACTTTTACGTAAGGACGAAAACGGATTATTATCTGGCGCAAAGAGAGGTTTGTCCGACTTGTTCTTGTTCTCTTGTATTCCCACACGAACAATGCAAAAAGACGGGGAAATTTCTGGATGTTAACTTTAGAGCAATGAAGAGCCTGTAACACGTACCAAGTTTCACTGACCGGAAACAAGTTACCGGCACTTGCTCTGGAAAATATTGACCATTTACAACCATTGCATTCTCTTGTTCCACCTTGTGATTCGGTCCACTGTTCTTGCCAGTACGGTTCATTGTCCCTGTAGTATTGCAAGGGTGCCCCTAGATATTACACCGGTGTGTTAACAAAATTGATGTCACCAAAAATATCTGGCATCCCAAGCCAGTCACCACGCCAGAACCCCAGGCATTTTCCACAATTCACCGGACTTCCGCTTACCGAGCAATGTTTTTTAACCTTTTCCAATGCATGCATAATGCTGTCATACTCTGGACAAATGGCATTGCTATCTTTCTACGCGCTATATCACGATCGCACGCATAATTCTCTAGTTTCAAAAGCAGCCAGCTTTTTGAAACACTCAGCGCGTTCGCCAGTTGCCGCTTCCTCGCCTTCTTTCCATGTGACAACTCGCGCTTTCAGGGCTGCGTTAGGCTGCAGTATATCCAGACCTAGGCGCTTTCCTCAGCACTTCCTTGGTAGCAGTTTGCGCTATTTTAGAAACTGCGGCGTTGTGCAAACTTCAAGTTCGCCCAAGTTTCTCATGTGTTAACACTAGTTCGCCGGAGTATAAATGCCATCGTCGTTTTAACATACGCCACATGACATAGATATAGGTACGTACCAGTGTGCTTGACGTAGCTGCTTATGACGTCTCAAACCGTATTTATCTCGCTTACGCTCGTCGGCTACCCGCGTATAACCGAAGCAATCGCCATGTCGTAAGCTCACGCCGAACGGCCTGCACAGATATGCCCTCGCTGCCGTACGACGGTCTTCGACCTGGTCGTCGCCGCGCTGCTGGCGTCACAAACACGTGCGCCCGCGATCCAAAACACGCAACTCCTCAGTTTTCACAAACACAACACGTTCGTTCATCTGGCGACGGTGTGCGGAATCCCAAAAAATGCTGCATAGTCGGGTACGTACAAAATGCTTCGCATAACATGGAACCCCACAGTACGCGCGAATTCGTCGTGGTCCGGGATTCGAACCAGGACGAATTTTTCTTCAACTGCGAGGCTTTCTCTGAGACACCTGTATGGGTCTCCTTTGTAACTTCGTGCTACGATTCGGTGGGGGGGGGGGGGGGGGGGGGCAATTTCTTTCTTTTATGTACTTTCCTCTCCCTTGCGGGCTTCCGCAGAACTTGTTTGTCATATCGTGCAAGGGACGGTGGTCTGCTGCAAACCACCTTCAGTTACAATTCGCTCCATGGAGAAACAAGACGTGTGTCGAGTGAGCTCCTGAATTGCCCCTTGCAATTTAGTGAGTGCGGCTTAAATCATGGATACGGGACCACAAACAGATCCGACGTAATGCAAACGCATTTGTCTCGCGTTTACCGTTTAATTAGCACTGAATTTAATAGATTCCTTGCTGCCTTCTTTTATTTCCAATTACAATATACTTGGTTTTCAGCTTTAGCTTGACCTCTTCTTCCATACCCTGTCCAGCGAAAGAGAGAAAACGTTATTTAATGAAGTGGCTAGGTATTCAGACACCCCCAGTCCAGAGCCTTGCTGCTGGGTTCACAACTTTAAAGTGCATATGTTCGTGCAGTCTTACACTTTGTGTCATCCACGTTCCTGGGCCATTACATGAAATTAATTTTTGCTCTGTGTTTCTCTCTACGTTGAAAACAAGCGCAGCACCAGTGCGCTTTCGGCACCTGGGCGCGAAAGCGCCGCCGATGGCGCGCTGATAATCTCTAAAGCAATGCGCTGGGAACTGCATCAGGTTCGCTAACGACTAGGTGTGCGTGTGGTCTGCTGCGGTTATTTAAGGACTGTTACGTAAATGAGACACAGATAATTACTAGTCCCGCATATTTCCCAAGACAGCTTCCCTATAGTATGCGCTACTGATTTGTAACTTCTTCAGCCAAAGCCATATTGTGCTCGACTTAAGCAATGTGGAGCATGCGTTCGCTGGGGCTGCATGTGCCTGACAAGTGACCCTCAGGTCACCCGCCTCGATGAGCGCCACAAAAACGCACCTGTCCTTTCGTGCTGATGGTTCTCCTCCGGGCCACCTGCATTGATGTGCCACTGGAGGAGCATTTTGTTAAACTGAAGAAGGCACCTATGGGGTTCGAGATCTGCAAAGTAGGAATTAAATCAAATCGCCGCTTATTCAGCGTGAAAAGATCAAAGTTTAGAGGTATCACACAAGCATCTTTTTTTTTAAGCAGTACAGATTGTGATGTATGGAAGTCCCACAAAAGGGGTCGGGTGAGACGGACATCTTATGCAAGCACAACCCTACGCAAATAAAAATAAAAGGCATTGATACATTCGAGGAAACAAAAAGATACGATTGAACGAGAAATGTGCAGGACGTGGGCATGTGTTTAACCCTTTAGGCCCTGTTTTTTGTTTTCCTTTAGGCAGAGATTATCTTTCCTTGATATATTTAGTGTGAAAGTGTCTTCAGAAGCACAGTAGACAAATGAAAATTTTTATTTTACAATATTTAACAAAGTTACGGATATGGAATCAAATGGCGTCACCAGGGCTCAAACGTTCTGAATAAAGACGTGATGTAGTCTGAAAAATGTACAACTTTCTGGTATAATATATTGTAGGGAGTGAAAAGTTGGATTTTATTTCCGTCAGACACTATGTTCGCTCTTGTAATGTTCAAACAAGAAAATGTAATTATAAAAATGAAAAGCTTATCGCAGGTGATCAGACATCCTGACCCCGTCCCGGTTCGCTGTGAATTCTTGGTATTAGTAGGCCCAGCTTGTCAAAGCAATTTTCAGTTTCTTTTACACCTAGCTAACAGGTTAGGCCTACCAGTCAAATGAGTCTCCTTTGTTTTTATTGATAAGGTATCTGCATACACCGGACGTCCTATGGTGTTTTATCACATTTTAACATAAATAACAGTTCTTAACGGGTAAATACACAAAACTCAACAAAAATGCCCAATATGCTTCTATAAAACGCTTCCGCATACATGCCAAAGAAAACAATTTGAATACTCCCAATCTCAATTTTACAACCACTGAGCCCTGATGGCGTCGAATTCGTACACCGCCAAATGAGCTATTATAGGAGTCGCGAAAATCATTTCGCTCATGTATTTTCCTGAGCTGCCATTTAGCGTATTTTTATTGTACAACACTATTATCAGGCTAGATGCCCAAGTTTGGCCTTGACGATGACCTTAGTTGAAAAGAGCTGTAGTAGTGCTAGTATTGATTTCCTTAGTCTGAGTTTTGTGCAGACCAGTTATTGTATCGCACCACTTGACACACACTTCTGGCAATTACCCCAAGACTATGCTGGCTTCACGTCGAAAGTTTCACGTTTTGTATTCACTTTCCTTCCATGAATTGTGTGGAAATTCCAAGAAATGTCCTCTGTTGGCAACACCAGCACGGAAGGGGTTAGGGGCTTTCTAGAGATGACAATTTTGTAATTCCATCCCATTTAGATCAGGGTGGTGGCGAATGGTAACCTAGCCTACGCAGGCGAACTGCACAGTATCCTTTTGTACCATATCCCTGTGCCCATTTGCTTTATCTCGTGAGGTTGCCTTTGCCTGTGATGACCACGGCTTTATCGACTCACCCCTGCCTTTCTCCGACCACTACACTTGTAGGGACGTGCGCGCAGCCATGAGACAGGCGTTCGCCCCAGCTTCTCGGTGACAATTAGCTTTATTTTCTTTCTGCTGGCGCCTTCTCGTGATGCTGGCTTCCCTTTCCCTCAATGGCCGCGCTTGGAGTGCCACGGTTGACTCACGGTGAGAGCACAGAGTTTCATACAATAATTACTAGACAGCACTCTGGCGCTAGTGTCTACGGGAGCTCTAATGGGAGTGGTTGACCCGCCATGGGAATTATGGGGAAGTACATCTTTTGCCTAAACTTCGTCCTTCTAGCTTGAAACGGCTTCGCGACTTTGTGAGCTTGTGAGCTCGTTATTTTTATCCATGTACTGCGTAATATATGATTAAATAAACATTACATTGTCCGACGGCAGGATTCGAACACAGGAACTCTAGCACAGAAGCCTGATATTGAAACAATTGCACCACGGAAGCATGCGTCGAAAAGGGATGTGAAACGCCCTTAGGAATTTATCGCGGGCATGCCAGCGCCTTGAGACGCTTGGCGCGTTCCGATTTGACCACCTCGACATGCTCGATCGTTGTAATTCGTAGCAAATGTGCGCATTAGCGCCGTCTTGCGATCTTCAAAGAGAATAGATTACTCTGAAATTAACAATGACGGCATATAAACCGTAATAAACAAAGCCACAAGAACGTCTAAATCCACAAGCACAAAGATCAGGCAAATGCATGTATTTCCTATCATTCTCATTGTGGCTCAACAAATGCAGCGCCAGAGTTCCCTCTAGTATGTTATTGGAAACTCTTCAGTGAGAGCACTAACGAAATTGTTGGGAGCTCGGTTTAGCGGAAACAAGTAATACACGTTTTGGCAGGTTGAGAACGAAAAGTACACTGGCTTTATTCCACACGAAAACAGGTTTGCTGAGTGGCAAAGGTGGCGCCCCTGTCGGGCAGCAACCTAACATCTGAAGGAAGACCAGGGGCAATGAGCACCACATGGAGGTCAGGCGAGGTAACCGAATTTCATAGAAGCGGGGGACAAATCACAGTGACTGACGGCCGCTACAGGTCCCCCCCCCCCCGAGAATGCCGGATGTTTAGGTGTGAATGGCGGGAGGAATGAAGCGTTAATGTTAAAAATAGGCGGGTTTCACGCGGCCGCACCGGACTGTCTCCTTCTTTGCCGCGTACCACCACCTTCAAGGTTTTCTCTGAACGCCAAACCACACGAAAGGGGCCTTCATAGGAAGGAGTCAGCGAAGATTTGACAGAGTCGCGCGACAGAACGTGGTTGTTTCCATTGTCAGAAAACTAAGCACAGGCTGTCCATGGACGGTTCGTTGGGGTGTAGGTCGATGCTGGTCGAGCCAGGAATGTAGCCTCTCTAAGCGCTGCGCCGCTGTTGGCGGAGTGCCTTGCTGGGTGCGAAAAGCTGGCCTGCAACGCAGATTGCCGATCCATAGAGCATCTCGACTGCGCTTACTCTGAGGTCATCCTTGATTGTTGTTCGCAGCCCCAGTAGTACTAGGGGTAGCCTTTCCACTTAGTGCTGCCGGTCGAGCGTGGCGGCGAATGACGCCTTCAGTTGTCAGTGAAGACGCTCGAGCATGCCGTTGCTCAGCGGGTGGTAAGCCGCAGTGATTTGCAGGTGCGTGCCGAGCAGTCTTGCCAGGGCAGAAAAAAGAGAGCTTCGGCCTTGGTCAGTATTTATTCGCAAAGGGCAACTGTACCGCGATACCCCCGTTAGCAGCAAATGCTTTCGCAACTGCTTCGGCCGTGATGTCTCGTAGTGGCGTCGCCTCAGACCACCTTGAGTACCGTTCGACAAACGTGAGTAGGTACCCGAAACCTTGTCAAGGTGGAAGAGGCCCCACCAAGTCTAAATGCATGTTATCGAAACGGCTCTCTGGTAGTCGAAACGGCTGCACCGTTGAACGCTTGTGCCAAGTCACTTTCACGGTTTGGGCAGCTTCTGGCGCAGCTTCGCACATCTTTCTTGATCCCTAGTCAGACGAAGCGGTCTATGATAAGCTTCTGTGTCACTCTGATGTAGGGATGGCTCACAGCCCGTGCAGTGAATCAAATACTGGCTGCCGAAACTAATAGGGCACGAACGGGCGAGAAGCTGCCTGCGATGTGTCGCACGTGACCAATGTTGTTTTACAGGGAAGCGGCACCTCCCCATGCTCGAGCGACGAGCCTTTTTCCCGCAAATGGCGCAAACGACCGCAAAGGTCGTTTTGCTGGCCGCAGGCTAGAGCTTGCAAATCCACAGAGCCGCGACAGTGCGTCGGCTGCCTGATTTTTGGTCCCAGAAATATGGCGGATCTCCGTATAAAATTCGGAGATAAAAGAAAGTTACCGAAGATCACGTTCTGAGTACGAAGAACTGTTGCTCTTTAAAATGATGTTTAACGGCTTGTGGTAGGTCCGAATGTAAAAGTTATAGCCTTCAATAAAAAATGGAAATGCTTGACAGCGCCATAGATGGCCAACATCTCCCTCCCGAAGGTGCTATAGCGAGCTTCTGTGGGCTTGAGGCGCTTTGAGAGAGAGAGAGAGAGAAACAACTTCATGTAGTCGCCTGCAGAACGACACCATGACTAAATGGCGCCGTGACGCGGGCCCTGACGTCTTCTCAGGGGGTGGTCTCTACTCAACTCCAGCGCGTGTTGCTCCCGCGGTCGGTCACCCTGAGGGGCAACCTTCCATCGGTTTCGCTCGGCCTTTGTCTTTCAAGAGCCACCGAGACCTGCTGAACGACCCAGGTTTGGCTCTCGTGGTCGCAGCATTCCGCCGCAGCCGAGAGTCGCGGCGTAATCGTTGTACTTGTCGAAGCTTCGTCGGGGAACTTGGTGCAATCCCATAGTATGTGCGTCAAGGTGGCCCTCTCGCGCTGGCACACGCGGCACACATAACTCACATATAATTTCGGGTATAGATGAGTCATTAACACTGGGGTGGGTAAGGAACCAGTTTGCAATTGTCTGAACAGCACCGCCTGCGCTCGGCTCAGCCCCGGGTGCGGGGGTGGGAAAGTCCTTCGAGCCAGGCGGTGGAACTGTGTAAGCTCGTTGAACGTCGTCATGCGGTCCTTGGCACTACACCACGTTGGACGGCCGGTTGCAGCGGCGCGGTTGGTTAGCGGTCGCGCCACAGCGTGTGCCGTCTCGTTGTGGTTATCGTGCTTCTCCGACGCATCGTTGCCCGCGTGCGCGGATAACCATTTGATTCTAATATATCGATTCTCTCGTTGCAGGTCAGCCAAGCTCAGAACACGCACAGCCTCATCACACACTTTGCCCTTTGCATAATTTCTCACTGCACTTCGCGAATCGCACAACACCGTCTGTCTAGCACCTGGTGTCGGCAATGGCCAGGGCAATGGCCACCTCCTCCGCCTTACAGGCCTCGCGGGCCCATAAGCTCGCCGCTGCTCTCGTCGCGCCTCACGACGCCTCGATGACGGTAGCTACGAACGCCGCGCAGTCTCCCTGGTATTCTGCCGCATCCAAGAACCTTGCGTGCTCGTCCTTGGCGTGAAAGTCGATGAGGGCCTTGGCCCTCGCCGCTCTTCTCTGCTTGTTAAACTCCGGGTTCATATTTCTCGGGATGAGGCCTACCCGAATCCGGCACCGGCTCCCGTCCGGGACAGAAACGTCGCTACTCGACTTTTTCGCCCCGGGCGTGAAGCCTAAGTATTGAAGTATGCGCCTGCCAGCTTCGGTCATAGAGAGCCGCTCCATCTGCGCGATCCGTTGCCCTTCCACAATTTCCTCGAGGGAATTGTGTACCCCCAGGCTCAGGAGCTTGTTGGTGTTCGTAAACTCGAATAGTCTTAGCGCCGCCTTGTAAGCTCGGCGTATCAGGGCGTTCTTATTCTTTTCACATTGCATCCAGTTCTGGAAGGCTGCAACGTAGGTGACGTGGCTGATTACGAAGGAGTGCACAAGCCGAATCAAGCTTTCCTCCCTCATCCCGGCTTTGAGGTTGGCGACCCGTCTGATGAGCCGTATTGCGTTGGTAGTCTTGGCTGAAAGGCGGACATTGGTCTCGCCGTTGCCCCGTCGGTTGTCTATAATCATGCCGAGCACCCGGATTTTGTCGACCTCCGGGATCACTTGGCCGTTCCTCGTCACGATCTTGATGGTCTCGTAGTCCCTCGCTTCGCTCTTGTTACGTCTGACGTACTTCGGTAGTAACACCAGCAGTTCTGACTTGCTCGGTGAGCAGATCAAACTGGAACCGTTCAGCTGGTCTTCGATCGCGTCGACGGCTTTTTGCAGCGTGCTCTCAATGTAACCATCGCTGCCTCCCGGACCCCACAGTGTGATGTCATCAGCGTAGATGGTGTGCCGGGCGCCCTCGACGCGAGAGAGTCGCTTGGCCACACCGATCATAACGACGTTGAATAACAACGGTGAGATGACCGAGCCCTGGGGGGTCCCGACACTGCCAAGCCTCTTCTCTTGGAGCCGTAGGTAGATCGCCGGCGCAGAGCTCGGTAGTCCGCCCCGTCAGAAAGTCCTTCATGTAACTGCACGTTCTTGCGCCCATGTTGAGTCTGGACACCTGGGCTTGGATCGCAGAGTGCTTCACCTTGTCGAAGGCGCTCTGCAGGTCCAGCCACAGAATGGCGTTGTTGTCTTTCGTTAGGGTGTCATCGTCAATTATATCCTTCTTATACCCGATGATCGTGGTGGGGTATAGTCCCGACTCCTCCAGGTAATCGTGCCACCTACACATGAGGATGTGCTCCAACGTCTTGCCCACACAGGACGTGAGCGAGATGGGCCGGAGGTTGTCCGTGTTCGGCGGCTTGCCTGGTTTGGGGATGAGGATGGTCTTGCCAGCCTTCCACTGCTGAGGCAGTGACCCCGCCCTCCAGCACTTGTTGTAATGACAGGCGCTTTGAGAAGAAACCCAGCGGCCTCCAGTCTGTGCTATCGTGCTGCTGTAGTATTGCACCCACTGCCTTGGGCGATGCGTTTACCATAAGGCGAGTTGGGGCGTCGGGCAACGGATCAGTCAGCCACACTGCGGTAGCCCAAGACGTTTTTTCTTCCTGGAAGGAGTGTTCGTGCTCTCCGAGCACCAGTGGAAGGTAGGCAGCTTTTTGGAGTCGCGACGCAGCAGTACGCTATGCGCCTGAAGAACTTGCACACAGGATGTTATGAAGTGCCTGTGAAAATTTATGAGCCCCAGAAGCTCGCGCACCTCTCTGAAGGAGGTTGGAAAGAAAAAGTCCGCGATTGCCCGCACCCGTGATTCCAGTGGCTTGATGACTTGGGGTGAAATGCAATGGTAGAGAAAATCCAGGGCTTGAACTGCGGAAATGCATTCCTGGGGCTTTAGGACTAGGCCGTGTTCATCCAGTCGCTCAAATAGAAGGCGAATGTGCTCTTTGTGGAGTTCGTCTGTGCGGCTTGCAACGAGAATGTCGTTAAGGTAGACAAAAATGAACGGGAGTCCGCGCGTAACCTTGTCCATGGACCTTTGAAAAGTATGCGGCGCATTCTTCAAACCGTAAGGCATACGAAGAAACTCGAACAGCCGAAATGGAGTAGTGATTGCTGTCTTCGGTATGGCACTGATTTCGACAGGAGTTTGGTCGTATGCGCTCATCAAAACCGTCTTAGTGTACGATTTGGTTCCTGCGAGACGAGCGCCGAAGTCACGTGTGTGGGGAAGGGGATATTGATCCAGAGTGGTAACGGCATTCAAAGCCATGGTAATCACCGTAAGGCTGTCAGTCGCCACTGTCCTGCTTTGGAGCCAGATGATGGGAGAAGACCACTTGCTGGAGGAAGGGCGAATAACGCCGAGCGTTAAAACTCACGGCGGGCGACTTCCAACCACGATCCAGCGAGCCTCCGTGGCCGCGCGGCGACAGGTGGGCCGGCGGTGGTGGCATGATGCGTCAGCTTGTGTTTCACAGGCAACGCATCATTTCGGGGCTTCGTGAGTTGCGGATACTCAGCAAGTATAGCTTATCGTACGTTGAACCGGCCGAAACGCACGGATGCCAGATGAGGTGAGGTTGGACTGCAGGCCAAGTACAGCGAGGGATGTGACCTTATCCTTTAGGCGCCGATCGCGAACGCTCACATCCAGGTCTAAATGGCTGAGGAAGTTCGCTCCCAGTACGGCAAAGCTGACGTCGGCGATCACAAAACACCCATTGACGGGAGCCCATACGACGCGTTGGCAGTGTTGTTCACTGCGTGTATCGTGGGAGCGGACTTGCCGCGTTGGCGATCTGCAGCAGTGGCGGAAACGTTAGACAGCTCGGCTCCGGTGTCGACGAGGAGGCGGGTGCCGGTGATTCGGTCGACTACGAAGAATAGGCCGCTTGCGCGAGGGCCGATGTCACATGCCACCGTTAGCGACTGGCCGGTGCATTTCCCATCCACAAACAGGGCTGGGTGCCGCGACTTGCTTGTTTCCGAAAGCGATGGTTGTGCCATCTGAACTGGCGCGCGGCGCGTCCCTGCGAGACTGTGAAGGCGAATGGTTGCGCCAAAGTTGGGCGCCAATGCTTCCACCCGTCGTCAGCTTATCCAGTGCACTGGTAAGGCGGTCGACTGTTGCCTGCAGGCGCGAGAGTCGGTCTCCTGGCTTTAGGACCCTCGCAGCCTGGACAGATAGCTGTGACGCAGAGGAGTAGTCGCATATGCGGTGAGCGAGTGCAGCTAGCCGATCGAGACTCGTCTCGTCGGAAGCTACGAGCACCATGAGTGCTGACTGTGCGAGGCGCTGCAATAACAGCTCGCGCGAAATTGGTAGCTGGCTCTCGTTTGCGGAGTAGCCGTCCAGCACCTGCCGAAACCGGTGCAGGAGTTGTGACGGTCGTTGGTCGCCGAGTGCCGGAACCGCATCGTTGCCATGACAATTCCCCGGAGCCCTTGAAGCCTACTCTGTTGCCATTGCTCGACGCGCTGCAGGACCGTGCGTTTTAAATCGTCGTAAGCTGTGGCCGAAGGCGTGGCCGCTAGTAAGTCGTCTATAGCATCGGCGATGTCGGAGGGTAGCGCGGCGACGACGTACAGGTACCTTGCTGTCTGTGAGGTGATGCGCCGGAGTTGAAGACAGGCCTCTACTTGTACAAACCGAAGTCGAGGATTCTTGTGCCATAAGCTGGGAAGCTGAAGCTCTGCGGCGATGACAGGAGACGTAATCGTTGCGTCTTCTATGTCAGCAGTAGGAGGAGAAGCGTCGTCTATGGCAGTGTTCGAAAAAAAACCTAAATATCCTGGGGCACCACTTATTGGGAGCTCGGTTTAGCCGAGGCAAGTAAACACGTTGTGACAGGTTGATGACGAAAGTAGACTGGCTTTATTCCACAGTAAAACAGGTTAGACGAGTGGCAGTGCTGGTTTCTCTGTCGGGCAGTGACCTCACATCTCAAGAAAGAGCAGGGGGCAATCACCCTCACGTGGAGGCCAAGCGAGGTAACAATTTCACAGAAACGGGGGACAAATCAGTGACAGACGGTCACTACAAAATGAAACGCAGGGCGGCTAGAGAACGAAGCGATTTGGTGGATTTATGCGTCTGCCACTGCGTGTGTGGTAGCTGTCAGTCGCATGAGGCAGTACAGTCTGTCATTTTGGAATTCGCTGCCGTGGTATGAGGCACTTCTCTGCGGGTCCCAGGCGAAGGGCTGCAGGTAGCTCAGGCGAAGGGCTACAGGTAGCCGTCTCGCGTTGGTCGGTTTCCATATATGCCGGTTTTACTCTATGCAAGGATAACGTTCCGCGGCGGCCACGCATTCCGATCGTAAGCGCCTTCCGACCATTGCGGAAAACCTTAATGTGCTCATCGTATGGTGCTTGCAGTAGTCGTCGTACTGCATTGTTTCGCAGAAATGCGTGACAACAGGACTCAAGTTCGCCACTCACATGTGTTTCCCATTGTGTGAGCTGTAGCGGAGGTGTAGGTCGGAGCTCATTCATGAAGTCACGGAGGTGAGACGCGTAGCCGAAGGCAGGAATGTGGGCTTGGTGTTGGTCCAAGGCGCTTCCGGACTTTTTGCAAGGTGGCACAGAGTTCCGATGCCATTGGAATATGAACCTGGCAACGTTTAACGCAAGAACATTATCTAGTGAGGCGAGTCTAGCAGTGCTATTGGAAGAATTAGAGGGCAGTAAATGGGATATAATAGGGCTCAGTGAAGTTAGGAGGCCAAAAGAAGCATATACAGTGTTAAGCAGCGGGCACGTCCTGTGCTACCGGGGCTTAGCGGAGAGACGAGAACTAGGAGTCGGATTCCTGATTAATAAGAATATAGCTGGTAACATACAGGAATTCTATAGCATTAACGAGAGGGTGGCATGTCTTGTTGTGAAACTTAATAAGAGGTACAAAATGAAGGTTGTACAGGTCTACGCCCCTACATCCAGTCATGATGACCAGGAAGTCGAAAGCTTCTACGAAGACGTGGAATCGGCGATGGGTAGAGTGAAAACAAAATACACTATACTGATGGGCGATTTCAATGCCAAGGTAGGCAAGAAGCATGCTGGAGACAAGGCAGTGGGGGAATATGGCATAGGCACTAGGAATAGCAGGGGGGAGGTATTAGTAGAGTTTGCAGAACAGAATAATATGAGGATAATGAATACCTTCTTCCGCAAGCGGAATAACCGAAAGTGGACATGGAGGAGCCCGAACGGCGAGACTAGAAATGAAATAGATTTCATACTCTGCGCTAACCCTGGCATCATACAAGATGTGGACGTGCTCGGTAAGGTGCGCTGCAGTGACCACAGGATGGTAAGAACTCGAATTAGCCTAGACCTGAGGAGGGAACGGAGGAAACTGGTACATAAGAAGCCGATCAATGAGTTAGCGCTAAGAGGGAAAATAGAGGAATTCCAGATCAAGCTACAGAACAGGTATTCGGCTTTAAGCCACGAAGAGGATCTTAGTGTTGAAGCAATGAACGACAATCTTGTGGGCATCATTAAGGAGTGTGCAATAGAAGTCGGTGGTAACTCCGTTAGACAGGATACCAGTAAGCTATCGCAGGAGACGAAAGATCTGATCAAGAAACGCCAATGTATGAAAGCCTCTAACCCTACAGCTAGAATAGAACTGGCAGAACTTTCGAAGTTAATCAACAAGCGTAAGACAGCTGACATAAGGAAGTATAACATGAATAGAATTGAACAAGCTCTCAGGAACGGAGGAAGCCTAAAAGCAGTGAAGAAGAAACTAGGAATTGGCAAGAATCAGATGTATGCGCTAAGAGACAAAGCCGGCAATATCATTACTAATATGGATGAGATAGTTCAAGTGGCTGAGGAGTTCTATAGAGATTTATACAGTACGAGTGGCACCCACGATGATAATGGAAGAGAGGATAATCTAGAGGAATTCGATATCCCAGAAGTAACGCCGGAAGAAGTAAAGAAAGCCTTGGGAGCTATGCAAAGGGGGAAGGCAGCTGGGGAGGATCAGGTAACAGCAGATTTGCTGAAGGATGGTGGGCAGATTGTTCTAGAAAAACTGGCCAGCCTCTATACGCAATGCCTCAAGACCTCGAGCGTACCGGAATCTTGGAAGAACGCTAACATAATCCTAATCCATAAGAAAGGCGACGCCAAAGACTTGAAAAATTATAGACCGATCAGCTTACTGTCCGTTGCCTACAAAGTATTTACTAAGGTAATTGCAAATAGAATCCGGAACACCTTAGACTTCCGTCAACCAAAGGACCAGGCAGGATTCCGTAAAGGCTACTCAACAATAGATCATATTCACACTATCAATCAGGTGATAGAGAAATGTGCGGAATATAACCAACCATTATATATAGCTTTCATTGATTACGAGAAAGCGTTTGATTCAGTCGAAACCTCAGCAGTCATGGAGGCATTGCGGAATCAGGGTGTAGACGAGCCGTATGTAAAAATACTGAAAGATATCTATAGCGGCTCCACAGCCACTGTACTCCTCCATAAAGAAAGCAACAAAATCCCAATAAAGAAAGGCGTCAGGCAGGGAGATACGATCTCTCCAATGCTATTCACAGCGTGTTTACAGGAGGTATTCAAAGACCTGGATTGGGAAGAATTGGGGATAAGAGTAAATGGAGAATACCTTAGTAACTTGCGCTTCGCTGATGATATTGCCTTGCTTAGTAACTCAGGGGACCAACTGCAATGTATGCTCACTGATCTGGAGAGGCAGAGCAGAAGGGTGGGACTAAAAATGAATCTGCAGAAAACTAAAGTAATGTTTAACAGTCTCGGAAGGGAACAGCAGTTTACGATAGGTAGCGAGGCACTGGAAGTGGTAAGAGAATACATCTACTTAGGACAGGTAGTGACTGCTGATCCAGATCATGAGAGTGAAATAATCAGAAGAATAAGAATGGGCTGGGGTGCGTTTGGCAGGCATTCGCAGATCATGAACAGCAGGTTGCCATTATCCCTCAAGAGAAAAGTGTATAACAGCTGTGTCTTACCAGTACTCGCGTACGGGGCAGAAACCTGGAGGCTTACGAAAAGGGTTCTACTTAAATTGAGGACGACGCAACGAGCTATGGAAAGAAAAATGATAGGTGT
Organism: Dermacentor andersoni; assembly: GCF_023375885.2. Lineage (NCBI taxonomy): Eukaryota > Metazoa > Arthropoda > Arachnida > Ixodida > Ixodidae > Dermacentor > Dermacentor andersoni. The sequence continues at coordinate 58,973,505 of NC_092820.1, forward strand.
AACGTTAAGGGATAAGAAAAGAGCAGATTGGGTGAGGGAACAAACGCGCGTTAATGACATCTTAGTTGAAATCAAGAAAAAGAAATGGGCATGGGCAGGACATGTAATGAGGAGGGAAGATAACCGATGGTCATTAAGGGTTACGGACTGGATTCCGAGGGAAGGGAAGCGTAGCAGGGGGCGACAGAAAGTTAGGTGGGCAGATGAGATTAGGAAGTTTGGAGGGTCAACATGGCCACAATTAGTACATGACCGGGGTAGTTGGAGAAGTATGGGAGAGGCCTTTGCCCTGCAGTGGGCGTAATCAGGCTGATGATGATGATGATGATGATGACAGAGTTCCGTGAAGCACCGCCAAAGTTGCGGTTGTACTAGCACTTCCGTCGCTGTGGCGGTGTGCTACGCTGCCATGTGAGCTGATTGCAGCGTGACTGAAGCGCTGCGATGATGTCGGCAAGGCGAGAAATTTATTCTCTCATCTCGAGCAGGACGCGAGTGGGCGAAGATTGGGCGTGTAACGACGCGACTGTAGGTGTCGCGACAGCCATGAGTATCAGTGGGTTCTGCCATCTTGGGCAGGTTCGTTTCCCCGGACGCGGTGATGCCCATTAGCACATTGGCCGGAAGTCTTTGTAAAAAAAGTTCCCGCACTAGGCGACTGTCTACAGTTGCTGTGCAACCGGTCAGTTGCTGCATGTGGCGCCAAAGTTCGCTAGGTCGGCGGTCGCCCAGTTTGGGCTCGCGTAACAGCTGCTGGAGACGCTCCGGCTCTGTTGGGGTGAAGCGTCAGAGCGTCTCTTGAGCGTCTGGTAGGCGTTTTCTGCGGGTGGTGCCAGCAGCAGGTCCCGCACCTCGCTGGCTGTAACGGCCGAAATGGTGCCAACCACGCGATGGTATTTGGTGTTGTCGGCGGTGATGCGGCGTGCGGCAAACTGACTCGACTCGCACCAACCTCAGTTCCGGCTCGCCGGTCCAAAAGGGAGGCATAGTTTGATGTCCAACGCGGATACCGTGGGGCTGGCGACATTGTCGTTTTGCTCCACGTCCGGGTCAACAATTTTAGGTACGTGCGTGGAACGAATAGACACGCGTTCGTCGCCGGTATCTCAATGATAACTTTATTTCTGCTGGTGCCTTCTCGCGACACTGGTTTTCCTTTTCCTCGATCGTCACGCTTGCAGCGCCACGGCTGACTCACGGTGCATTTAGAGTTTGCCACACTCTAAACGTCTCTTGTTTATCTAGACCGCTGACCACCAGTCAACGCTCACTCCACTTTTGAGCCCCATCACTACGGGTTCAACGTGGACGCTCACTGCGGTTGTAGATGGGCGAATATCTTGGCATTCCGTGTCAGTGCTTAGTCCTCTCGGGGCTTTCGCTGCAGCAGACACCTGCCTCAGCCTGTTGAAAATATTTGCTCCTTCATGTTTTTGTCCTCAGGCAGCCAGCTCTGCCCTCGAATAGTAATTACTTTTTCTGCTGTAGTGATAATTTTCCCTCCGAGTTTCACGCTTGCCGCCGTTGTAAATCTTCATTAATTTTTTCATGTTTCCATCCTTCACGTCCAATTTAATGCGTCTGTTTTTATTATCAGCTTTTTTTTTTATTTTGGCGACTCCTCGCTGCCTACTTATGTTTTCAATTACACTGTACTTGGCTGTCACCTTTCTTGACCTCTTCCTCCAATCCGTGTCCCTGCCATTGAGGTGCAGATCTTTCTGCACTTAAGGCGCCATTTCTACTCATCCATGTACCTTAGCCTTTCTACAAAAATAATTGTGCTTTGCTCTTCTCTGAACTCAAAATGCACCCAGCCCATGACACCCTGCACTGCATCAATTGTAATGTCACCACGGACCCCCAAGGTCAGCCGTCCCATGGAACTTTCGTTAAATTCCCACCCCGAAAGGATCTCCACTTTTAAGCACGGAATCTTATTTGCAAACATCATCCCTGGCACAATCACTTTACGAATTTCTCGCACCCCTATATATCTGTGCCACCCCAAACGGGTCTATGTTTTATAATACATTTATTCCACTTCCCCTTCACCCTGAGACCTTTTCTTCGTTTAAGCTGACATACATGTATTCGTATTGCACGACGGCCGGTACGACTTGCTCTTCGGCTATACCAGTGCACTACTCGTCTGCTCATTGAAGCCCACAATTCCCACTTTCTCTGGAGTGCTACAATCAAGGCAGAGGTATGTCGCTTCCTTGTAATACGTATTCTCAAGCCTCTGCGAATCCCCTGCGTTGTCCGCTATATGAGTATATTGTCCACACACATATTGCCCTCTATATTGCACGCACCAGCAGCTCGTTACGGGTCTAAGATAAAGCGAACGCTAGTGCACTTCTTTCGAGTCCTTTTTTTTCTATTCCTTTAAGGAAAAATGTGAACAGCAATGGAGATAGAAGGCTTTCGTTAATTAATCCTTGGTGAACTTCCACTAGTTCAGTGTACGTACATGGCCTTCCTAGGCCAGATGTGCTCGCTTCTCCATATATATCTCCCTGAGCAGATCTGCTAAATCGACGTCTATACCACTATGCTTGAGAATATCCCTCAGCAATTTCATGTCTACGTTGTCGTACGCTCACTTGATATCTGAACGCTATTCATCCCGGTCTACCCTAAACCATTGACTTCTCTCTATGCATTGGGTTAGTATGACGATATTATCCTGTAGGTGTCAGCTTGGCCTGAATTAATTCTGTAGTTCCCCTAATATTTCATTTTTTTCACCTAATTGGACACCTAGACTTTTATGGGTTGCATTGCCATTCTATATATTGCCGACGTTATAGCAAGTGATCTGCACGAACTCGTCTTTTATTTATTTATTTATTTATTCCTCAAATGCCCCTGGAGAGGGGTTTTACATGAGGGGTGGGCTGCTTCAAAGGAAAATGCGTTCGATGGCATTCCTGAATGCAGTCACACTGGAGTGGTCCGCTGCTTCTTCAGGCAGATCATTCCAGTCTCTAGCTGTACGTGGAAAAAACGAATGAAGATGGGATGATGTGCGCGCATGCGGGGGGTACACTGACTTTGAATGATTAGTCCGGGATGAATGGCGGTGAGCTGGCGATATGACGCTGTTACAAATCGGGGCATGATAAAACTTGTGATATAGAATGAGTCTGGACACTTGACGTCTCGCTTGTAGTCTCGGAAGATTCGCATTGGATTTTAGTGCTGTTACACTTGTATATGAAGAATAGTCATGGAAGATGAATCGGGCTGCGCGGTTTTGGACAGATTCAAGCATGTTAGAAAGATTAGTACGATGAGGGTCCCAAATTGAGCATGCTGTTACGTTTCGCCTACAACGCGCGGTAATGCCGGCGCGGATGCAACGGACGCCGGGGCTTCGTTCAAAACGGCGGACATTTTGGCCTGTTCGACGCCGCCGCAACGCCTACCCGCCAAGCGTGTCCAGGCGTGTTTCAGTGCCACGTGTCTTCGTGTGTGCGTGTGTGTGTGTGTGCCCTCGCTTGTCAAAGCGCGGCAGCCGGGGAGCGGAGTTCCCCGAATGAGGAGCCTGGACGTCTCTCGGCTCAACTGTTCGCGCCGTCGTGTGGGTGAGGGTTGGCGATGCGTCACTACACTCGGTTCAGCAGGTCTCTCGGCCCGACAGTTCGCGCCGTCGTGGGGTCATGCTCCGCCGTCCCGTGACCTTCATCCCGTGACCTTCATCCCGTGACCTTCATCCCGTGACCTTCTCTTTTGGACCGCGACGCCGAGGGTATAAGAGCAGCTGCCCCCGGACGCCAGGAGGGAGGCTCCGATTTGTACTGTTGAGTTACGTGCTCTCCCGTCTCTCCACTTCGGTCGACCTGACCGGCCGCTCTTTTGCTATGTTAGAATAAACCAGTTGTTCTGTTACCAGTCTTCTCATGCTTTGCCGGGACCTTCGGATGCTTCCAGTGCCCCAGGCCGCCAGGCCAACGCTACCCTTGGGGCTTGCGACCCATTGGCAATAACGGGCGTCAGCACCGAGACCCCATCAACTCGTGCCAGCGGTACGATTCCAACATCTGGTTGCCAGCGGTGAGATCGCGACAACGGAGGCCTGCAGCGAAGAGATGCGGTTGACTGTATGCTGAGCAGCACAACGACCATCCGGGAGCAGTGCAACGAGCCCTGTGTGATGACTGGTTGCCTGCAGCGGAACGACTGCGCTGAAGTCTTGGCTGCGAGGTTTGGTGAGTGCGGGACTTTCTTCTTCTGAGTTTTGCCAGGCTTTTGTTAGTGTTAGAAACAGAGCTGGTAATTGTGGTTGTCGTTGCTACCGGGTTAGTTTGCGGCAAGACAATAGTAGGCAGTAGAGAAAGCAGCATTCAGAGCAGCCATGGATTTGAAGTCGTTGCGCAAACCGATATTACTGGAGCTTGCAAAAGAGTTGGGTCTGGATGTCTCAGACAAACTCAGAAAACCAGAACTGCTAAGGGCTATTCTTGAGTTAGAAGCTGAAGATGACGAGCTGTCGGATTGCCTTGAGACCATTGAGGAGCGGGCAAAAAGACATGAGCGCGAACTTATAGAGCAGAAAGAAAAAGAAGAGCGCGAACACGCTTTGGAATTGAAGCGTCTCGAGATAGAGATGGAACGCGCTCGTAATGGAAGTCAGGCACACGGTGCAGGAGAACGAGTATTGTTCAAAATGACTGACCTGATGCGGCCGTTTAAGCTTGGAGAGGACATTGGTTTGTTCCTGGTTAACTTTGAGCGAACGTGCGAGAAGCAGGGGTTCTCTCGGGAAACGTGGCCACAGCGCTTGCTCACTTTGCTACCCGGCGAGGCGGCCGACGTAGTCGCTCGCTTGGAGAGAGAGGAGGCAGAGGATTTCGACAAAGTGAAATCGAGTCTGCTAAAAAAGTACCGGCTGTCAGCGGAGGCGTTCCGTCGGAAGTTTCGGGAAAACGAGAAAGGCAGAAGTGAGTCATATACAGAGTTTGCGTACAGGCTTATGTCAAACATGCAGGAGTGGCTCAAAGAAGAGAAAGCGTTTGGTGACCACGAGAAAGTTCTGCAGTGTTTCGGGCTAGAACAGTTTTATAGTCGGTTACCTGAGAACGTGCGGTACTGGGTCTTGGATAGGCCAGACGTTAGTACGGTGGCTAGAGCCGCTGAGTTAGCCGAGGAGTTTGTGACGCGTCGGGCTCGTGGAGCTAAGGACGGTCAAAAGGGTGAATTTGGCTCCAAGTTTGAGAGGCCAAAGTTCACGCCCATGAGAGCAAAGGGGGACACACGTAGTTCGGATGCGAGTGAAAGCAGTCCGACCGAACGTAAGGAGACGGCGGCAACCGAAGCCGAACGCAGAAAGCGGTTCGAGATGAGGCAAGCGCGCGTTTGTTATACGTGCCAGAAGCCGGGTCACTTTTCGGCGCAGTGTCCGACCGAACGTAAGGAGACGGCGGCAGCCGAAGCCGAACGCAGAAAGCGGTTCGAGGCGAGGCAAGCGCGCCTGTGTTATACGTGCCAGAAGCCGGGTCACTTTTCGGCGCAGTGCCCAGAAACAAAACCAAAAGTCGTGTTTTTTTCATTAGGCAGCACTGACGAGAACATCAGGCTTCTCGAGCCTTACATGCGAGACCTCCTCGTGAACGGGAAAGAGTGCCGAGTGCTTCGCGATACCGCAGCTACGATGGATGTAGTTCACCCCTCTTACGTAGAACCCGATATGTTCACGGGCGAGTGCGCATGGATCAAGCAAGCAGTGGAAGCTCATAGCGTGTGTCTGCCGGTAGCAAAAGTGCTTATTGAAGGACCTTTCGGAGCACTTGAGACGGAGGCCGCAGTGTCATCTATGCTGCCCCCCCAGTACCCGTACCTATTTTCGAACAGGTCCGATCACCTCCTGCGCGAGAAGGGGCTTTTGTTTGGTGAGGCTAGCGTTCAGGCCTTAACCAGATCGAAGGTTCGGGAGCTCGCTGCAAAGGCGGTAGTTGCGGGGCCGACGTTGTTGAACGATGAGAAAGGGTCAGAGGCGCAGCTAGCTGGTATTCAGAGCACGCCCGAACGGGATAAAATTGAGCCTGTAGCGTTAAAGGCACCAGATACTGGAGAGGAAATTCCCGATGCGGGAAAGTTAGAAGAGCTTCCGGTCGAGCTTCCGGGACTAGGCTCAGTGACAAACAGGAAAGACGCCGATCAAGTCATTAGTGACTTAATAAGTAAAGCATCGCTGTCGCCTGAGCAGAAAACAGAACTACACCAGCTCTTACAAGAGTTTCAAGGTCTGTTCTCTGAGAGGCCTGGTAGGACTTCTGTCCTTACTCATGACATAGAACTTACCTCCCCAGAGCCAGTACGATCCAAGGCGTACCGGGTGTCACCCCGCCAGAGCGAGATTATGGAGGCTGAGGTAAAGAAAATGCTACAGCTCGGTGTTATTGAAGCGGGTGAGAGTGATTATACCTCCCCTTTGATTTTAGTTGAGGTACCGGGCAAGGAACCTCGTCCTTGCGTCGACTACCGCAGGCTTAATTCCATCACTAAGGATCAAATTTATCCGATCCCTAACATCGAGGAGCGCCTTGAGAGAGTGAGTAGCGCTCAGTTTATTTCCACCCTAGATCTTGTCAGGGGTTATTGGCAGGTTCCACTTACAGAAGAGGCTAGTAGGTATGCGGCGTTCATTTCACCCATGGGGACATTCCGTCCTAAAGTTTTGAGTTTTGGTTTGAAGAACGCGCCATACTGCTTTTCAAGCCTCATGGATAAAGTGTTGCGGGGACAGCAAGAATTCGCTTTACCGTATCTAGACGACGTAGCGATATTCTCCGCATCCTGGCCGGAACATATGGCGCACTTGCGGGCAGTGCTAACCCGCCTGCGCGATGCGGGCTTGACAGTCAAGGCTCCCAAGTGCCAGTTAGCACAGGCCGAGGTTGTCTACCTCGGACACGTGATTGGTCGGGGTCGTCGCCGCCCCTCTGAAATAAAGGTGGCCGCTGTGCGAGACTTCCCGCAACCGCGTACGATGACCGCTATTCGGTCGTTCTTAGGTGTCGCCGGCTACTATCAGAGGTACATCCCCAGGTACTCTGATATCGCGGCTCCCTTGACGGATGCTCTAAGAAAGACAGAGCCTCAAACAGTCGTCTGGGATGAGACGAAGGAAAGAGCTTTTAGCGCCCTAAAGAGCGCCCTAACAAGCCAACCTGTGCTACGATCGCCCGACTACACAAAAGGGTTCGTTGTTCAGTGTGATGCTAGTGAGCGAGGCATGGGCGTTGTACTGTGCCAACGGGAAAATGGAGAAGTAGAACACCCCGTCCTGTATGCTAGTCGTAAGCTGACCAGTCGTGAGCAGGCGTATAGCGCCACCGAGAAAGAGTGTGCGTGTATCGTGTGGGCCGTTCAGAAATTGTCATGTTACCTAGCTGGCTCGAGGTTTATCATTGAAACGGATCACTGCCCTCTCCAATGGCTGCAGACCATCTCTCCCAAAAATGGCCGCCTCCTGCGCTGGAGCCTCGCTTTGCAACAATATTCCTTTGAGGTGCGTTACAAAAAGGGGAGTCTCAACGGTAACGCCGATGGCTTAAGTCGAAGCCCCTAACGTGGGAATCAGCCTCAAAATTGCTTGTTACTGATGTTTTTCTTCCTGAGGCAGGATTTTTTTTAACTTATTGCTTTTGTGTAGTGTTTCAAAGTGATGATGTGCTTTCTAGTGCAATTTTTCCGATTAGTGGACGCATTCTGACTGCTGCTAAACTACTGTACGGAACTAGGCAGCAGTAAAAAAGGGGAAAGAGCCTGGCAGGGCTTAGTGAGGGTTGTGCCGTGCTTGCTGACTGAGCGGTTGACTTTTGGCGTGGTTCTAACGCTTGCCGGAAACGAGAACAAAAATGTCAACTCTCCCGAAGTCACTTTGCAGTGTCCTGTGTGCACCTGAACGTGAGAACGAGGCCTTCTCTGTGCGCTGCGCTCAAGAAACGCCCAAGGACGCCCAACTTCGGTTATGAGCATCATCGAGCGACATCCCTCCGGACAGCGGATGCAGTCCCCTGACCATCGGGATCTCCTTCCCCCGGCGGGGCGGTCTGTTACGTTTCGCCTACAACGCGCGGTAATGCCGGCGCGGATGCAACGGACGCCGGGGCTTTGTTCAAAACGGCGGACATTTTGGCCTGTTCGACGCCGCCGCAACGCCTACCCGCCAAGCGTGTCCAGGCTTGTTTCAGTGCCACGTGTCTTCGTGTGTGCGTGTGTGTGTGTGTGCCCTCGCTTGTCAAAGCGCGGCAGCCGGGGAGCGGAGTTCCCCGAATGAGGAGCCTGGACGTCTCTCGGCTCAACTGTTCGCGCCGTCGTGTGGGTGAGGGTTGGCGATGCGTCACTACACTCGGTTCAGCAGGTCTCTCGGCCCGACAGTTCGCGCCGTCGTGGGGTCATGCTCCGCCGTCCCGTGACCTTCATCCCGTGACCTTCATCCCGTGACCTTCTCTTTTGGACCGCGACGCCGAGGGTATAAGAGCAGCTGCCCCCGGACGCCAGGAGGGAGGCTCCGATTTGTACTGTTGAGTTACGTGCTCTCCCGTCTCTCCACTTCGGTCGACCTGACCGGCCGCTCTTTTGCTATGTTAGAATAAACCAGTTGTTCTGTTACCAGTCTTCTCATGCTTTGCCGGGACCTTCGGATGCTTCCAGTGCCCCAGGCCGCCAGGCCAACGCTACCCTTGGGGCTTGCGACCCATTGGCAATAACGGGCGTCAGCACCGAGACCCCATCAACTCGTGCCAGCGGTACGATTCCAACAATGCGTATTCAAGTTTGGGCCTTACCACAGATTTGTAGGCAAGAGTTTTTACTGGAGGAGGGGCAAATTTCAGATGTCGCCGGAGGAAGCCTAAGGTGCGGTTAGCCTCGTTAGTTATTTTAGCGATGTGAGAGGACCATGAAAGATCTTGAGTTAAGATAAGCCCCAAGTATTTATAACAGGTCACAGATGATATTGTTGAATTACGTAAGAGATATGAGGGTGCTACATAAGAGTGCCGACGATTGAAAGAGATGAATGAGGTTTTATTTACATTTAATGACATTAACCATGTCTTACACCATTTTTCAACCGTTTGTAAGTCACGCTGCAGGGCAGGGATATCTGAGCTATTGTTAATGGGTCGGTAAATAACACAGTCGTCCGCAAATAGGCGTATGTTAGAAGATATGTCATTAGGAAGGTCATTAATGTAGATTAAAAAGAGGAGGGGGCCAAGAACAGAACCTTGAGGAACCCCAGAAAGTACAGGAGACAGAGGGGATGAAAAGTTATTTGCAAAAACGAACTGTTGTCGGCCGGTCAGAAAGCTGCGCAACCAATTATAAATTAAGGGATTGAGATTCAGGACTGAAAGTTTCAAGAAAAGACGGTTGTGAGGTACCTTATCAAAGGCTTTCTCGAAGTCTAAAAACAATGAGTCTACGGGTACATTAAGGTCTAATTGGGAACTGATGTCATTTACAAAGAGCGCAAGTTGAGTATCGCAAGATAAATTCTTAAGAAATCCGTGCTGACTATGATGAAAAAAGTTGTTAGAAATTAGAAATCTCATGATGTGGGAAAAGATTACATGCTCCATCAGTTTGGAACAAACCCTTATGCGTATAGTTGTCTTCTTTGGCTTTAAAGGTTATATTCATGCTCCTGCCACGGCACACAAGCGGCATTTTTCTTGTTAGAGTGACTTGCTCTTGGGATTCAGTTGTTTTGAAGACAAGCTCCTCTTTTCCGAGCTTGCACGCGTTTGGAGTACGTGTAATCCGGGTATCTCTCCTGGTAAAAAAAACTGCCCTTTCGAGCCTCCAGAACGTCGTAGCGAGTCGCAAAGAGATATCAAAATAAAACTTTCAACGAGGCAAGAAGCGTGAATTATACGCAGATTAGGTAAAATTAATTGCCCAGGCATAATCAGTGCCAATACAGTAAAAAATTTACCATATTGCACCATAGATTTCGCTATCAACGGGATGGGCACACCCGACCTCTTGATGAAAAAAATAAATAAGAAATGCGGCGGGGTCAACACAAATCGATACGAAAGAAGACAACATCGACGTGCACGGGCGTAAGAAAGAAATGCCAGTGAAAACACTTGACAACGATAAACGAAAGGTCCGTAAAGAGTGCAAGGTCTGACAATGGAACGAAAAAGTATTGCACAAATATCATGCAATTGCGCAGCATTGAATCATCTAAAGTGCCCCTATTTTAGTACATGTAAATACATATACGATCTGTGTCAATCTTAACCCGCCGTGGTTGCTCAGTGGTTATCGTGTTGGCATGCTGAGCACGAGGACGCGGGATCGAATCCCGACCACGGCGGCCGCGTTTCGATGGAGGCGAAATGCGAAAACACCCGTGTACCTAGATTTACGTGCACGTTAAATAGAACCCCACGTGGTCAAAAGTTCCGGTTTCCTCAACTACGGCGTGCGTCATCATCAGAAAGTGGTTTTGGCACGTAAAACCCCATAATTAATTTTTGTATGTCAATCTTGTGTTCTTTTGCGTCGGCTTTGTTAGACACGACTTTTGCTCCGATTTTGTCCCCGCTGAAGTCAAGTTTTGTACTGCTCTCTTGCTGTATTTGTCTGAGCTGGGACCCTTTATTTTTTTTTTGCCAAATTTACCACTAACATCACCCCCCCCCCCTTTCACCCCCCCCTTTCCTTTACGGAAAACAACGCGTCGTCCCTTCAAAAATGCCACTGTTCATCACGTATTTGTTGCTCCTATGCACTCACATGGTTCCAGACTTGTTTCTGCGTTGTCTTGTCTCTTGCGTATGTCATGCAACCAAAGTTCACTCGTATTCTTGTACTTCAATGATCGCCGCTCTTTGATTCTCCCAGCACTAGTTTCAGCTAATTAGTACATCTTCGTGCAATCCCAACTATATGGCTCCTTTGTGATCCCTGGGTCTCTGTTTACGCCCTTGTATAGCTTACATTGTTTCCTTGTTCAATAACTTTCGTGGTTTCCAAATTCAAATCCAACGGTTTTTGAGCTCTGTCCGTCTTATGTCCTGCTACGTAGTATATCTACCACCTCGTCGTAATCACAGACCATTGTGGAAAGGTTATTTACTTTCCGTTCTATGTTTTTTTGCAATCTCCGATTTATTTATTAGTCATTTTGTTGTTTCCCGTCTTGCATCGTTTGGTAACGCCACCTGGTGGCTCAGAGCTGGTGGTGTAAAGTGTTGGCATAGACGTAATCATCAACATGTAGGGTGTTTTTTTTCCTTTCGACAAGGACAACCATGTAACCGAAAACGTCCCCAACGCCTTGTCTACGGGAAACGGCTCACAAGGTGTCGCTACCAGCGTTTTTATTGTCGGGGCACTTGGATTTTCCGCCCAAAATTCGCAGACGGATATAAGGCATGACAATGGTATCATTTTCGAAGAAGACGATGCGCTGCGGTACATGACATACGTCATTAGGATAGCTTCGGCAAAAAAGACAGCGTAGCCTGGACTCAGACAGATCCTGTAACAGAGAAGCCTGAGAGATCAAAAGGTAACGCAGGAAATCTTTACTGAAAAAGAAAAGCAGAGGGAAATGTTTGTGATAGCAGGGCCGCAGGACCCGATTAATTCCCAGTAGAGCTAATGAAACAGCCGGGTGTCCGAATAGCAAGGCGGTTCTGGCTAATGCTATAGAGCAAGTGATTGAACCAAATCAAATTCCATTTGGGTACATCAAGACGGTAAGTTGGGCCACTTGGTTAGGGTTCATCGTGAGGCTCGGAACAGCGCAACACAAGACACGGACAAAAGGAAGGTAAAAACAACGCGGCCCTGCAGATATTTTATTGAAGAAAACGTCTAACACACACACACACACATATATATATATATATACATATATATTAGCCATATCATGAGAAGCCAACAAACACTGACACCAAGGACAACATACGGAAATTACTTGTGCTTAATAAGTGGAATGAAGAAACGATAAATTATTGCAAATTAAAGTGGATGAAAAACAACTTGGCGCAGGTGGGAACCGAACGCACAACCTTCGCATTTCGCGTGCGAAGCTCTACCAATAGAGTGGATGGGGAAACAGCGCCGCGGGTGCTCAATTGGTAGAGCATCGCACGCGAAATGCGAAGGTTGTGGGTTCGGTTCCCACCTGCGCCAAGTTGTTTTTCATCTTTTTCATCCACTTTAATTTGCAATAATTTATCGTTTCTTCATTCCACTTATTAAGCACAAGTAATTTCCTTATGTTGTCCTTGGTGTCAGTGTTTGTTGGCTTCTCATGATTTGGTTAATAAAAATCGGGCCCCTCGGTTAACCCCCTTTCTTTTAGTTTATATTATATATATATATATATATATATATATATATATATATATATATATATATATATATGCCAGTTTGTAAAAGCAATGCATGCGCGAGGCGAGACGCAGAGATACATCAAGGCGGCTGTGACGTGCTTAACAGAAAACAACAAAGCACAGCGGCGCGTTGCCCTTGTTTAGCTTCGTTTTGTCCGTGTCTTGCGTTGCGCTGTTACGAACCTTTCGATGAATTCATCTGGGTGGCGTGAAAGCAGGGTGAACCTGCGGGGGTATTCTGTAAGAGTCCAGCTAGTGGACTGTCCATTTCGGCCGTTGCTGGTTGACTATGGCCGCTCGTCTCTTCCTTGATCGTCCAGCTGCATCTAATCAGCAGCGGCCGAGATGGACAGCCCACTAGGCGGACTCTTACAGAATACGCCCCCTCCCCCCTCCCCCATCTACAAATGCAGACGTGATAAGGATATAAGGGGAGCTCGTATATGCCGGTTATGGAAACGTCGGTGATGTATAGGATGTGAGTGCAAGCCATAGGATTAGGTCTGTAGAAGTAGGTGGAGAAAAACGCTATACAGGAATAACTACAGAATGGGTTCACACAACGCAAGTGCTTAGAGAATTGTTTCTTTGAACTAACGTAGTGCATAGCGATTTGAACAGTTAAGAATAAACCTCCGTGGGTAGCATTTCTAGATAATAAGGGAGCGTGAAGACCACTTTTTCACGGGCACCGCCATATAGCGCAGACAGTTGCGCGATCTAAGGGTAGTCGGCATGCTATAGCTTCGGCGAGCGCTCCGTGTTGTATGCCTGCTATACGTCCAGCGGCATTTTCCGGTGGTTGTTTTCCGGTAACGTGCCGTCTTCTACGTAAGAAAAGTTCTGTCACATATACAGAAGTAAAGTGATTTAGGTCGCCATGGCCGGAGTTTCTGCTGGCGTTGAGGCGGAAGGAGTCTTCAGCGCTATGTGTGCACGTGTGTTTTAACCTACAGCCAGCCTCAGAGATCGGTGGTGTATTTCCCAAAATTCGTTACATGAATGTGACCTCACTATGGAATTTTCATTGCAGTTATAAGCTGTGCTTCAGCAGCAATAAGTAGATAGGAAACATACGACCATCCTAACAGCGGGTACCGTTCCGCTGCGGAATAACTTGTACGCTTTACATTGGCATGCGTTCAGATTGTTATCTGAAGATACATTGCACGACTACATCGTTTGTTGGACGATGTTCCCGCCCACGAATGTAATTGTTTTGGCTAGGTAATAACAGCATACCCCACAGTGTGAATCACACTTGTCGAGCACTCGAGCTACCAGCTCCAGACTTCGCAAGCAGTGATAGATATTGGGTTATAGATCTGTTTGTACTACATACCGCATCATCGAATTGGTAATCATGATAGGTGTCATTACGGCATTGCGGCGTTAGCCAGTCTTGTTTCGCAACACGCGACGGCAACACGATCAAGCTGCGCTACACCCCTTCGCACAAGCGAGAGGAGGAGGAAAGGCTTGCTGCACGCCCTTTCCTTCCGATGGATAGGTCTGTACAACAGCGTAGACAGGAATTTTTCATGGGATATTCGCAAGCACGAAGGTACAGATGAAGATATTCTAGTGGCTGCCAAGGGACAGCCGCGATCAATTTGTACGGAAAGGCCGGTAATGGAATGAGGTGGCCATATAGCGTAAAATTATTCCTATCTGTTTTTATTCCAATTTCCTGAGGCCAAATTCATGTAACCACCGATGCGAGCATTGGGCGGTGACCTGCAGCGTTGTACGAAACCTCTTAATCAAATTCTATGCCGATTTATAGGCGGTCACTTTTGTTTGCTTTCAACACGCATAAAATTGCAGCGGTGTTTCTAATCTGATTGGCTGCCAGGAGGCGAGGAGCACGATCAAGTGGAGAGGGTTTCGATGGGGCCGAGCCAGAGCACTGAAATTGGAGAACCGGATCAGGAAGATGGTGCCGGCGTCTGCGATTAATCTGCTTCTCCTTAGGTTGCGGTGGCTGGTCGAAAATCTCGGGAGTTGCAGCGGAAGGTTAAGGATGCCGATAAGACGGATCGTCGGCAGAGAAGAGTTCACAGATCGATGTCGTATACGTGCCGAAAGGGCTCGATAACGTTATGCGGCCACGCAAAAAGTTTTGTTGTACGCGAATAAACCCATGCTATCCAGCAGATGCGAATGGCCAGTGCCTGAGCGACTGGTGAGCAGCCATCTTATGTTCCTTTCGGAACGGGGCAGTCTCCGGCTATTCGGGAAAGAAATCAATTTTGTTCGCCATTTTTCACACGGTGAGTTCACATCTTTCACACGTCACTTTGACACGGTGAGTTCCCGCGGTTTTGTGACGTCGCATGGCAGAAAGGCGTAGTCGGCGCGGCCTGGAAACTTTTGACCAATGGCAGAGGGCTAATGGCGAACAAGCGCCGAATCAGAAATAATTATTTTTCTTTTATTTGGTCTATTCGTACATAATCAGCCTGTACATGTCATATGAGATGGGGAGCTATCGCGGTTTTCGTGACGTCGCGTGACAGACAGGCGAAGTGAAGGCGGCCAGAACATTGTGACCAATCGTGGATGGCTGATTGCAGAATTGGAATCAAAAAGTGTGGATTAGCTTTACGCTATGGCGCCCGAGGTCCCTGTGCTCATGAATACGGAAAGCATAGGGCGATCAGCATACAATGACAATGCAAGATAATTACAGAGACTTGCTAATATATGTGGCAATGCAGCAACGAATGCAGGCCTGAGCACACCACATTATGATCTTTAATGAAGGGACGAGTAATGACGCAGTATCAATTAGAGAGGAAGCCGTATGCATAGTGAAGGAATATGAATACCTCTGTGCGCACATAAAACAAAGAAAGTAAGACCTTGCTACTCAAGCATTCACCAATCTAAGAATGAAGGGGAAGCGGAATTCGGCAATGATAAAACGTAGAGCACATCGGGACTATAATAAATATGAGGTGATGTGATGACTCTGGAAAGGAGTAATGCTACCAGCCATAACGCTCGCAAATGCCATTTCGTGCTTAAAATCGAACATCGTGTCGGGGTCCGAAGCTAACCAAATGTCGGTAGGCCACTTGGCTCTGGGAGCCAACGGTAAAACCACAAATTACGCAGTGCAGGGTGACAGGGTGCAGGGTGCAGGGTGACAGGGTGACAGGGTGCAGGGTGACAGGGTGACAGGGTGACAGGGCGGGGTGACAGGGTGCAGGGAGCAGGGTGACAGGGTGCAGGGTGCAGGGTGCGCCGCTTTTGAAGTCGGAGAAGCACAGAGCGAAATTAGTTTCGGGGAAATCCTCAACACGGATGAAAATAAATAAGCGGCTAAAGTGCACGTATATCTGGACCTCAAAATAATGGACACGGTATGTAGGAAGAGGTCAGGAAAATTGGCAACCAAATAGAGCCAAATAAAGGTTAAATGAAAGTGTAGACAACCAGGATTCATAAAGTAGCATTTGAGTGAGAAAAACAGAGGTGGTAAATTGTACGCAAAGAACGGAACCAAACATAATTAAGCGTGGCTCTGCTATCACAAACACCAGAGACCAGTGGAGCTGGGGGAAGGCCAGTAAAGTAGTGCCAAACCGCACACAAGACACACGGGCGCCGGCAACTCGTCCCTATGGCGTCCGCCAAAGGCGTCTACAACGGTGTCCGCGATTCGCGTGTAGAACGCCGTAGCAGATGCCACGGTTGTCTCCACTCTGTACAGAGCGGCGGGCGAGGAGGACAACGAGGCACCCTAGCAGCC
Source organism: Dermacentor andersoni (assembly GCF_023375885.2). NCBI lineage: Eukaryota > Metazoa > Arthropoda > Arachnida > Ixodida > Ixodidae > Dermacentor > Dermacentor andersoni. The sequence continues at coordinate 58,989,639 of NC_092820.1, forward strand.
GCCGAAGGAGAACGCCCCTCCTCCCTCGCCTGATCCTCCTGCATCGGGAGCCACAGGAGAGGGCACGCATGCGGGCAACACCCTCTACAAAAGCTTAGCCGGGAGCTATAGCTCGGGTGCTCCGTCCAAATACATGTCAAAGGAGAATTAGTTTTTCTCGGCAACCACTGCACCAAATTTCGCTAGGTTTGTTGCAATTAAAAGAAAAACGTAAAATCTAGTGACTGTTGGTTTCGAATTTTTTATTTAGGTTGTCAATTTTTATTAAAAATTGTCAAAACATCTTAAGAAAACGAAACTATAAAATTTACAACTCTAATGCGGCAGTTAAAAATGATAGGGCAATGTTGTAAATTGCATCTAATAGCACATCTAAAGCTGACAAAATTGATTTTACACATGAATCTAAAGAAAAATTTGTAATATGGACATACCTTGCAGAACCCTCTTGAACAACGTCACACATTCACGTAAGATATAATATGACATCAAATTTCTCGGCTTTGAATGATCTAATGGATGCCGTTTACAGAATCGCGATATGTGTTCTCGATGCAAAGTTATTAATCTATAAACTTTGAGCGTCTATTTTTTCGAACTTGCGAATTCTTTAAATTTCTTTTAACCATATTCATGCCATAAATCGAATTTCCCCTTCCTACAGTCACTATAATTAAACTTTCTCTCTCAAATGCAACTAATTTCATTAATATCAATCCAGGGGTCATTAATATCAATCCAGGGGTTATCTCAGAAAAGCGTGTTTGCGTTTTACATGTATTTCAATAGGCCGCGTCGGAGTTGGGCCCGAGCTAAAGCTTCCTTAATCTTCCTTACTGAAGATGCTTTAAGAGGAATCGCTGGACCGATCCTAATGAAATTTGTTGCATTTGAGAGAGAAAGTAAAGTTCTAGCGACTGTTAGAAGCGGAATTTCCATTTATGGCCTCAATTTTATTCAAAGAATTTTCAATAATACGAAAGTTAGAAAAAGATAGAAGCACGACGTTTAAAAATTATTGCCTCTCTGTCAAAATAGATGTCACTGTTCTGTAAACGGCATCCATTAGATCATCAAAGCGTACAAATTCGATATGTCAATTTATATCTTACGTGAATTGGTTACGTTGTGTACAAGGGTTCGGCAAAAGCTGTATTTACACATTACTAAATTTGAGATTCATGTGTAACATATCTATTTTGCCCACTTTAGATGTACTATTAGATGCAATTCACATAATTTTAACGTCATTTTTCTTTGCTGAGGTATGGAGTTGTAAACTTCAAAGTTTCATTTACTGAAAATTTGCGATTTTCGTCAATTTTTAGTAAAAAATTTACGACCTAAATAAAGAATTCGAAACCAACAGTCACTAGATTTTAACGTTTTCCTTTAAATTCTACCAACCTCGTAAAGTTAGGCGCAGTGGTTGCCGAGAAAAACGAATTCTCTTTTTACATGTATTTACATAGCACGCGAGCTAAAGCTTCCTCTTAAAGAGCCCCTTACCAAGTCTGGCCATTTTGAGCTGACATGCGCAGAGCATACATTGCGTGCTAACGATCGTGTCTGCAAAGTATTACATTGCTACGCGCGCAGAAAGATCTGAAATTTCAAACCGAACGCCGTTTTCCCTTCTCGCGGCTACAGTGCTCCAAGCCGGTGTATGACGCACTCGTGTACCTGCGCCAACGTAGTCGTGTCCGCAGGGTGACGTCGCTCATGGTGACACGTGACTTCGATAAGTATTCAAGACAACATCTGATATATGTGGGATCTGTTGCTTGAACTGACGAATTGAAGTTTAGAGAAATAACCGCACGTTCCCACAGTCGTGTGGTCACGTGCGCAGGTAATGAAACTATGCCATTTTCTACCGTGTTCCAGTGCGTGATCATGCTCTGCAATCCACTTGTTCTGCCTCAGTATTCGTGTAGCACTGAATTATGCCACTACTCATGTGTCCTTCTGCACAGCACGCAAAATCCTGCACTGCGCGAAACGATAACAGCAGGCCCGCAACGTCGCCAGCGGAAGTGCGCTTCGCAAAGAAAAACAAGCGAGGAGAAAAAAAGTCAGGGCGGGGCCCATGACGTATGTGTCACACGATCCTCGAGGCCCGGCTTGGGAGAACGCAGGGAAAGAGTTTCGGTTGCGGAGGCTAGACGGGGCGAGTGGAGAGAGTGCCTTGCTATGCAGTGGAGCTCGCCTAGTGAAATCACAGGTTTGCGGCACTGAACTATTTCTATCTCGGCTATTATAGAGCCGATATGAACAATTTTTGTGGCAGAACGCTCCATAGAGGACACGTAATATCTTCCAACGTATAACCACAAAGGGCCTGGTGAGGAGCTCTTTAAGGCGAAAGCTTAAATTATTAACAAAATCGTTGAATTAAAGTTTCCGACGCTACAGGACGAGTGAGCCCAACTCTCCTTCCACTATCTAAACTTGCCGAGCCGTCGTCAGAGACGCTGGCTGTGGTTACGGGCACTGCACGCGTTCGGCGTGAATGTGGAGAAACGCGGATGAACTCGGATGGCGTCAGCGGTAGCTCTGTTCCATCTTTCGGTGCATTGCCTCGTTGGCACTGATACAAAATAACAATGCTATACCGAAAAATAAGCTTACCCTGGAATTCTCGGTGACCGAGAACTTTTCCCGCGACACAGCGCGTATCCAAGCGTTCCTCAGTGTTTCCTCCCTCGGGAACTTAACACGCGCACCTTCGTGTCCCCGGTGTAGTTGCCATGGCATCGCGGTACATTGCATTTGCACGGCATTGCAGCATCCTTGCTTTCACATTTCTAAAGCTTGCAGACACGGAAACACTCACAGCAACACGCATAACACGAGAAACTGAATAGCAAAGAGATGCACGTCGACAAAAACGCGCCGGGGAATGCCGATTCCCCAGGACAGTAGGGGGACACTTCAGCCGGACACGCGATACTGCGACGTCGCGGTGACAGGCCGAACACTTTTGCCGCCTCATGCGACCACCCCATCTGTTGACCTAGTGCTAGTGGAAAGGGCGAAGTCTAACGACTTCGTCCTTTCCAGTTGGAGTTGGCTATTGGTGTTGATCCGGGCCGCGTTCCTCGCTCGCGTGCGCACCGCTCCTTCTCCCCCGCTAGGCTCCACCGACCCTCTCCGCGTCACCTTACACTGTGCTTTCACTTAAAGCCCCTTAAACTTCGTAAAGTAGTGCCACGCTTTGAAGAATGCCGCCCCCTCCTCGAGCGCTCTGCCCGAAGCCGACGCCGCGTCGCTATTGGCCTAATGGCATCACGTGGCCCCTTGCACCGGCTTCGTTTGTTTACAGTCGCGCTTCAGTGCCATCTTTGCTCGAGAAGCGGCGCTTGTTGGCGGCATTCCTTCCGTTCCTATTCTGTGTTTTGATCTTGTGAACGCCTTGAAGGATGTTTTGTGGCAAGTGCGACGTCGCTTCACGTCATTTTCTGTTACCATGACCTGCTGCGCGTTTGGATGCCAATATAGTTCTAGCAAAGGCAAGAATATGTTCGCGATACCGTCCGGTAAGCGCAACGCGTTAAGGAGAAAGACATGGCTTTACCGAATCGGGAGGGACAACTTCCGACCAACTTCCTCCGCGCGACTATGTGATGTAAGTTGTGGCTCTCTCAGAGTATTGTATGTGCCAGGCTTGCGTGTTGTGCTGCGGGCAATAACGTAGTAGATATTGCACAGTTCACTGTGCATGTTGTCATTTGTACGCACGCTTTAACATGATTTTTACGCAACGTCCGCTTTGCTTATATGCGCACTACGTGGTCGTGTTAGTCACATTTGGTGCGCTTAATCGTTTTGAACGCCAACCGGCTTGAGTTCGCGGCACGCGAGGTTGCGTGCGATAACGTGATTACGAAATTTTTAAGATTCAGCGCAGTCCTTTTGATAAAATTTCAGTCTCGATCATGAAAACGCCTCAGGAGAGCAACTCTCTGCCTTTTGTGGTTACTTACTAGCCTTCTTTAGATAGACTAGCTTTGTTTGCCACATTTGTTCGTGTTCCTCGTTGGCGGTCGCCCGGTGGATTTGTGATACAGAGGCACCGATGAAAAGCGTGCGTGCTCTCCCGAAACCGTGTTACGCGGTGCGTTCATCGTCGAGCGACCGCATCATATGTAATTGAGACGTATGTGCTAATTCGCGTGCGCTTTAAAGTGTGCGAAGCTTAAGATGCGGCGGTGGAGCACTCGCAAAGAAAACGTGCGGTCGCCCGCCCGTTCCCTGGCTGGTTTAGCCGTCGTTCGTGCTTAGTCGTTTGCTCGTTCGTTCGCACGCTCGTTTAGTCGTTTGCTCGCTCGTTTAGTTCGCGCGCTCATATAGTCGTTCGCTTGCTCGTCTATGCCACTATTAGTTTCTACAGTCACTATGCCTAATTGAGACGCGCTTGCTGTAGGACTCTTAGGCTGGTGCGTTTATTTACGCAATGAGACAATAAATGGTGCACACGGACTTGTGACTGCAAAGGCAAATCTGTAATGCATCTATGTGAAAATAAACTGTTGACTTGCAACTCGAATGCCGTTTCATATCATTTTAACCTATGGATAAAACATCGTTTCACTTGCCGCAATTTCGGCCGCGTCATGGCGGGGGGATTCTTTGCGCGATCATGACTTCACTAATAAAGTCATGTCTCGCAAATGTTACTTCGAAGGGAGTACAACCGTCCTGAATGCATGCACCTCAGTGCAACTCGGTTCGCGACAAGTACGTCACTTAGTAAACGGACGAACCAACGCACGATGAAGTGTTATTCGTGATAAGTCATTAACCTGAAAAAATTACTGAAGGCCACAGTGGTCTTGTTTGAGATTGAGTCAAGCATTGTTATCGCGCTCCCGCTTCGCGCACGAATGCTAAAAAACTCATTTTATTTTCTTGGCTACGCACAGTCCCGACTCGATGATCGGCCGCGGTATTTCTGTCGGCGTTGAGACACGAGAAACATAATAGCACCATCGCCCACCTCTGAGGCTTTGCGCGCGCTTAGATTGGCAAGCACGCACGTTGGTGGCATTGTAGCTTGTAATACACTTTCGAACCTCCAGAGCAGTGATCTCCGTCAGCCTTTGTACGTCATAGCTGATACGCGCCGCGAATTCACATGGTAAGGGCGGCGCGGATTCTTTAGGCTGAGGGCTTGCTGGAAGCCAAGAGGTTGTCATTCGATGGTAAACGTGTTATTTACAACCATTCGCAACAAGATCTTGCAACACGCCCTTGACAAATGTTGCGTACCTAATTGTAGGGCACGCGATACATTCGCAGTCGTCAACGCACAGCGTTAACACTCCTTCAGATACTTTGTTTAAGAAATAGTTATCAAAAAATGAAACAAAAGCTGCCGTTACCGAATTTGTATAAGCATCCGACTAGAAATTCTATGCTGTACACGAAGTTACGCGGAGCTGGAAAGCCAACGTGAACGCCTAAAGAGCACTGCCTTGCTATGTGTGCATTCACTCTGCGAAAGGTCGTCTGCTGCGCTCGAGCAACGTAGGCGGCGCAATGGTCGAGGAGGGAGCGTGAAAGAGAGGAGAAACGAGGAGGAGTGAACGCGGAGGAGGAGAGTGGCACTACTTTACGAAGTTTCAGGGGCTTTACTTTCACTCTCCCAGCTCTCCCTCCCCCAGCTCGGCGAAGCTGCGCACGTCAAGAGAAACCCAGCGAGGTCGTAATATCTCCACCTTAAAAGACAACAGAGATTTACAAGAATCTTAAGGAAGAAATTAGAAGGGTAAATCTGTAATATAACACAAAGAGAAGTGCCTTGCTATGTAAGGCTCGAGCTGGTTCCCTAAGGATAAACACACACCGGAGCAAGCCCTCGCAACACGATGAGACGTGTGTACTGCAAAGAAAACCCGGAAATGACTCGCCACATCGTGGTAGAATGCCAATATATTCACCCAGCGAGACCCGTAGGAATCGAGTGTCCAACTTCCAGAGGCGATGGGATACAAAGAGGGTGGAAGGATTAACTGGTAAGCAGTCGAGATAAACGATTAGTGCAGTGTTGAAATAAAGGGCACCGTAGATATTCATATTGTTACGAGGTGCTGCAGGAGTGAACGATAATGAGAGGATTGACGAAGACGACGATCACCGATAGTCGTTCGCACGGGCTCCATCTTGTATGCCTGTCTTCTGCCCGTTGTATATATCTTGCAGATCTATTGTCAAGCGTCTTTTCTCCCCGTAATATTTTGGTGGAGAGTGCGGGTTTTTAAGGTTTCAAGATGAATCTAAGCAGCGGACGCTCCTTGGCGGCAATATATAAACAATATAAACGAAGACATGGCAAGCGTAGGTAATGGTACAATATAGTGACAGCGGTTTTAAATAGAAAAGTTAAGATCGACATCAGAGGGGCAAAAGGCTAGATGGCGATAAATGTAGTGAATCAAGCAGGCTAGGGACAGTCCGCGCCCCGCGTAAAAGGGGATGCCAATAAGTACCATCGTCATCTGCCCTTCACGTCACCTCGGTAACCCGGTGTTTTGTAAAGAGCCCAAATAAATAAGCTAAAACATTACTTCATCGCGTTCAGCGTGTGTGGCGGAGTCGCACCTTTTCTTTGGACGTTACCATCCTTGAAGCCTCCATTGAAGGGTGCTGCCCTTGGGGCTCTTTCGGCAGTGGTCGTGGCTCCTGTGGAACAGTAGCCTGAAATGCGAGAAATAAACAACACCCGTTCGTTACAGTGCAATGGAAAATAACGTTGCGAGAAACGTTTCACGGTGGGTGCCTTGCCACACTTGGACGGGTCATGCATGCTCGAAAAATGCAGACTTAAAAAGCAGCGGCGAAATAGTTAAGGGAGGTAAATAATTCTGTCGAATCCCATTTTTCATTCATTTGGTGACAGAGATTTTATTAATACAGAGATTTGAATAATAGGGAAGAAAATGCAGAAAAAGAACACTCTTGTTTAATGAAATTCCCCTACAAAGCTCAGCGCCAGCAGAGTGGAAGCTACATACCTTCGCGAGCAAATCAAAATTGGGCTAGAGTATGAGTGCCTTGGCAGCTTATGTGCTACCCTAAGAGCTTCGCTAGATCAGACGTGGAAAAGAAAGTAAAAATTGTGAGGTTCTACCAGCCAAAAGCACGATCTGCTTATGAAACACACCACATATGGTGCGAGACTCCGGAGCGATTCCGACCACTTCTGGTTATTTAGCGCGAACCTAAATCGAAGTGCACGAGCGTTTTTTCCCCTCAAGACCATTTTTTTCCAAAAAAAAGTTTCTTGCAATAAAAAAGTGCACAAAATGACTGTCACAGCATCTGGACCCATTGCCGATATGGCTGGTTTGGGATTTATCACAAAGGCTGAATAAGTACAGCGTCAATTATCAAGTGCACTGTTAATGTGAAAATTGGAGCATCAATGAGAGATGTACAAAATATCAGCAGTAATTCGCGAGTTTTTGAGCTCTCCGAAAGAGTGAGTCTCTTAAGCCACGGTGCAATATTTGGCCGACATTTATTCAAGCTAGCCATATTGTACCAAATTTTTTCGCCACCAAGGGACATTGTTCGACGGCCGTAAACATTTCGCCCTATCGACACATTAAGGTTTTTGTTCCGCCCGGCGACTGTTACACCTTGGTGAGAGATCGGCATCCTGACGTCTGCAAGCATGTGTGAGCTCTGACTAGAACCTGATGACTTGTTACAACATGTAAATAGCGTAAAATAAACACCTTTTTCTTTCGCTCCTACTCCCGGACGTACTCATTCATTTGGGACAAAGGATTCCTTGCCTAAACGCTACCCCGAGTCTCCACAATGCTGACCACAGAACAAAGGGAAGCATACGCGTAGCACTGTGCTTCTACGCAATATGTTGGGGAACACGCTCAGTTTTTCTTGTATTTAGCACTGATTTTTTTCGTCTAAACCATTCAAAAGTGAACTGTAGTTTGTTAACGGTAGTGCTATAACTAAGACAGTGTCGTCTGCAGACAGAGCAGTTTGCGTGTGGGTCAAGGAGATAGGGTAATGATTGACGAAGAGCAAAAACAAGGTTGCTCCAAGTACTGAACCTTGCGGAACATTCATTTAAAGGAGTTTCCTGTCTTTTGTTGTCGCATACATTGAATTTAAATTTAATTCAAATGGCCGCGAAAAAATTTTAAAGCAATCCTTCTAAATCCCGACCGTAGGAGCGTCTGCAGCGACGTATTGTGCTTCACTGCGTTGGAAGCCTTTTTTTTTTATCTAGGACAATACCAATAATGATTTGATTATCGTTTAAAGCCGGGCTTACTTTGTCTGCCACAGAATTTAATGAAGTAGCCGTAAAGTATTCCCTTCTAAAGTCATGTTGATTCGGAGTTACTATACTGTATTTTTTAATGAAGTCTATGATTCCTTGGCTACTATAGTTACCTTCTGGAATCCGTGATTTGTACAATACTTACTAAGATGGTATTTTGTATGCTTCCAGTTGTACATTGAAGTAGTTGCAAGATAAGAGTTTTCAAATGCGCGTTTTTATTTTTCAATTATCAGTTGAAGGAAAGGAGGGGGGGGGGGGGAGGCTTATGTAGACAGCTAGTTTCTTTTGAATAAATTAGTCTTACCATAAATAGCAATAAATGCCGCACAATGTCAATCCAAATAAAATTTCGAGGCAATAACAGCTTTCAGGTATCATGTTACTGAATGTGCCACATGACACCTAGAGCTAAAGTGCCTACGCACTTCCAAGATTTCGTACCGTCGATGGCACCATTCAAGGATATAGCAAAATATAAACAGTTCATGCGCGTCCGCATGGCTGTTAAAATAACTTATTTATTTGCGAAAACGTGCGCAATTAGAAATGTTGCCGCAGTTATAGTGTTCACGGTTGGGCACTATCTGGGCTTATACGTGACGTTTTTATCGTGCCCTCAGTATCCCTTATTGTGTCCCCCCTTTTCTTTTGTGTTGGTCGCCTTCGGGGATTCCTTTGAAACGTCAGGCCCGGCATGCGCTTCCAGCACAGGCGCTTTCGTTGCATCTTGGACCAGCGCTATCTGGAAGTATACAGCGCCGCTGGTTTTTTCAGTGGTTCACGTGGTCAGCGATGACATTTGCATGACCTTTGTCTGAAAGTGTTTGCTGCGGCAGTCGTAGCGAGCTTGTTCGCTAGTGCGCGTAATGGGACAGCCTGGTAATGGCACTACCTCCGTAGTCGATTCAAATCGACCACCTAAACATAAGAACATTCGCATATTGATTGCGTGTGACACGTGGAAGATCTGCTCAAGCAGAATACTGTACGTTCGCTGCCTGGATCGCAAACATTCAAGCGCCGAAATCCCAAAATCTTGTCTTTTGCCATTGGATAGACTCCTTCGCTATTAATAGGTCCAGCATCAAAGTTGATTGAAGTTTGCTCGTAGGAACAATGCTAGCGCGAGTGTAAATCCTAGCCTAATTTTGAACTGTGTTCTGGGTTTTTCTTAGTGTACAATTTGTCCATGAATAGTACATATTCCCAGGCTAAGCAGCCAGAATACTGTTTGCTCAGTAACATTGTTATATACAAGCGACATGATCTACGATTCTCAGACCGCAAGTCCTCTGGAGCCGTGCGGATGTTGTAACGATGCATTTCACTTTCTAGTAATCTTTTCTTATCATTCGGAGCACCGAGCCACATATTCCAGCTATAACTGCATTGCCGCAGCGTGCAAGCCAGTGATTAAGGGCGAAAGAAAAATGGAAAATTAAATATATCCATACAAAGTGCGCCTTCTGTGCGACTTCCCGCACAATCTTATCATATCGGCAGCGAACAGTGGTCAGTATCGCTTTTCTCACTTGGTTGCTGCATGGCCTCCGTGATCGGATGGCCTTCCGATTTCGAAGTCCATGCTTGCCGGTTATCGAATACACCATGCATGATGGCGTTGAGCGGCGATCGCATCCACTGTTTGACCTCCAGAAAGGAAGGCCAAGACAAGGGCGAGGAGAGTGAATAGGTTTCAAATGATGGATTAAAACAGCAGAGGATATGCGCAACTTTGGTAAATCACAATAACAACGTACAACGAAAAATAATAAGATAAATTTATTCTTATTCTTTGGTCACAAACCGATGAAGGGAGGCAAAAGGCGGCACACCAAATACATAAGGCCTGCCCTTTGCCCACCGAATCGAAAAACAAACCAAGGCAAATGAAAGTGTGGTCGAAATAGGGGTTCTGTCGTCCCGGTGTCCAATGTTCAGAATTTTTCTGGTTGAGCTTTATAAACAATTAACGGTCTTCTTTTCGATAGACGCGTTATATTTAAACAAGCTAACACAGACGAACATCTCAATGCAAATGCGGCTGTTTGAAAATTAGTCTACGAACTGATTTCTAAGAATTCTCGTTGTCACGCGTTAATTTACACTGTCTTAAGGTAACCGTATTTACAAAAACAACAATATAGACACGGATTTGGCGAGTCTTTCTTTCCATTGTTCTCTCCACTTCAATTACACAAAAGACGTGCAAGAATTAGTCCACAGGAGCATTCGTTGCAGCAGGTGCGAAGGTGTGATGCTTTCCCAATAATACATTATATGCATAGGGAGTATTTCAATGTCCATCCTAGTCATGACAGACCTTTTGTCCTTGTATGCTGTTGTGCTGTTTGGCTGGGTCCTAATACGTAATCTTGCGACAAAATCAATGGTATACCGCTAGACAAAAATTACAGGGTCTCTTAAGAGCTCTCAAGAGGTGAACGGCGAAAGCATACTTTTATCATTCGCCTTTTGAGTCATTATTAGTCACTACTGCTAGCTACTAAGCGTTTTAGACATCTGTAATCAATTGTTGTCGTTAGACCACAATCAATTCCCGTCGTTAGACATGTTGGTCATATCATAGTCATTAGTAGTCATTACAAGTCATTTCAGTCATTGTTAGTCATTACTGGTCATTATTAAGCATTGTTAGCCATTTATAATTAATTGTACCCGTTGCAAGTTGTCGTTAGAGATATTTGTCATTTCGTAGTCAATATTAGTAATTACAAGTCATTTCAGTCAAAATTAGGCATTACTGCTCACTAGTAAGCATTTTAGTCATTTGTAATCACTTGTGGTCATTACAAGCCATCGTTAGACATATTGGTCCTCTCATAGTCATTAGTACGAATTAACAGTCATTAGCAGTCATTTAGTCATTACTACTAATTACTAGCCATTTCTAGTCATTTGTAATCAGTTCTGGTCGTTACAAGCCGTCGTTAGACATTGGTCATTTAGGAGTCATTTGTAGTAATTACAAGTCATTAGTAGTCATTATTAGTCATTACTAGTCATTAACCTCTAACAATCTCTATTATAACGTTATCATTCACTAACTGTCACTATCATTTCTCATTCTATAATTTGTCTTTAATTTGTCTTCATTTGGCCTGATGAAGCTTCGGCGGACACTCCGGAAGACAGGTCTGCTGGCACAAACTCCACCATGAGCCTAGAAAGGCTTTCGCCTCAATGAGTCGCCCTTTTTTGAAGGTAGAGTGGTTATGTAAACATCGCCTCAACGTCACAGCTAGCATTCACGATGGAAAGCAACGTCAGCTTTGCGTTATTTTGATTCCCAGCGTATCACCGCTGTTTACCTTGTACGACGTGCAGGAAATGCGATGCAATGCACCATTGCCGTATCCGTTTAAACGCGGCTATTAAAAGAGTAACAGGCTTTCGTTCACTGAAGGCCGCGGCATGAACTGAATACAGTATACCTTTATGCAGGGTGTCCAAGATAATTTTAGCCACAGTTTAAAAATATGCAAATGCCACGTAGCGGGTCATAACCAAGGTAATCTTGTTTGCCGTCGCTTGGAGATACTCAACTTATTTTTCATTCCGCCTACCTAGATAATTAGTCTGAATTATTGAACTTCTCAATTATTATAGTTAGATAAAAAGTGTCAATGAGAAAATTGTAGAGCGACATGAACATCTACCGACACAGCTTTCTGTTGCTCAATACGTGCTACATAAGTGTTTTTACGAGCGGGCAAGCCCGCGAATACACGCAAAATTGCCGCGCGACTAACCGCTCGAGGCACTCTTGCGTGTATTCGGGCACTTCTTTCACGCTCGAAAAAACACCTTTATGTAGCACGTATTGAGCAACAGAAAGCTATATCGGGAGTTTTTCATGTTGTTCTACAATTTGCGCTTTCACACATTTCATCTAATTATAATATTTGATAAGTTGAATAAATAACCATGACTAATTATCTAATTAAGCGGTATGAAAACATAATCCGAGTATCTCCAAGCGATGGCAAGCATTACCTTGGTTCTGTCCAGCTACGTGACATTTGCATATTCTTGAACCATGGCTAGAGTTAGCTGGGACACCCGTATATGCCAGCGTATCCCGAGAGTCAAGCGAGAACGAAGCTTATACCATATTCATTTCTTAGTAATAATACTAATATGTCGTGGCCACCAGTTCACAAAAAGATGAGCACCTTTCATAACTTTTATAACGCCTCCATTTAATATTATTCTTTAGTCTATAAGGAATCGGGGGTTTAACCTGATGTTCATAAATATTGTTCGGGGAGCAAAAATCGGTAATTATCGGGTTTTACCCGAAAACGAAGAACTCTATATGCATAGTATGGGGTTACGCGTAAAGTTGTTACTGCGCCCTCATGTTCCGCAGGGGAGTCGTACCTTTTCTTTTGATTTGGTCGCCTTTAAATGTGCAGGCCCGGCAGGAACTTCTGCAACAGGTGCTTTCGGTGCAGCCGGACCCTTTGAAGTCTGCGAATGAAGTGTAGTACGGACCTTAAGTTTCCAAGCTACACATCGTCAGCGATCATGTGTGCTCCATTTTTCTTTTAAAACTTCTTGCTGTGACATTATGTGATTAGCTGAGAAACGAGTAAGTAGAGAAGCCAGGGCTGTAACAGTGCTGCCACCTCAGGGGATTCCAAATGAATCGGCTGATGTAGTTTCGTAAATTGATTGCATGCAACGACGTAAGTCACTTCATGCTACAAATACCTCTGCATCGCGTGGTGAATTGCTAAACAATCGCATTAGTATGCCCCCTGGCTTGAGCGGGACCTTTAAGATTTTATGCTTCAGTTTGTGTTTGCCTCTTGGCCTTTCAGATGTCCAATAATGCTAGTATACGTGCTCCCATAATATGCACTACATGGCGATATGTCTTTAGCTATACTGCGACCGCAGTGCTTCGAAGCGGGCCTGCAAGTGCAGTGTATTTCAACGCAACATTCTCAAGAACAACGCTAACTGAAAACGACAGGCACACGAACAACCCAGGCGTCCTTGTGTATCGTATTTAACGCAGCCTGGCCACGACACTGTACCTCCGTAATGTAGTTTCTGATCGATTAACGAAGGTTATGGGCACAAGTCCTGCCATGCCGAATCCGGTGACTCTCTTTTGATCACTCCATCTCTCCCCACCTTTGAGATTCTTACGTGTAGAAGAAGCAAGTGCCACGCCGTTTTTTAAACAGCGGAGCTGTTCTAAGTCGAGCCTTTGCCATCCGTTGTTTGGTGTCACGCAGAGGGGCAGGGTGCGGATAGGGGCATAGAAGCAGGTGCTTCGCCGGCGCGCGCCCTTTCGCCCCATGAATTCCGCTCGGCGCGAGCGGCACCGCCGACGTCGCGCAAATCCCGAGCTTCGAGAGCGAGGAGCGCAAACAAAGCGTCAGCGGAGGGAAGCCGCTACCGCCGAGGATCGATGACGGGAAGGGCGAGCGAAGCACCGGTGGAGGCAAGCCAAACCCGCCTTTCCAGAGAAGCCAATCCAAGCCAAGCACCAGCATAAGCAAGCCAACTCGCAACTTCGAAAGTATAGGAGGCCGAGCAGAGACATCGACGCGGAGATATTTCTCCAAAGGAGGGTGCCGGTGGACGGTTCAAGAGAGAATTCCCCGACCGTGAGTGCGGCCGCAGCTGCAAGGTGTGATAGACTGGTTTGGTCACAACCTCGCCCAACTGAAGAGTGCGCGCAATCCGGAGCCGAAGCTCGAATCTATCAAAACGGCGGCAACGAGACAAAAGACTCATGAAAATTGCACTAAACGCGCGTTCAAACTTGAGAAAACGACCGCCAGCTTCACTTATTTGACAGTTTTCACTGCGTGGAACTGATTTTTTTTTTCCTTCCTTCTTTTTTTTTGAACGTCGCCGTAAGTCAGCCATCGTGTTCCAAGGGGGTCGTGTGCGACACGCGCGTCATCGACCTGCTGCGATGAGACTGCGCCCCGTCTCGTATAACCCAATGTTCATTTCTTGCCTTAAGAGCATGTTCATTCCGTTGAAGCAATACAGATACGAACCCGATATTGAGGAAACAAGAGACAGGGATACCGCGTCGATTCCCTCTTTCTTTTTTCCTGCTTCGTCGGACATCCGAGCAACGCACTGAAGCTACATCGACACCGCCGCTCCCGACCGCCTTCTAGTATTCCGTATTCCATTTGCATATGAAATGTCATGCATTCATAGTTTACGCCATTCTTTCCTAAAACTTACACAGACACGCGTTAACTTCGAGACAAAAAGAAACTAGAATGTAGTAGGCTTGGCAGGACCCTTCTTAGCAAAATGGCGTACTGAGGAAGACAGTATAGTGCTTTTTTAAGTATTTACACATGAGAATAGTACTGTGCATTTAAAGTTACGCTGGGCTCTAATGGGTTAAGTGTCGTGCATGCTCTTTTTGCAAGCGGTGGTTACTGTTTTGTTCTGTTTCAGGGGTTACTGTGTGGTGGTCACAGTAGTTAATTAATTATGGGGTTTTACGTGCCAAAACCACTTTCTGATGATGAGGCACGCCGTAGTGGGGGACTCCGGAGGTTTTGACCACCTGGGGTTCTTTAACGTGCACCTAAATCTAAGTACACGGGTGTTTTCGCATTTCGCCCCCATCGAAATGCGGCCGCCGTGGCTGGGATTGGATCCCGCGACCTCGTGCTCAGCAGCCCAACACCATAGCCACTGAGCAACCACGACGGGTGTGGTCACAGTAGTCACGTTTATAGTCGTGGGAGCTAGGGCAGGCGACTTGAAAGTTCGATTGGTTCATTTTTCGAACGGCCTTTCTCGGATAGGTGAGAAAGGAAACAGCATGCCTCCGCCCGAACGCGGTGGTCCCAACAAGCGCGGTAGGGCAACACTGTCGTTAAAGATTGCGTTTGGTTCCGCGCTAACAAGGGCCACAGAACAGTGAAGAAGACAGGGCAAGCACGGCACCGTCTATTTTGTGTTTTCGCGTTATTCCAGCCTTTTTCGCTACGGTGTTTTCCTCATTAAAGCGATAAAGGTGTAATGTATGAACCAACAAGCCAAGAAGTACGCGGTATTAGGCCCCTAAAAAATTGGCCGACGGTTACCATACTTGGTAATACGATCTTTGAGCACAGCTCCTGCCTTACATCAACAGGCAACCGCATACAGAACACACAGTTCCGAACGGAGGCGGTTCTGCGTTTCGGATTGGGCAGCACACACCGCGATCCGCCGCTATCGAGCCGGCGCTCCGGTGATGCACCATCGCGTCATATTATAGTGGGTCATTCGCGTGGAGAGGGGAGGGGGTGATTAGTGAATGGCGCAACGCTGGGTTGAGTTCGCCAGATAGCAGCGGTAGCGGACGACTGGCTAACTGTAGCTGTTAGCCCTAACTGCTACAAGAACAAAGACGAAGTATGATGCATGTTTACGGAAGAATCGTCACCAGAGGTACATGCACAGTTAAGTATGGATAAATATAGATGGGTTTCACTCGCACAGAAAGGTACTGAAATAAACTGTGTGCAAGCGAATACATGAATATACACGAATATCACCAACGGTCTCCAGTCGCGATCGCACTCACCTTTTTCTTCTGAGGTGGGATGAGGAAACGGGTAGAGGATAGGGGTATTGAGTGGAGGCCACACACTCATTCATTCACAGATTCATTCTCAATGTGGCCGCACAAGGTTGGGGTAGGAAGTAGAAGTAAGGGGACGAAACGCTATAACTGTTTTTCGAGTAACCGCAACGGCACTGCGCCAGGTAAGGGGAGGTATAAGGCAACAGTGGAGGCGGGAGAAGGACAGCCAGGCGCAAGAACTGCGAGAGGCGACAAATGCCACTGAGGAACGCGCCTTGCAAACGGGGAAGCGAGACGCGGCTGAGAGCCGTAGAGCTACGCGACGCGGGGACGCAGGAGCGGAGAGCCGTCACGCGCGAGGAGGCTAGCAGCGCTCGCCACCGGCACCGCAGCAGTGCCGCGACAGTTAAGGTCCCTCTATAATTTTCAAGGTAGCGACATCTGCCGCGCGCGCCACCTAGGAAGTTCCTGTAGCAGACGGCGCCCATGCTAAACTGCGGCGCCGCGGCATTTGTGAGGTGAAAAAATATCTGCGCACGCGCGGAAATAAAACCTACTGGTGCCTGCCTGGCTGTGGTGAAATACGAAAGAAGGTCCGCAACTGCTAAATCTAGTCCTTTAATTTCAATTGAGCGTTGAAAAAAAAACGCTCAAGAGAGCGGAATGAGGGCTCGATCGCCTCGATTCCGCATGTTTATATTTCGTTCGTTTGCGCTCAATCACCGTGCGAGCCTTGGTGATTGGTTGTGCTTAATCCCGTTTGCTCTGTTAATTATTTTGCTTGTAAGTGCGCAGCGTACGCATAGCGGTTACTTTGAACGAGGAATTCGTGTAAAAAAGTACGCTGACAGTCGCTTGGGCCGAAAAACTTTCGACATAACGTCGCTGAAACGTGCGACCCTCACGGTAACAGTCTTCTTGCCGCTGAGTGTGTCTGTCGTGTAGCGATTGCACGACGACTATTGTGTCGTGTGGTTCAATGCTACGAGGCAGTGCAACTGTCGTGACATTCCGAAGGGGCGGTATCGTGTCAGCGAGTCTCCTCGATCGTGTTCGGGCTGCCAGAGCGATCTAGTCTCGCGGCACACCAATATCCAGCGTAGTGTGTGCGCGTGTGTGACTGCGGTTGACTGTTCTCGTGAACCGTGCGACGTCGCCACGTAAACTTGAATCATGACGCGCATTGTTGTGTTTATGCCTTTTCGCCTCCGTGCACCGCTACAGCCCCGTAAGAATTAGAGGGCCCTTATGCGAAACGCATGCGGATTGGCCTAGCGATCACTGCACTGTGTTTTGCTGGCATTCAGTGTATCGGCTCTGGCGTTTTTCTTATGTTAATTTGCAGTTGTGTGTTTTTCATCAGTAATATGACATCGCCGATTATTGAAACATTTTCGAGTGTAAGGGAAACTTGGAAGGAACGAGCTCGCAGCTGTATGTAATGTACTTTGATATATCGTATTATACTTTATTATTTGATGGCCCATAGCAGTGGCTGTGCAGTATTTGTTTTCAAAACCAGAGTAATGCAGGTACTTAGGAATATATTTGTTCACACATGCAATGCACCAAATACGATTACGATATGCAGAGTTGGAAATGACTTTTTGGACATATTGTAAAGCGCAGTTAATAACGCGCGCACAAACACAGGAAAGAATAAAAGTGGAATTCGCGTCTCAAATTTGCTGAAATTGCGCACGTAACGCAATGCGGATATTTGTCAGCGAGTTAATGCCGTTCTGCCACGCCATTTACTTGCATGCTAGGTCATACTGCACTTGCTAAGTCAACGGGCTCATAATGCACTAAAATCAATGACCTCCACAAACTTCGGCCGTCAAAATTCATGCGCGCGAATGAAATACTATCGCAGCTCTGCACACACACGTGTGTACTTTCTCTCGCCCCTTCGTATCACTCTACGTTACTTTCCTCGCATAGTCGTGCAGTTAACGACGGTTCAGTTATTCCGTCCAATTCTATGCGACCACATTTATCTTCTGGTTAGGTTTTGTTTGCCGAGCGGAATGCAAAATAACTTCTTGCCATCCTCCATCTGATATCGGCACCCACCCGCACAGCAACAAGGCATTTCGGTTCTTCGCATCCTAGGTCATACTGAGCTATTCAGCGGGCTCAGAACGAACTAAAGTAAATATTCACCGCAAAGTTCGGCCATCAACATTCATTCGCGCGAGTGAAATACTATCACAGCTCTTCGCCTGTTGTGCTATGCACAACAGGCGAAACGCTCGCACTTTGCCCGGCGCACAGGAACTTTCATGGCGGCAAAGGGGCTGAGCAAGGTCACATGTCACCGTTCAGCCTATCACTGGCGTCGTCGGCAGGATCAAAGCCTTTCGATACTTTGAAATTATTGAGGGACTTTAGCGACATTGGGATAACGGAACGGCGAGGGCGGAGTAGACAGTAGCGGCGAGAGTCACCGCAACGGAGCTTCGCGGAGGAAGGGGGTGAGAGGATAGGCGAGAACACATGATCCGGCTTTGGAGGAGCGAAGAGAGCAAGGATCGCGCCATGTGCGAGAGATAGTGCCAGGTGCACGCGCAGCTAGAGCAGCGCGCTAGCCCCGGCTACGGAGCTGGTCACGGCGAAGCACGACGGCGAGCCTAACGGCGACGCGAAACGTGGGAAGGGTGCAAAAGAGCTGCGCTCTAAAGCGGGCTGCAGCCGCCATCGCACTCACCTTGCCGCTGCTTTCGGCGATCAAAGGCCGCGATTGCTTGCGTTTCGTTGGCTTGCTTCTGTCCTTACCCGAAGAGCTCGACTTTCCGGACGAAGAAGACTTGGAGGCTGCACTGGACACGTTGTCCTTCCTCACGTCGGCCATGCCTCGATGAAGGTAGTAGTAGCTGAGAGCTTAGAAGGTCGACACTCGAGGTCCGTGAGAAGGAGGGACGCCTGGACTTAGCGAACCGTCGGGCTTCTTCTGCGTTATCTTCTGAGCGCGTGATTCTCGCGCAGCACGCGCTGCGCCAGTGACGATGATGACCCCGAACAATGGCACATGCCCACAACAAGGGATTGGCCAGGAAGCGAGCGGTTTAGGAATCAAGAAAAGAAGCAGACAAATAGTGCCCTTGGTCGTCACTGCGTCATCATTGCCTTCTGTTGACCTTAAACCCTGAACGTGACAGGTTACACACTTAGGAGGGGAAAACGAAAACTGATTTAAGTAGTAAAGAAAGCACAAGAAAATTTGTTTTAACAATGCTGCACCAAGGTCATTTGGCTTTAAGACGCAATTACCATTGGCCAAATTCAAGAAAGAAAGTTCGCCTAAGCAGCCTTCTTGAGATTCCTTCATATTTCTTCTGTTCCTTAGCTGTGGCACAAGACAAATTACACATTAACAAACAAAAGCAAAGCTTACAGTTGTAAAAGAGCGGTTTATTTCTTGTTGAATGCAATCCTTAGCAAAATAAGATAAAAGAAGATGACAGGATAACAAACAGATCCCACGTAATGTTCCGATATAAGTGGCGCAAAGCTAGGTTGAGTTCTCCGGATAGCAGCAGTGAGGGACGACTGGCTTACTGTAGCTGTTAGCCCTAGCTGCTACAAGAACAAATACGAGGTATGATGCATGTTTGCGGAATAATCGGAACGAGAGGTACATGCACAGTTAGGTACGGATAAATATAGGTGGGTTACAGTCGCTCAGAAAGGTAGTGGAAAAAACTGCGTGGGAGAACCGAATACACGAATATCAACGAATCGAATAGAATAGTCAACGTTCGAATAATTCCATTCCAGAATAAAATTGTCCCAGTTTCGCCCTAAAGGCGAAGAATATTAACTACGATAGCAAATCATTAGACAGTTATACGCACTAAGGTAACTCCTTTATCAACTGTAAAACCGCTGCAAGCATTCGCTTACTAAATAAGTTAGCAGGCACGGTGTCACACGCCTACAGACAAAAATGGACACGCCACTCGATGACCGCTGACACTCGCTGTCCGAACGCTGGCGTGAGGAAGAGCAGCACCTGCCAGGGAGTGAATTCCCCCTTCGTGCAGCTTCGAAGCCATCAGCTATCTGGAGTCGGTTAGCCTTCGAACTCGGACCAGATCACCTCCTAGGCAGGAGGTGGGCGGCCGCTCTCAGCCGTGCAATGCGCAGCTATGACCGGAATAGGAGCGGAGACTCGGGCTACGTAGCTACCGTGCACCTCTTCTATCCTCCACCTCTCAAAGCGCGCTGTTACGTTTCGCCTCCGACGAGCGGTATAGCCGGCGCGGATGCAACGGACGCCGAGGCTTCGAATTCTTCCGTCGAGTAACGTGCTCTCCCGTCTCTCCACTACGGTCGACCTGACCGGCCGCTCTTTTGCGATGCTATAATAAACAAGTTGTTCTGTTAGCAGTCGACTCATCCTTTGCCAGCACCTTCGGATGCTTTCAGCTGTGCCCCAGGCCGCTAGGCCAACGCTACCCTTGGGGCTTGCGACCCAGATGCAACAACTGGTTGTCAGCGGTGAGATCGCGACAACGGAGGCCAGCAGCGAAGATATGCGGTCGACTATATGCTGAGCAGCACAACGACCATCCGGGAGCAGTGCAACGAGCCCTGTGTGATGAGTGGTTGCCTGCAGCGGAACGACTGCGCTGAATTCTTGGCTGCGAGGTTTAGTGAGCGCGGGACTTTCTTCTTCTGAGTTTTACCAGGCTTTTGTTAGTGTCAGAAACAGAGCTGGTAATTGTGGTTGTCGTTGCTGCCGGGTTAGTTTGCGGCAAGACAATAGTAGGCAGTAGAGAAAGCAGTATTCAGAGCAGCCATGGATTTGAAGTCGTTGCGCAAACCGAAATTGCTGGAGCTCGCAAGAGAGTTGGGTCTGGATGTCTCAGACAAACCCAGAAAACCAGAACTGCTAAGGGCTATTCTTGAGTTAGAAGCTGAGGATGACTAGCTGTCGGAATGCCTTGAGACCATTGAGGAGACGGAGACGGCAAAAAGACAGGAGCGCGAACGCAAAGAGCAAAAAGAGAAAGACGAGCGCGAACGTAAACAGCAAAAAGAGAAAGACGAGCGCGAACGAAAAGAGCAGAAAGAAAAAGAAGAGCGCGACCGTCAACACGCTTTGGAAATGAAGCGTCTCGAGGTAGAGATGGAACGCGCTCGTAATGGAAGTCAGGCACACGGTGCAGGAAAACGAGTATCGTTCAAAATGACTGACCTGGTGCGGCCGTTTAAGCTTGGAGAGGACATTGGTTTGTTCCTGGTTAACTTTGAGCGAACGTGCGAGAAGCAGGGGTTCTCTCGGGAAACGTGGCCACAGCGCTTGCTCACTTTGTTACCCGGCGAGGCGGCCGACGTAGTCACTCGCTTGAAGAGAGAGGAGGCAGAGGATTTCGACAAAGTGAAATCGAGTCTGCTAAAAAAGTACAGGCTGTCAGCGGAGGCGTTCCGTCGGAAGTTTCGGGAAAATGAGAAAGGCAGAAGTGAGTCATATACAGAGTTTGCCTACAGGCTTATGTCAAACATGCAGGAGTGGCTCAAAGAAGAGAAAGCGTTTGGTGACCACGAGAAAGTTCTGCAGTGTTTCGGGCTGGAACAGTTTTATAGTCGGTTACCTGAGAACGTGCGGTACTGGGTCTTGGATAGGCCAGACGTTAGTACGGTGGCTAAAGCCGCCGAGCTAGCCGAGGAGATTGTGACGCGTCGGGCTCGCGGAGCTAAGGACGGTCAAAAGGGTGAATTTGGCTCCAAGTTTGAGCGGCCGAAGTTCACACCCATGAGAGCAAGGGGGGACCCACGTAGTACGGATGCGAGTGAAAGCAGTGCGACCGAACGTAAGGAGATGGCGGCAGCCGAAGCCGAACGTAGAAAGTGGTTCGAGATAAGGCAAGCGCGCGTGTGTTATACGTGCCAGAAGCCGGGTCACTTTTCGGCGCAGTGTCCAGAAACAAAAACAAAAGTTGTGTTTTTGTCATTATGCAGCACTGACGAGAACATGAAGCTTCTCGAGCCTTACATGCGAGACCTCCTCGTGAACGGGAAAGAGCGCCGAGTGCTTCGCGATTCCGCAGCTACAATGGATGTAGTTCACCCCTCTTACGTAGGACCGATATGCTCACGGGAGAGTGAGCATGGATCAAACAAGCCGTGGAAGCTCATAGCGTGTGTCTGCTCGTAGCAAAAGTGCTTATTGAAGGTCCTTTCGGAGCACTTGAGACGGAGGCCGCAGTGTCATCTATGCTTCCCCCCCCCCCCCAGTACCTGTACCTATTTTCGAACAGGTCCGATCACCTCCTGCGCGAGAAGGGGCTTTTGTTTGGCGAGGCTAGCGTTCAGGCCTTAACCAGATCGAGAGTTCGGGAGCTCGCTGCAAAGACGGTAGTTGCGGGGCCGACGTTGTCGAACAATGAGAAAGGGTCGGAGGCGCAGCAAGCTGATATTCAGAGCAGGTCCGAACTGAATAAAATTGAGCCTGTAGCGTTGAAGGCACCAGATACTGGAGGGGAAATGCCCGACACGGGAAAGTTAGAAGAGCTATCTGCAGATTTGCTCATCGCGCCTACGTCAGATGGACTTAATAGGTTGCTAAAAGTCAGCCGGTCGGCTTTGATAGCCGAGCAAAAAAAGGATGGCAGCCTAGAAAACATGCGCTGCAATATCAAGGAAGGTATCGCCAAGAAAAATGCTCGTTTTGTGGAAAGGAGTGGGGTCTTGTACCGGAAGTATCTTGACCGCAGGGGAGTGGAGTTCGATCAGCTGATCGTGCCTCAGTGCTACCGTCAGGATCTGTTGCGCTTGTCGCATGGAGGTTCGTGGTCCGGACACCTAGGAGTTAAGAAGACTAAGGACCGTCTCTTGCTAGAGTACTATGGGCCATGGTGTTTTCGTGACGCAGAACAGTTCGTGAGGACATGCGACACCTGTCAGCGGGTGGGCAAACCAGGGGACAAATCGAGGGCGCCGTTGAAGTTGGTACCTATCATTACGGTGTCTTTTAGACGGCTCATTATGGGTGCAGTGGGACCTCTGCCGGTAACAACCACGGGGTACAGACACATTTTGACTGTGATCTGCCCAGCGACAAAGTTCCCTGAAGCAGTGCCGCTTAAAGAACTCAGCTCAGTTGAGGTAGTCAATGCACTACTGTCCATATTTGCGCGAGTTGGTTTTCCTGCGGAAATCCAGTCAGATCAGGGCACAGTGTTTACTAGCGCTTTGACGACAGCCTTTCTCGAAAGGTGTGGGGTAAAGCTGTTACACAGCTCAGTGTACCACCCACAGTCGAATTCCGTTGAGAAGCTCCACTCCGTCATGAAGCGCGTGTTGAGAGCATTGTGGTTTGAACAACAAACTGACTGCGAGCTGTGTCTGCCTGGGGTGATGTTTGCTATAAGGACCGCGCCGCTGCAGCTACGGGGTTTCCGCCAGCTGAGCTGGTGTACGGTCGCTCGCTGCGGTCTCCGCTTCGCATGCTTCGAGACGGATCACCGCCCTCTCCAATAGCTGCAGACCATATCTTCCAAAAATGGCCGCCTCCTGCGCTGGAGACTCGCTTTGCAACAACATTCCTTTGAGGTGCGTTACAAAAAGGGGAGTCAACGCTAACGCCTACGGCTTAGTTCGAGGCCCCTAACGTAGGAATCAGCCTCAAAGTTGTTTGTTACTGATGTTTTTCTTCCTGAGGCAGGATATTTAACATATTGCTTTTGTTTACTGTTTCAAAGTGATGACGTGCTTTCTAGTGCAATTTTCCAATTTGTGGACGCGTTCTGAGTGCTGCTAGACTACTGTAAGGAACTAGGCAGTAGTATAAAAGGGAAAAAAAAATCTGGCATGGCTTAG
Source organism: Dermacentor andersoni (assembly GCF_023375885.2). Lineage (NCBI taxonomy): Eukaryota > Metazoa > Arthropoda > Arachnida > Ixodida > Ixodidae > Dermacentor > Dermacentor andersoni. Next base: position 59,013,374 of record NC_092820.1, read on the forward strand.
TGAGGGTTGTGTCGTGCTTGCTGACTGAGCGGTTGAGTTTCGGCGTAGTTCTAACGCTTGCTGGGAACGAGAGAAAAATGGCAACTCTCCCGAAGTCACTTTGCAGTGTCCTGTGTGAACCTGAACGTGAGAACGAGGCCTTCTCTGTGCGTTGTGCTCAAGAAACGCCGAGGGACGACCGACTTCGGTTATGAGCATCATCGAGCGACATCCCTCCGGACAGCGGATGCAGTCCCCTGACCATCGGGATCTCCTTCACCCGGCGGGGCGGTCTGTTACGTTTCGCCTCCGACGAGCGGTATAGCCGGCGCGGATGCAACGGACGCCGAGGCTTCGAATTCTTCCGTCGAGTAACGTGCTCTCCCGTCTCTCCACTTCGGTCGACCTGACCGGCCGCTCTTTTGCGATGCTATAATAAACACGTTGTTCTGTTAGCAGTCGACTCATCCTTTGCCAGGACCTTCGCATGCTTCCAGCTGTGCCCCAGGCCGCCAGGCCAACGCTACCCTTGGGGCTTGCGACCCAGATGCATCAGCGCACACATCTCCCTGCTTCCCCCTCCTTGCGCGCACTCTGCCCGCCATCCGCGTTTACGCACTCGAGAAGACGCCGCCGCGCAAAGCCAGCATCCTTCTCGGCTCACCCTCGCATGCTTTCCCTCCCACCTACAGCATGTGACCGTGATATTCTCGCACATTTAATTTATGTGGAACATCACTTATTAGCCCGGAGTGTGTCGATGTAATACCTATCGCAATAATATCCAACATTCGATTTTTCGTATATTTGATATATTCGGTGTAAAGATCCGCGCTGTGCCACGCGTCGCGTACTCCGCGGAGCCCCACGTGATTGATGCCGCCCATTCGAGCGTTTCACTTCGTTTGCGGTGCAAATGGAGAACCGAGTGCGCCGGGTACGCGCCCTAGGTAGCGGACTTTGTCGCTGGTAAAATGGCGCCGCGTCGTCTGGGCCGGCCTCTGCCGGTACAAGGTTCGTCCGGGTCGACAGGACGGATCGAAGTCATAACGCGCTGCATACAAAGGGAACGGTTTCAAAATCACCGCCTATCTCGTAAAGGACGAAATCATGCGTGAAGATCTGGCGCATTAGTCGCTGATAGGCGCGCAGATCGTGCTGGATACGAGGCGACGAAGTTAACGCCGCTTCCACAACTATCAATATAACCCGCACGCGTGAAATCCGGACAGATTAGTGACGAGTCACCCGTGCGAACTTATTAGCATAGACAAAGAGATTCAACAAGAACGGACACTCCCACAGAACCCACAGGCCGAATATGCAGTCGAGTTGATAGCGCACAGAGCGGATGGTATTAACACCTTCCAGTTTCAGTTTTGGGCGCGCGCGTTTAGAATGCCAGCTGGTACACGCCACGCCGGCGCCGCTGATCGGCGCGGTATTTATTTTTTTCGCTTCTACTGCTGAATCACGCGCGGCCTTGGCGCGCAATCGTTTTATTATTCAGCAAAAATGAGTGCGAACGATCTTTACATGCCTCCACCGAATCCGTGTCAAGTGCAATTTCATAAAGAAAATGCAAGACGTCTTCTCAAATAATAAAATATTTGTTTTGCTCTATATAAATGCTCGTTCCAGACTTCTTGTGCATTCATCCAAAGTTGTGGCACCAGGCAAGCCGCAGCCGTTGCCGTAGGAAGCTCCACCGAATGCCATCAGCTGAAAAAAAAGTAAATTACAAGCATGTATCGTTTTTATATATTGACCTATACAGGAATATTGCGAGTAGAGGCGAAACGTGCGTAAGTGGTGAATGAGCGGCATTACAGATAAATTCACTTTTACATACATTTCGTAGCAAATAGACTGCTCCCAAACAATGCCACAAAATCTGAAGAAAACATCCAATTTTTCCATGTAATATTTCCTGCACTTTAACAGCACAAATACACGGGTGACTGCGCGTTTCCAAAACAACTTGGCCTCAGTCGACGCGATGGTACGCAAAGTACACAAAGGTGGCTACAACACAGGCTCTCAGCCAGACCTGTTACCCGCTCGCAGAATGCCTTCTAGTCGCACTCAAGACAAATTTGCGGGTGCAAAGCCTGTTTTCAGTCGCTCAGAAGACAGAAATGTCAAGTTCTTGAGCTGCTCGGCGTTATCTTTTACGCGTCCTGCTGGCGCAAGCAACACTCGTGTAATCACTCTCTGCAATCGCTCGTCGCCTTTTCGACAAGCGTGAGTACTGAAATAAGGTACAGGCGCCGACAAAAGTAGTATACTCCACGCACTCAACGCAGCGGCAGCCGGAGCAACGGCAAACTAGTCATTGGAAAAAAATTCAGAGTACCGCATTTGTGTTCCCCGCCCGCCGACGCGTTCATTGGCCGAACCGTACCACGTGACTTTGGGGTGCCATATACCTTCCAAGCACCGGGCGGACCGGCTGATCTAGAGCGCAAGCAGCGCAGGTTCCCTACGTTCGTGTTCCGATTGTCGTGCTCGCGTTTGACTGCTGGGAAATCATGTCTGGCTGCTGCGCCTTTGGATGCAGCAACCGAACTGAGTCTGGAAAGACTTTTTTCTAGATTGCGACCGGTAAAAATGACCGAGAGCGTCGTTCTGCGTAGTTACACAGAATCGGCCGGCAGAACTTCAAGCCTACAAAAAACACCCGCGTGTGCGAGGTATAAGTACACCTTGCTTGTGCTTTTCGGCACTGTTTTAGAAGATATTTAAGCGAACTGCGCGCGGTGTTAGCGACGCTACGAAAATAGGAGTTCATTGCAGGGATCGTTCGTCTTGCACGTTTGACGTGGGTACACGTGTACGCGTTTGTTGCTAAAGACACGCGGTCATTCCGTGCTTGTGGCACGCGAAGGCACACTTGTCGCGCGAGAATTCCGCGTTCTCACGTGCACCAGGTACTCGCATGATTTCTCCGCGCACGCGAGCGCGCTCTCGCCTCGAGTCACTCGACCCATATGGCACTTGTTTTTCGCAGATCGTGACGATCGCAGTCAATAAAAACATGGTCAATACGAGGCCCATACTTCCTATTTTCCACTTATCCTTTGCTCATTTATACCTACGCATTTCGAGTTTGAAACCAATGGCTAGGTTATACTCACAACACATGCTTCAAATCTTGAGCTTGTAAGCCGAGCACATGCAATAAACTGAAGTCAGCCTACGTATTATGTTCTATGTTGAAATGCTACGGTGCATACCCAAATAATGTTGTGCTTGAGGCATAACAAGAAATACAAAACAACAGAACACCTAGTAGCTTTAGTTTCACTCTGTCACTATGGATGTTACATAAACCGCTCTAAAAGCACAATAATTTTATACATCGCCTATGTAACTTAGAAAAAAAAGTGCTGCGTCACCAGCGGGCGTTCCTGCTTTTATTTACAAGGCAGCACATCTTGGCAGTCTAAGAAAACAGTCATAAATAAGTTGAGAAGAGTAGCCGCTCATGAACGCACTAGACAGCCGCGTTCATAAATCGCAATGTAGTAAACTCTCGCTCATTATCTGTGTACAGAAGTACATATACGTTGCTGTAATCACGCAAATGGCTCATATTGACCTTCCACAAGATTTAGGGCGCAAAATGGTCATCGAAGTTGGTTGTTACGCCTGCTGTGCACAGATAGTCTTACGATCACGGCCTAACACCGATGCGCACATGGCAGTCGCAGTGTGTCGTGCGTATACGGCGGACGAAGTCACCCGGCAGAGTCGAGAACGCGCGGTACCCGTTTACTAACTAAATTAAATGTATGCGATTTAGCTTGTGAAATTATACAATGAACGGACGTGCCTGTAACACTGTCAGGTGTTAGTTGCGTCCTTCTTGGAAACATTCAATAGAAGCCGACGGCGGTCCACGATGTTCATGCCCAAAAGCACAAGCTTGCCTCATTCCGTCTCGATGTGACGAAATGTTTTGATAGTAGCTCGCTCCGCGGAAGCGGAAAAAAAATGCTTACATAAGCTGCTGGCCACAATCGTAGCACAGTTCCAGCAGTAAACACGATCGGCGTGCAAAACAACCACCGGCTGCATCACTTCGCACAAAATAAAATTTTATTTCCGTTCTTAGCAACCATTATCTCCGGGCACAAAGTATTTGTACTTCAGTAAACACTCAACCCGATGTGTCACCGAATATCAAGCTCTTCCCACACGGCGGCCTTCCCGCGACGCAGTCCGCTTGGAAGGTATATGGCGGTGGCCGCTCAGTGTTGCCAGTCAAATCCCGACCTTTGCGGTACTATGAAATTTTTTCCAGTGACTCTTCGGCAAACTGCATTGCAACGCCATCTACAGGCAGCATCTGGGATCATGTCTCCCGATAATGAAGGGCACCCATTGGCAGTCTCGATCCCAGATGCCGCCTGTAGATGGCGTCGCGATGCAGTGTGCCGCCGCTCAGGCTCCCGCTGCGTGGACTGCGTGGAGTATACCACTTTTGTCGGCGCCTGTACATGTGGTTGCAGGGCCATAAAAAGCGTCACAAACTTGTCTCACTAAAATTCAGTGCACGCAAAACTAACTCACCGCTGCCGGCTTACTTGTTTTGCTAACAGCTTCACAACCCCTTGCGCGGCAAGCATGCCTAAAAGGTATCCCAAAAAGTTACAAAATGAATTACAATAATTTTTCGGGTCACACAATGCGTCACGAATTTCTCCCAGTAAGATTCAGCACACGCGAAACTAACTGCGGCACACAGCCGAGCTGCTTTTCGCTAACTGCACCATCACGCCGAGTGCGGCCACTGTGCTTCAGAAATACCCCAAAAAGTAGCGAAATTAGTTGCAATAATGTCTGGCGTCAGAAAAAGCGGCAAAACATTCTCCCGGTGAGATTGAGACGGCCGAGGTGCTTTTCGTCACAAAGCGAGATGCGGTGAGCGTGCCCATAAACTACCGAAATAAGATTTAATAATGCTTGGGCTCGTAGAAAGCGTCGCAAACATCTCCCAGTACGAGTAATTGACTCAAATTAGCTAGGCGTGGACGGCGGAGCTGTTTTTCGATAACTGCGTCACTATATAGGTTCAGTTTTGCGTAGTATATAAGCCTAAATGCGCTTGAAGTGCGCCGCAGGGTGTCAAACAAAATTTCTCACGTTGCTCGAGTCCAATAGTGCAGCGGAGCCATGTCGAGATGCAGACGGAATGCAAGCGAACGCTGGGAGCGCAAAAAACGGGCTACATCCAAAAGAGACGGGTCACCGAGCACGCGCGCTTCACATATGCGCAATGGGGCTCGCTCGATCCTGTGGCATGTCTGGCGCATGACGTATACGCGCGCGTCTGGCGTGCCGCTAACTTGTTGCTAGGCAACGCAAGAAATATAAGTCGCAAAGTATAAGGTCATTTATACGCAAAACTTTTTACTTTTAGCAGGAAAGAATAAAAATAAAAAGAACGTTGTCTGTGTGTTCTTTTCACATTCTTTTCTTTTCAGATGCTCGCGTCAACCAGCTGATGGGATTAACACTAGGTGTGACATGTTTCCTCTTTCCAGTTGTCGCCGAGCGTTCCCTATTTTTGAATTTCCTTGTCTATGGTATTAGTGGCAAGCTTTGCGCTACAGCTTGCGGCCCGTGGCCACATCGGCCAGGGACGAATTTAAATCACGGCCACATTGCCCAGGCGAATATAGGCCTCATCGGCACTGCTTCATCGGCCATCGGCGTCTAATGTCACCGTTTGATGCGCAATCAACGCAGACGTATTCGTAGCAGTCGCGCGACACGCAAAGCCTACAAACCGCCTCGCAAACGAAAGCGAATGCACGGAATGGCACTGAAGTTGTTCACGGCCGCCATCTTAGAGACGCACCGTACGATGGCCTCTTGTTCAAGACGCCGTTCGTTGACGCACATCAGCCTCATTTTGCAGCTTCAAGCAATTTCTCGCAAGACTAGCTTTGACATAGCACATATTTCACCATTCTTTGTTAACAAATCATTGTTCTTTTGAGACAACTATGAGCTAACACTAAGATATCGGAATATTAGATTGTGGTGCTGAGGAGTGGTTAAGATTGCCTGGAAGCTGAATAACGATCGTTATTCCGAAAAGCTTGGTATTCAGCAGTTCGTAGTACTGAAGTTTTTACTACGAAACTATGAGCAGTCCGCGGGGAATTTCTGAAAAGTTTGTTAATGTGGAGTTCCTAGTAACGAGATTTCACTGCATTAAATCATCTGTCTCTTCTAGCAATCTCTGAGAGTGAGTTTGCCTTTGCACCACTAAATTTACGTGACCGCCATGTTCAAACAAAATGCAAAATGAGGGAACGTTGCTGAACGGCAATGTATCAAATGGGAACATAATACATAGCAGTCAGCGGGCTTTTTTTGGTCACGTCCTCATAAACACGACGTAGTAGCCGGGAGAACTCAACAGCAAAAATGTGTCAACAGTGTGCTAAGGTACTTTGTTTACCTCAGTGATGCTGTGGGCTTTGTAATGCCGTTGCAGTGCACTGACAAGCTTTTCTTTCATATCTTAAAACCCTTTATAAATGCCTTAGATGTGTCTACTATTCGCCCAGGGCTGGAGAGACGAGGAGAAAGCGAGCTTCTTTGACCAGCTATGCTCCCTTGACCCGGAGTTGGTGGACAAGCTCTCCTCCCTCCCCAATGGCACAGCAGACCACAGTCCAAGTGCACCACTGCCTGCAGCGACGACAACAGTCTTGGTCAATCACTGCGCGGGTGTAACAGTCAATGAAGATAGTCTCAAAGTCGATGAGGATGAAGAGGTGGAGGAGGAAGAGGAAGAGGAAGAAGAAGGAAATCGAGAGGTAGCCTCGCCAATGGAGGAACCGCCACCTATGCCGAGGAATATCGTGTCACCAAGCAGTGGCTCCGTTGAGGAAGAGAGGGTTTCGCCCATGGGAGAAAAGATAGAATATGAGGAACGAGAGGAGCTGCTGCTCTGAGGTTTCACAAAAAACGTGCAAGATGTGGCGCTACGGTAACATCAGTCCAGTATACGACTGCTTGTACTTGTGTCAGTGGTACAGGACGTCTTCCTTGTGTATTTTCAAGTTGTCTGGCTGACTTTGTCAGGTCAGTGACAAAGCGCTCGCAGAATGTGTAACCTTTCCTCATTTCGCATCGACGGTTTAGGAGGTTTTGTATAGAATGTGGACAGGCAGATTCAAACTGCCAGCAAGCTGCATAGTGGCTTTGATATGTGATGTGTGAGCAGCCTTCTTTACTTTTTAATTTAGTTAATAATAGTAGGCCTAATTTTGCCAGTATATTTAGGCTTTCGGCCAGATTTGGGTGACGTGGTGCATAGCCATGTGAGTCGCATATGAATTCTTGTGACAATAGCTCAAGAGCTTCCTTTCACAGGCTGAGATAATTAATCCCGATCAGTTTAATGGTTGCTGAATGTGGACTTTGCTTGCCTAGTGACAATATTGTATGTCTGCAGTATGAGCATTCCCAGTCGAAGTCCCAAGATTGAGGAACCACCCTTTCATGTTTCTGATGTCTAGAAAATGTACCGCTTTCACTGCCCTGTAGGGCTAGACTTGGGCATAAGCAGCCTTGAGGCCACTGGGTCTCTGTGATGCTCATTTGTGGCTGATATGTTAGGCCGTTTTTGAAGCATGTGCCAAGGCCATCCATTTAGGAGCATGACATTTTTCTTAGCATTCCTCCTGACAGACCTGTCAGAAAGCAAGCCTTTCATGGGAAAGGTTGCCATAAGCAGATTTGATGGCCAATGTATCTTTTTGGCGTGGGATTTGTGCCCAATGTTTTATCACTGCTGCCATATATTTTAAATAGAGTGAAGTGGTGGCTTTTCCCTTTCTCTTTTTTGCTACTGAATTCACGCGAGGTTTACTCCTCACTAAAAATATGTTGAGAGTTGATTTTGTTTTTCTCTATGCTTTGCCTTCTGGGACAAGCTTTGACTCCAAAGCCTGTACGCAATATTTTAAAGCACCATTCCATTTGCTTTTCCATTCCATTTTGGCAAGGCCTGTATGGCTATGTTGTAGAGCCAGAATCTTTCTTCCCCCAGTGTTTGCTTTGAAGGGCCCCTCAACAAGTTTAGCCATTTCTGACAGACGAGTGCAGATTACTCGCTAACGATCGTGTCTGCAAAGTATTACAGCCCTGCAAGCCATGACAATAGCAGAAATTTCAAGCCAAGCACCACGCGTCCTCCCTCTTGAGGAAACTCCACCACAAGCCAGAGCGTCAACGTAACATGCACAAATTCGCTCTTGTAAAATACATTGTCCCCTACGTCGCCCGCCATGACACGTGACTTGGGTAGTCGTCCTATGCAGAAGGTTCCACGTCGCCGCTGTAAATACAACATGCAGCATGAAAGGAAGAGAAAGAAAGTAATATAACAAAAAAAGGAGGCGGGACTCGGATGCGTGGACTTGGTCTCTTGGCTCCCCTGTGGGAGAAGGCAAGGAAGGAAGATCGCTTGGGGAGACTGGTCTAGGGAAAGCGAGAGAGTGTCACCATTGGCAGTGACACTTGCTTCCTGGTGGCATGTTAACGAGATAGTTGATTTCTTCTATTTCCTTTAATACCAAACTGACCTGAAAAATTATTTCAGTGCAACACTCCTTAGAAGGCGTTTTACAATTTTTAGCGTGTATCCAGAATTTGAACTAAGGCCTGGGTAGGGGTCCTTTAATGCACACGTTCAACATGGCCGCTCAGTGCAACCTGTTTAACTCAACATTTTTTTTTATCTTGCAGCTGTTTTACTGTTGAATCTCCAAATCTGTCATTGATCAGCATGTATGCTGCTATAGTAAACTACTAAATATAGGAACGATGACATATTTAATAAAAGCCAATACTTAAGCTGTGGTTTGATGAGCCTATTCGTATACATTTCTGTTTAGGCATAAAATGAGCTGTGTGTTGTGTTGTGTTTAGCGCATGCTCTGGGAAGTTTAAAAGTATTTGCAGTATGACATGCTTATTCGTTATAACATCGCCAAGTTTGTCAAAACGACCTGTGAACGTTTTCCTTCCTCAGTGCAGTTAACTTTTTCTGCACAAGTGTGTATCTTTCAACTGCTCAGGCACCTCAGGCCTCAAGACACTCGTGATGTGCTCAGAATCTCGTCTCTGTCATGCTTTAATAATGGCAGCATGTCTATGCAGACGGAGCTCTTTGTGCATTGCCCATGTGTCGTGATGAGTCGTTTGTAACAAAGAGTTACTTTGTACTGGCAAAAGCCCCGCTCTTGATCAATGGTTGAATACAAACATCACCTGTGGCCTATAAGCACACGTTGCAGTGAGTTTAGGCATTTTGACAGAAAAGGAACACCTGTTTGTGTTTGCAGATTACCTTGTCCCTGTGGTCAGGCCTAATAGTATCATGTGCATTTGTGTATACATTTGTGTATCATGAGACTTTGTTTGTGCCAGAGGCCTCAGAAATGCTTGGTGGCTGGGTCAGGTAATGTGGTGGGTGAGCAGTCACTTTTTGACACTGAGCAGCTTGGCCAGTTATCTGCAGTGACAGTGCTGCCCAATTCTTGGTAAGGGAAATCACCCTCCTACACCCTTCCCAGCTCTCTCCTTTCGACGTGTTGCCTAAAGACAGACAGCTTGCGAGAAATCCCATTCCTTTTATGTATTGATTGGCATGTATTGTGTGAGCCTTGCAAATAACTCTCGCAAATGTTAGTTGCTTGAAACATGTATGAGATTTACCTTGAGTTTTTTTTAATGCTGCTTGCAGCAAGCAACTTTTATGGCCAAGTCCTCCGGCGCTCTTTTTCAGTTTTTCGCTATTTCTCTGTTTCAAATGTTTCGGTGTATTGCATTCCATTGATGCTTGGAACAATTAAGACCACTTTTTGCTATATATGTCTATATGTTTTTGTGTATTTGTGCATTTGTATGTCATTGATGTGTAGTATGCTATAGTTGTCTTTGATAAGAGCACGAACAATTTTTCACATTGCATAGTCATCACTGTTGCTCACTTAAAAACTCAAGCTTGTGCAAGCATTTGCAAGGTGTGTTTTTGTGTATGCCTTGCCTCCTGCAAGGTACAGTGCGGCGCAACATCTCAAGGAACATTCCATTAGAGCTGAGCTAGCAGGTCCTGCAGCGCTTCTATTCAACCCGTAGTCACTGAAGCTTACTGAGTCAGGTTTGTCTTATACGTCTCTCATAGTATCTTGTCTTTTCTAGCGCCGTGCATTCATAAGGGCAGCATGGCTCTGTAGTGGTGACTGACTGTCTGTTCCTTGTCAAATCAGTCCACACTGTACCGGCTGTCTTTTATTCTGCAGTATAGATGAACTTCACGCTGAAGTTCTAGGCTTGTAAGGGAATTGGACAACAGTTTATTTCATCTTAACTTAGACAGTTTTCTCAGCGCAGCTGTTTATGCACTAGGGGTTGTCGGGCAGGTACCATTATACACATTTGTACTCTTGAAGCAATTTTTCTTCTTTTTTTTCACAACCGACGTCAATCCTTTCTCCTCTTGGCACCATGGTTCTGTTGACCCATTGTCATCTCTTTTCATACTGTCAAGCAGGCAGCGAGTGTGCATAGCAGGATAACAGGTGACGATCATGAACTGGAAGTAACGAGCTATTTATGCAGCAGACATGTGCCTAAATACAGGACTGCAGCGAAGTGACAATGAAAGCAGCAAGCATAGTCAATGGTCATTGAAACCAGACATGTTGCTTGAGTTTGTCTACTATTTTGTATAAGCTTACATGTACTGCACTCACTTTGTCATCTATATGCATTCGTCAGCATCAACTTACATCATTATCTCTAGTGCACACTTGGTTTTGAAATAAAGCACTGGCTCAACCATTGCTACAAAAGTGGTGGAGGTGCTCTAGAATCCCGTGGTCATCTTCCACTCACTCTTAGCTGCAGTTATGCTCATGTTGCTTCTTGAGCCAGCCGTCCAGCCATTCATAACGAAAGCCATCGGCACCCTCACGCGTTACAGTTGACACTACAGGACTGCACAAGTGCCGCCCGAGCCTGAAAGTACGATACTCGGGCCCGGCCTGGGATCGAAAGATTCGGGCTTGCAGAGTCATGGTGTCTAACCAGGAAAACCGGGAATGCTCAGGAATTTTTTAATAGTCTGGAAATACTAATAATAACTCGGGGAATTTGTGCTTCTATCACGAAATGTAAGGTGTAATTTTATTGAAAGCCAACTAAAGCCGTGCTAATGCTGGCTCGAGTAACAGCAAGAAATCATAACGAATCGCCATCGACGCCATGTCGTCGGCAGGAGGAGTTGTCAGTGTGCAGTCAACGACCGATTATCCGGACGCCCGATTTTTGGGACATGCCCGATAATTCGGGCAGCTTCGCTGCACTGCCACGTACCCAATCGAGTGAATGTATAAGAACGTCTGAAATTTAGGACACAAGAACTCTTCGCCATCTGATTTTCGTGACATTTTGCCGTTACTGCAGGTGTGAAATGTCATTAATCAAAGCCACCACCGCTGCCATTTTGATTATCTCGCTGCCTCGAACCAGCGCTCTCACACACAGATCGGCTGGCAGCTGTAGCTACCACCGCGGCAACGCGAGGCCTAGCTGCTTCCACGTTCGCTATTAAGGTTCTTGCCGTTTGGTGCCGTGTTTTTTCATTTAAAGAATTCGCCGCTGTCTGCAATGACACCGACTCCGCCTTTGTAATCCTCGGAATCGGCGTCAAAGCTCGGAAAGCAAGACGGATTGCGTAATGCCCGTTCCCGAAAGTTAGCTTCGCCTCAATAGAGGACTGTTACTCGGTGAAGCTTAAAGGGCCCCACGCCAGGCCCCATAGTAAATTTTGGTTATACGCTGGAAGTTACATGTCCTCTAGGAAGCCTTCTGCCGCAAATTTTTTTTTTTTAATCGGTTCATTAATACACTCCTAAGCAAAATTACACCTTTTGAGTCGTATCTTTCCACACAACAATAATCGTCATCTGTCTTGTCCGCATTTCCTTTCTTTATTGCTGCGAACCCGGTACTTCTAAGTCATCAATAGCATGGGCGTTGTCAGCATGACAGAGCTTTCTCAACAGGAAAGGAGCGAGCGCAGCATTTTCAAGAAAAGAAACGCAAGCAAGACATGATTATTATTGTTGTGTGGGAGATAAACACCCCAAACGTTGTGCATTTGTTTAAGTGTGTAGCCGAGATAGAAATATTTCAGTGCCACGAACCCTTCCTTTCAGGAACGTTACTGCCACAGCCAAGCGAGATTGTCCCGTCTTGCCTCCGCAAGCGAAATTCTTTCCTTGCATTCTCCCACACCGGAGCACGAAGATCGCATGACGCATATTTCAAAGGCCCCGCCTTCATTTTTTTTCCTCCGCATTTTTGTTCTTTCTTTCTTTCTTTTTTCGTCGCGTACTTTTGCTGAAGGTGTTGCGTGCGAGCTGTTGTGATTGTCTGGTTTTGTGCAGCGCACGATTTTGCACACTGTGCACGAGGACACATGACTAACAGTATAAGTCAGTGCTACACGAATACTGAGGCAGAACAAGCGGATCATGGAGCATGATGACGCGCTGGAACATGGTAAACGATGACATAGTTTCGGTACCTGCGTGACGACATGACTGTGCGAACAAGCAGACGAAGCGGAAGGACGTCTCTTTTGCTTCGGTGCGAAAACAAAAAAACACGCAGACATTTCGTTTTGTGCGTATTATTATTCATGTAAACTCCAATTCATCAATTCAAGCAACAGATCACACAAACAACATGTTGCTTGGAATAATTCTCAAAGTCACGGGTCACCACGAGCGACGTGACACTGCGGACACGAATACGTCACCGTCCGGCTTGGAGCGCGGTCGCCGCGAGGGAAAAGAAAAACGGCATTTGGATTGAAATGTCAGACCTTTCCGTGGCGTGTAGCGATGTAATTCTTTGCAACACGATCGTTAGCGCGCATTGTATGCTCTGCGCTTCTCAGCTCAAAATGACCAGACCAGGTGAGGGGCCCTTTAAGAAGTGTAGGGACAATTGTCGCGGGACACAGTGTGTATTCTTTAATTATACACGCATGTACCCGCTGTCTCCTGTCGCAGTACGAGCACCGATATGTTTAATACGTGTACGGACAGGCCTTCAGAGCTTTTGCGGACATGCCTGTTGCAATTTGAGCTTTTAAGGGTAGTGAAAGACAGGCACTCCTTTCTTCGGACGTTTTTCCGGCCCCTAGGGAGTCCGAAAAATCGAACGTTGACTACAACTGATGAAGAAGATGCTTCAAATGGTGCGTGGGTGGTGGTGGTGGTGAAAACTTTTATTCAACAGAGAGGGTGAAACTCATAGGCTCCACTAAACTAGGTGTCGTCCTAAATCCGGCACGTCATCGGTCGAAGCTGCCGCTTGAGCCTGTGGGACCAGAACTCGTTGTTCTTCTAGTCAGGAGCTACTGAGCAGGGTCGCCTCCCCGTTCTCTCGGGTGGAGTGGGAAATAGGGGTGGGAAACGGCTAGTAGAGGAGAGCTGGGAAAATCATTGACTTTAAATCTGTATATATTTGTTTTCTCGACACTGTAGAGATATTCAGGACGAAGGCGAACCACGAGGAATTGGACAGCGGAGTATACATTGTCATCGTCAACCTATTTTTATGTGTACTGCAGGACGAAGACCTCGCCCAGAAAAGCAATCGCCAATTACCTCTGTCTGGCGCTAGCTCATTCCAACTTCTGCCTGCAAATTTCCTAATTTCATCACCCCACCTAAATTTCTGCCGTCCTCGACTATACTTCTCTTTCCTTGGCACCCATTCTGCAACTCCAATGGTCCACCGTTTATCCATCCTATGCATTACACAGCCTGTCCAGCTCCAATTTTTTCCCGCCATGACAACTAGAATATCAGCTATCCCCGTTTGCTCTGATCCACACCGCTCTCCCCCCGTCTCTTAACTTAATGCCTATCATTTTTCGTTACATGACTGTTTGCGCCGTCCGCAACTTGTTCTCGAGCTCATTTGTTACCCTCAAAGTTTCTGTCCCATATGTTGACGCCGGTAGAATGCAACAATTACACAGTTCTCAATGAAAGTTGTTGAAATGTTAAAACTAGAATGTCACTGCACGTGAAAATTTTGATACACAATGGCTAAATAAAGGGCATGTAGAAGTGGCGATAACCGACAACCCTATTTTACAGAGGAAATAATGTATGCATAGGCTCAGACAGATTAGCATTAACAATGATAAGTGTAGAACAAGTACTGTAGCACATGTGAACGCTTTGTAAACAATGGCGACAACATTTACGTATGCTAAAAGTTCGAAAAGACACACGTGGTTCACTCGAAAGATAATAAATTATCGGGCTTTACGTGCTAAAACCACAATCTTATTCTGGGGCACGCCGTAATGGGGGACTCCGGAATAATTTGGACCACTTAGGGTTCTTTAATGTGCACCTAATGCTAAGTACACGGGTGTTCTTGCATTTCGCCCCCGTCGAAATCCGGCCGCCGTGGCTGGGAATCGATCAAGTGCTTTTGCTAAATAGATCTGACGCAGTGCAAAGTGGTCACAGTGGCATGACCAGTACTGAAGAGCTGTGTGGTCCAGGTGTAGGTTGGTTTGTATGGAACGGCTTTTTAATCCGCACATCTGGTGAGGTCCAATAAGTATTGACATTACATGCTGGACTCCATAGAGTTTCTCACTTAACACCAAGAGGGAAATCTGCTGCCACCGTCTATGGGAGTTTCTTAAGGGGCGCCGTTCCGTCATGGGAATGACAGTATATGTGTCTGCGAGTCTTGTGTTGGCTGGTGTTCTAAGAGGCTTCGTCTAAAGCGTGGATATGGCTGCACAAATAACGCGTTCTGAAAGTAAAATCTTCATAAAATGTTTCTATTCACGCAAATTGCATCTTTACTCACCTACAATGCATGACGCAGGGAAGAAAAGCAAGAACGGACTACAAACTGTTTTAAAGCGAGCGCGAATCTTGTCTGTCCTCCAACTTTAGCGGCCCGCTGATACTTTTTACGTATCATATAATTATGCATGCAATAACAAGCTCTCATAGTTAAACAAACTATGTTTTTGTTTAATACTAAAGCTCAAACAGTTTCTTACGTGGAGTGTTAGTAGAAAATGAGTCATTGTGACAGACGGAACGGTGCTTGGCCGGCTCTCCGAGAACCATGCCAATCCAGAGTCACAATATACCGGCATTCCCAGGCATACCACAGCGCAGCAGCGCCAGATTTCCCTCTACGTAATATAGTGAGAAACTCTATGCCGGAGTCGATTAGATAAGACTTTTGCATAAATTTTTCAGCCTACATTCGTCAATGTAATGGGTCTATAGCATACTGCAGACTATAACTTTTCTTTCTCACCACTTTGAGGCGTTAAGATAAAAGCTTAGAGGAGGGTTAAGCTTGACGTTTAAGAGTGGAGCGCCATAGCATTTAAAGGTCCCTGACTGCTTTTCACACTTCCCGACAACTGCAGCTTATGTAATCGTAATGTTTAACGGGAAACGCTGGCGGCGAGCACTACTCACGAAGGCGAGCTTTCTGGTAGAAACGCGGCCTCTTGCGTGGGCCGATCCCCGAAGTAGTGCACAGCCACGCCAAAAATATTACATCATTTTCAGGCTTCTGTTATTCTTTCGCAAGTTTAAGTAGTATGAGAAGAATAAACGTAAGACGTGCGCTGTCAGTGTTTTGCTTCATGACATTTGTTTGTGGGCTGTCGTTCTCAAAATTCCGAGGAATAATTTTGTCAAGAATGCAAGACAAAGTATGAGCAGCTTTAGTTATTGAATGGTGTGGCAATATAACCCGCATACACCTCATGCCATATAGCAAGGCGTGGCGTATACATACTATATCAAAATAAATACGGCAATTTTCGCCCACGGACAACTCCGCCGACACCGGATTTTCTGCGACACGGATTTCTTAACGCTGTGGTATTAATATGACTTCTGGTAAATGAGTGTGGTAGGCAGTCTTTATCAAGACTAGCAGTAAAAACTTAAAGTAAAACATGGTTCAATATAAACGTCGAGGATTTATTAAATAATTGGCAGAGTTCATCAGGACGTGGTGCTGTGGAAATTGGTGCCTGATGAATGGCAAGTTCTGTTTCTTGTTGGGCAAATTGACCACTAATAACAGAGCAATCACCCTCTGCAAAGGGGTTTACTGAGGAAACAAAATCTGTCATTAGAATTTGGCGTGTGATTACAACTGAACAGCATTGTATATATTCCATGTTTGTGACAAGCGCGTCATTAGAATATATGTCTGTGATATGCTTGGAATAAATGGTGCCCAAGTAAACGCATCATAGGGTGGTGCTCTTTGGATTGAAAACGTGGATCTTAGGCGGTTTGCTTGCTGGTTCAATGCGGCGGAAACGATTTTCGGAGCCGGAAACACGTAGCAGATGTTGCGTTTTGGTTTTGGACACTACCTATTTGCATGTCGACGCACATCAAGTGTTGCCTGTCGCTTTGGTCCTTCAGAGTGCATGGCACTGGTTGTATGGGAGCGAATAGGAGCGCATCATGCGTTTGAAGATGGCTTTTAACAATAGTGATTTCCTTTCTACTTGCACCAAGTGTTTCTTGTCCCAGATCATGATGGTTATAAAGACTTTTCGGTAAATCTTTTTCTTTGCACTGCTTTTGTAAAACAACCTGATAGAGCTAATTTCGAATGATATCTCTCGAATTCCTAGTTTAACCATTTCCCAAGCTGCAAATGAGTGTAAATACTTAGAAAAGCTAGATATTAACTAAGAACGTACCCGAGATATGAAGTCTTTATCGCTAGTCAGACTGAAGTATAACATGAGATGGCGGCTTCATGGTGGAAGGAAGGAAGGTAGGAAAAAAAACTTGAAGGTCGGCTCTAATACCAAGTAAAGAAGGGTGCTTCAATTGAATTCAAGGTGCGTCCAATTGCTTTCGCAACACTTTTTTTCCGAATCTCGGCTTAGGCTATTTTTGTGCTTCTATTCTAGGCAAAATATACGCAAAAACTGGCACTCTGGCAAAAGTGGGCCAGACCTGTTATCGTCGGCAAATTCCGGAGATAGTGCAGCTTAATGGTGTCTGAAATGGCTCGACAAATTTTGTGGATGCGTAGGGTATTCAGCTACACTAAAACATTAGCAGCGCATTTTAAGTGAAACTGGCTTCAGAGGCAGCAATTGCTGTGGGAGGCAAGGCACCAAGGCAACCAGTAGGGAAGCTCTCCCAAGTAACAAAGCACCTAATAAAGAAACGAAGAAGGATGAAAGTTTCCAACTCAAGAGATAAGGTAGAATTCACGGAACTGTGACTGGATCT
This sequence comes from Dermacentor andersoni, assembly GCF_023375885.2. Lineage (NCBI taxonomy): Eukaryota > Metazoa > Arthropoda > Arachnida > Ixodida > Ixodidae > Dermacentor > Dermacentor andersoni. The sequence continues at coordinate 59,030,725 of NC_092820.1, forward strand.
GGTGCTGCCTTCGTTGAGGGGATGTTTGAACAGGCCCCAGGACTTGCCGTTACGCATCTGCCCGTCGATCGAGTGACAGACATCGTCTCATTGCTGCTTGCCCAGGGTCCGACAGTGATCTTCATGGCCTTGTTGAGCTCGGAGATCTTTTTCCTGAATCTTCGGTTGAACTTTTGTCCCTTACATCGCAGGAGCAGTGCCTGCTTGGCCTCGATCAGATGGGCTAGCCTGCTGTCCATCTTGTCTACCTGCAGGTCGCTGACGAGCTTCTTAGTGGACGACTCGGCGTCACTCTTGATTCGCTCGCACCAGTCTTCCAGGCCTTTGGGGAAGGGAGCGAAAAAAGTCCCAGTCCGTGACCGTGAACTCTCTGGATTTACTTCGGGTGACGTCGAAGCGGGTCTCGAGCACGTGATGGTCGCTACCAAAATCCATTGCGGTGTTACTGCACTTGGCTCACTCGACGATCTTCACGAACGCCAGATCGGGGGTGGTGTCCCGGTTCACCGAGTTGCCGATTCGGGTGGGGAACGCCTTGTCCGTGATAAGCGTGAGGTCCATTTCGTTGGCGTTGTGCCACAGATTGCGGCCCTTGCTCGTGTCGTAGAATCATCCACACACTCCATACGGGGCGTTGAAGTCTCCGATGACGACCAGGACATGGGTGCCGGCCAGGTCGACGGACTTCTTGAGTGTCGTCTTGAACTGCTGTCGCGATTCCCTAGGATTGCTGTAGATGTTGAGTACAAAGACGCTGTTTCTCCGCTGGTTGCGTTGTCTCGTGTTCAGCAGAACCTTCGCCATGACGTATTCGAGCTTTCAACTCGCCAGCTACAGGTCGTGAGATAAATGCGTAAGCCTCCTGTCAACTAACGTGCATACTCCCCGACCTCCGGGCTGCACGAAAACGGCCTGATAACCAGGGAGGGATGCGGCAAGAACGCTGGTTTCCTGTAATGCTATTACCTGTGGATTGTAAGCTAGCGATCCAATATATTGCTGCAACGAAGCCCTCTTATTGGAGTACCCTGCAGTTCCATTGCCAAATTCGGAACTCCTCTTTGCAACTATCCATGATTAGACAAATTTTCTGTGGCACCCGCTCGTAAGCATCATCATCATCAGCATCAGCATCATCAGCCTAGTTACGCCCACTGCAGGGCACAGGCCTCTCCCATACTTCTCCAACTACCCCGGTCATGTGCTAATTGTGGCCATGTTGTCCCTGCAAACGTCCTAATGTCATCCGCCCACCTAACTTTCTGCCGCCCCCTACTACGCTTCCCTTCCCTTGGAATCCAGTCCGTAACCCTTAATGACCATCGGTTACCTTCCCTCCTCATTACATGTCCGGCCCATGCCCATTTCTTTTTCTTGATTTCAACTAAGATGTCATTTACCCGCGCTTGTTCCCTCACCCAATCTGCTCTTTTCTTATTCTATAACGTTACACCTATCATTCTTTCCATAGCTCGTTGCGTCGTCCTCAATTTCAGCAGAACCCTTTTCGTAAGCCTCCAGGTTTCTGCCCCGTGGGTGAGTACTGGTAAGACACAGCTGTTATACACTTTCCTCTTGAGGGATAGTGGCAACCTGCTGTTAATGATTTGAGAATGGCTGCCTAACGCACCCCAGCCCATTGTTATTCTTCTGGTTATTTCAGTCTCATGATCCGCATCCGTGGTCACTACCTGCCCTAAGTAGATGTATTCCCTTACCACTTCCAGTGCCTCGCAGCCTATCGTAAACTGCTGTTCTCTTCCGAGACTGTTAAACATTACTTTAGTTTTCTGTAGATTAATTTTCAGACCCACCCATCTCCTTTGCCTCTCCAGGTCAGTGAGCATGCATTGCAATTGGTCTCCTGAGTTACTAAGCGAGGCAATATCATCAGCGAATCGCAAGTTGCTAAGGCATTCTCCATCAACCGTTTGCCTTTTGCCTTGGCACCAAGACAAACCGCTCTTGAGCGTTGTTTTGTCAACAAACAAATAAACAAACAAACAACGTTTTATCCCCAATTCTTCCCACTCCAGGTCTCTGAATACCTTGTAAACATGCTGTGAATAGCATTGGAGATATCGTATCTCCCTGTCTGACGCCTTTCTTTATTGGGATTTTGTTGCTTTCTTAGTGGAGGATTACGGTGGCTGTGGAACCGCTATAGATAGCTTCCAGTATCTTTACATTTGGCTCATCTACACCCTGATTCCGTAGTGCCTTCATGACTGTTGAGGTTTCGACTGAATCAAATGCCTTTTCGTAATCAATGAAGGCAATATATAAGGGTTGGTTATATTCCGCACATTTCTCTATCACCTGATTGATAGTGTGAATATGGTCTATTGTTGAGTAGCCTTTACGGAATCCTGCCTGGTCCTTTGGTTGACAGAAGTCTAAGGTATTCCTGATTCTATTTGCGATTGCCTTAGTAAATACTTTGTAGGCAACGGACAGTAAGCTGATCGGTCTATAATTTTTCAAGTCTTTGGCGTCCCCTTTCTTATGGATTAGGATTATGTTAGCGTTCTTCCAAGTGTCCGGTACGCTCGAAGTCATGAAGCATTGCGTATACAGGGTGGCCAGTTTCTCTAGAACAATCTGCCCACCATCCTTCAACAAATCTGCTGTTACCTGATCCTCCCCAGCTGTCTTCTCCCTTTGCATAGCTCCCAAGACCTCTTCCGGTGTTACTTGTGGGATTTCAAGTTCCTCTATTCTCTCTCACCTTATCGTCGTGGGTGTTACTGGTACTGTATAAATCTCTATAAAACTCTTCATCCACTTGAACTATCTCATCCATATTAGTAACGATATTGCCGGCTTTGTCTCGTAACGCACACATCTGATTCTTGCCCATTCCTAGTTTCTTCTTTACTGCTTTTAGGCTTCCTCCGTTCCTGAGAGCCTGTTCAATTCTATCCATATTATAGTTCCTTATGTCCGCTGTCTTACGCTTGTTGATTAACTTCGAAAATTCCGCCAGTTCTATTCTAGCTGTAGGGTTAGAGGCTTTCATACATTGGCGTTTCTTGATCAGATCTTTCGTCTTTTGCGATAGTTTACTGGTATCCTGTCTAACGGAGTTACCACCGACTTCTGTACCTTGCGGTTACCACCGTACAATAGCTTGCGGTGGCTGGTCGAAAATCTCGGGACTTGCAACGGAAGGTTAAGGATGCCGATAAAAGCGATCCTTGGCAGGGAAGCAGGGAAGAGTTGACAGATCGATGTCGTATACGTGCCGAAAGGGCTCGATAACGCCGTCACCCGGTGCGATGCCGCGGATGACGCCTTTCCACGTGGCCAGCGCTTTATTATCGCACAGAACAAAAGAAAGATAGGAAGGGGGAAATAGAGGGAGAAAAATAAGGACAACAAAAGAAAAGAAAAAGGGAAAGAAGTAAAAATCAGGACGATAGGAGAGGTCAGGAACAGAGGGGTCCCTGGCATGTCTATCGGCATGCTGGGCAGCAGGAGCAGATCTCCGGGTCAGCATGACTGCTATAGGCTTGAAGACGGACTAGCAATTCGTAGCTTGGCTCCCCATCGACCACCCCAACGGTAAATGCGCTGAAGTGTCGCGATGCATCGCGCATGTTGGTTGATGTACAACAGCTCCCATCAGAGGTCCCAGGTTGGTCCAACAGTTCACCGGGCATCAGGAGCAGATCTCTCGGTCTGCATGACTGCAGCACGACTACATATCTGCAAGAGGCTTGAAATCTGTGCCAAAACAGTTTTGTTAAGTGGAAAATGAACAGGTGTCGAAGGATACAGACAGGAGAAGTACGGAAAACAAAAAAATGGGCTGAGTAGGGAGGTCAGGCATTCCATCCATAGTGTCCCTGGAGACGAGCTCCTTAGTTGGCAAAACTAAGGACACTATAGAGCGAAACGCGGGGAACAAGGTGGGAGGAGTAGGAAAGGGGAAAATAAGAAAGAAAAAACTCAGATGACAAAAATATGAATGACTGAAGGAAAGACCATATTGGGAGGGGTCAGAAAAAGTGAACGAAGACATGAGGCGGTAGGGGCTAGTGGGGAATGCTCCTTTTCGTTGTCGGTAAGAAGGGAGTGATAAAGAGCAGGCGTCACAGTAAGCTAGTGATTGTCCTTGAGGAGACGAGCAATACGAGCAATGAGAGGACAATCGTTGAAATAGTGTGGCAAATTCGATCAAGGGGTGCCACATGGACAATTACTGTGAAACGAAAGATGAAAGCGGGAATAATAAAGAAAGCAAGCGGCCATGAGCGGGGATGAGGTGAGCGATGGGTTTTTTCGGCGGAAAGAAGAGAGGTATGCAAGTAACGTTCTTAATCCATTGAAAGAGTCCTGTATCGCTGTTTTCTCGTGTCCAATAAACATTCCACTGGGCGAAGGAAGTGGCACGCATCTTAGACTTTATGGATGAAGGGGTGGCAAGCAGAAACCTAGATAAACCATGTGAGGCGATGGACTTAGCAAAGAGGTCCGCCAGCTCATTGCCATCGACTCCCCGATGCGAAGGCACATGAAAAGGATACACTCGACGCCAAGTAGAAATGGAGAGAAGGAGCTGCTTGATGTCCCGCATATAGACATTGGTGGTTGTTAAAGTATTCAATGCAGTAACGACAGACAATCCGAGTAAATGTGCAGAGAGGTAGTATGAGGTAGAGTCCGGATGTAGGCTAGTGCCTCTAATAATACGACAGTTTCAGTGGCATAAAAATAAGTGGCATCAATAAGTTTATACCTGCCTACCTTAGTGATGTGGCCATACGGGTTAAAAAAGTAGGAAAGCAGCACCATCAGAGTTAGAAGTATAGGAGCCATCAGTATACAGGTGGTATACCGTGAGAGCGGTTACAGAGGGTACCCTATGGAGGTGAAGGCGACGATAAAAAATGCTCTTTGAGGGTGGGCTGACAGTCCCAAGGGTTCGGAGAGTACTGGATAAGCGACGGATGGTAAGTGACAGGGCTATAGAAGGTAATGACCTTGAGCGCAAATGAAGAAAAGCGTGCATTTAAACGGTCCGGTTCAATGGGGAGGGGTAGCGCATTAGCCAAAACCTGGAGAGACGAGGTACGCGACGTACGAAAAGCGTCGGTGATGGTAAGAAGGGTACGGTGTATAGATGCAATTTTGAGTTTAAATGGCGAAGTAGGAAAAGTCTGCCGCCAGACAGGAGAAGCATATGTTAAGGAAGGAAGCAGATCCTGATGATAGAGGAGACGGAGAGTGGCATAGGGCATCGAATAGGGTGCATTCTAAGGAGCAGAAGAAGACGAGAAAAGAGAAGATTCGTTTTGGTACGAAGATAGGTTAAGTGCGCATTAAAGACGATGCCTGTCAAAGATGGCGCCAAGAATTTTAATACTGGACTGAGATTTCAGGGTGATACCGTTAAGACGAACAATGGGAAGACGGGTGCGTGAAGACGAAGAGGAGTGACTATTGGGGAAGTAAAGGAAATAGGATTCGTTAATATTTATAGTGAGTTTGGTGTGCTTTGCCCAGGTCGAAATGAGATTGAGTGTGAGAAACGCTTTCAATTGTAAGTCGCGACGACTGGCTGCAGAGAGCACGATAACACTGTCATCAGCGCAAGCCTGCGCAAACATGTCCGGGGAATAGGGGAGGTCCAGTAATCCGTAGATACAGATGTTCCACAGCAGTGAACTAAGAGGTGACCCTTGAGGGCTGCCCTACGTAGGCGTGGCAGACACCTCACCAGCTTGTGACCGGAAACTAACCAAGCGATTCTCTAAGAATGATTTCAGGAGATGGTACGGGATAGAAGGACAGTTGTGGGAGCCTAAGAAGTGAAGAACGACCGGGTACCAGGCACTGTCGAAAGCCCCTTTGAAATCGAAGCAGATGAGAATGGCGTGGAGTTTCATGTCCTTATAGGTGTCTAAAGTTTTCCGAAGGCGGTATAAAGCGGTGGGCGGACTCTTCCCGTGCGTAAAACCAAATTGATGCTGATGAAGTAAGTTATTGGAATGAAGAAAGAAGTAGAGTTGGGAATTTAGGAGACGTTCAAGAATTTTGCCAAATAATGAGTTCACAACAATAGGCCGGTAGGATGAGGGAGAGTCAGAAAGGCGGTTGGGTTTCGCAATAACACGTCCCTTACGCCAATGAGCAGAGAAATAAGATAAATATAAACATTGATTAAAAATAAAGAGGAAAAAGGTTGGATGGTGGGAAAGAAGTGTTTTGAGCATTGGAAGAGTAAGCACATCAAGGCCTGGGGTAGCGTTGGTGTTGCTCGAATTTGGGGCATGTTCGATCTCGACAGTGGGGAAAGGGAAGTCGGTAGTCCTGGAGGAGTAAGGCGTGTTGGTAACAGTATGCAAGCGGATGTGGTCACCATCATCTGTTGAGGCGTAGTCCTGAAAAACTTGTACGGTAAGGAGAAAGTTGGCAGAATCCAGCACACTGCACGCTGAACAACCATGAGGTAAAAGGAGGGAGATGACATGATTGGTGCGACAGAGTTTATCAAAGGAGAGTGGAAAGGAAGGCCGAAACCTTTGCGTTTAGCGAGATCTGAGCAGATAGATTTAGAAGCAGCATATTTGGAACGATCGATATGCATTTGATAAGTGGCATGAGCATCATAATATTGATCCTTAAACGTCTGCCGAAAGAGAGGATCAGTAGTGCGTTGGAAGCGCCGACGGAGAGCACGAATGCGTTTGCGTTCGACAGTGAGCTGGGGAGTCCACAAAGAATTAGTCGGCGTAGGGCGCGGTTTAATCCAGTGAGAATGGAGACGGTAAAGCTGGTCAAAGAGAGCATAAAATTTTGCTAAAACCAAATCAACTGCGTCTGGTGATAACAGAGTCGTCTGTTGAATCATTTAGAACCAAGGGGAAGTGGTGCGTGACTGATGGAGATCATACGTAGTCGATATGGTTAAGAGTTTTGCTGAGGTTTAGAATGTACAAAAATCGAAAACAGAACATATTTATATTCGGAGAGCGTTTCGGACTCGTCTACCGACCAGCTGTAGCCGCATGAGGCGAGAGGAACCGATGCGAATGAGACATCGACCCAACTTTCGGCAAGGTTGGATTGGAAAGTAGGCGGCGAGTGTGGATCATTTAAAGCTTTTAAATGCGGCAGCAAATTGTGCGAGCTGTGCGCCACGGATGTCACGATCCACTGGACCCCACAGTAAGTGCTTGGCATTAAAGACTCCAGCCATCACCACAAATGGCTGAGTGATATGAGACAAGTGAGACTGTAAGGCATCAAAAAGGGGTTCCACTGGTTCGTGTGGGGGAGCGTAAACTCCAAGAATGAGACAAAAGAGACAGAAGGGCCGACACAGGAGGTAATGACCTAGAGAGAATGGGCATGTACTAGGAATAGATGGTATTTATGTTTGGGTGCTAAGAGAGCCAAGCTTGGATGAACTGGTGAGGCGAAAGTGATGTGCGGGTGACGAAGGTGCGGCAGAGAGTTGCCTCGTGTATACGGTTCGGAAATAATAACGAAGTCAATTTGGTGCTGCATAATAAAATCCGACAACAACAATGTTGGTTTCGGGAATCCGCCAGATTTGCCTGCAGAAATTTAATAGGTGTGTTGTGAGCCATGTGTGAAGTGTGAAAAGGGGGAAGAGATCATTACAATGATTATTGGAGTGGAGATAACAGCAATGAAGGAAGGCAAAAAGAACGAAGTGAAGAGGAGAGAGAAATTCAGGGACAAAAGGAAAAGAAAGGAGAAAGAAAGGAAGAAAGAGAAGAGAACGAAAGGAGAGAGTGATACCCACGAGAAACAAAGGATGTTAATGTCGAATAAAAGCAACAGAAAACGAACCAAAACGGATGAGGTTGTAGGGGCGCACGCCCCCGCCTTGGAGGGAAAAGGGCTGCGCATTGGCGAACCGACACTAGCGTCAGGTCCAGAGACCGAGGGATAGAGAGCAGGCAGATGCTCCAGACAGCAGGAAGCACAAAGGAGAAGAGCCACCATGCAGCTCCCAAGTAACAGGAAAAAGCGGTGCGTATAAGCCTATCCCTATTCTTAATAAGTTTGCCTTCTATGTCGGCTAACCTCGGTTTATTTTCTTAATCGACTTTTTCTCAAAGTGCACTTTGGGTTTTGTGCCCCGCTTCATTTACTTTAGATTGGCTTAAACCTGCTATACCTTGGTGGTACAGGTATCCCTCCTTTTGAATTAGGTTGTTGTTGTTTTTTTTCACTTTGAGGGGCTCAAAATTATGCCTTCGCGCTTGGATTGGGGCGTCGCTTCGTACGCGTTCACCTCGTGCTGCTGACCGCCGACGGCGATGCACTCGAGCCTGACGTAGCGGGTCGCGTTCTCTCGGCTGCAGGTGCTGACGACCACGATATTTTGTTGGAAATTCGGGCACATCGTGTCCGAATCCCGCTTCGACGGGTCGAAACCGACTACGTTCTATATATCCTCGGCCACAACTGTCGGGCCCACCTTGGTGATGTTCAGACCTCCCCTCGGCCTGACGATGATCTTCGCGTCGTCTTTGGGCAGCGGAGGCATCCTTCCACCCCGAATAATCTTTGCTTTAGCGCTGCCACGGTCTTGACTAGCCTTGGCGGCCACGTTGTCATTAGCGCCGGTGGGAATGGCACCAACTCTCTCTACGGGTGCTGATTTGGTTCCGGAGTGCCTGGCAGCAACTGTTTGCCATCCGATATCATTGGAAAACTCCTCGGAACGGGCGAGGGAACGGTGTCGAACCGAATGGTTGGCGCAAGCGTTGATGTCATCAGGTCGCTGCGGAGGTATGGAAAAAGGGATGTGCGGTAGCGGAGTGGACGTAAAAGCATCGCTTATGGCGATTGCCGCAGTGCTTGTCATCTGAAAGATATTTTCTTGGCTTAAAGTGTTATGTTTCGCCGCAGAAGTGGAGCGGCCAACTGTACGGCACAAAGCGCTGTGCTGTATGGTATATGCGGCTGTCCCGGCTTTTCGGTGAAATAAACAACGATGTAATACCAAGGGTGCGATGACCTAAAGTTATTCCAAAATGTTTCTGTTTCATCAGCCCTTCAGAATTTGTGAAACGTTTTTCGGGCCAACCCCACTTCGCCTCTCTGTCACGCAATGTCACAGAACCGCAAAATCTGCCCATCTGATATGACGTGTACACACTGATTATGCATGATTAGACCGAACAAAGAAAGTTAATTATTTACGATTCTACACCATTTTTTGCCAATATCCCTCCAATATTGGTCAAAAAATTTCCGGCTGCACCCACTATGCTTGTATGTTACGCGACGTCAAAAAACTGCGAGAACTCACCACGTCAAAATGACGTGCACGCAATAACGATCGATGCATTAATATGCCGAACAAAATTAGACGTTCTTTCAGAATAGCCGGCGAATGCCTCATTCCGGATGAAATAGATGATCGATCGTGGAACTTTGCTCTAAACAAACGGGGACAAACAAAGATACACAAGGACGAGTGCTTTCTAACAGCTGGTGTTATTTTTTCACAGTGAATAGGTGGTGTCTGCCTACCGATCACTCGGACACTGGTTACTCGAAGGTGTCGGGTAGCACGAGTTTATTTGTGTATAATAAACATTTTTGCACGCCACGTTGTCGAGCACTTTCGGCCCATTTGCTACATCGCTCTTCTTCGATGAGGAATTATTTGAGCGACATATTTAACCTTCTGTTGCACTCAGACGCAATTTTCGGCCAGTTACAGCAAGCTAAGCAAGGAAAAGCCGGCCAATCGCACACATTGGCACCACCCTCCTCATCCGGTTATCTAATTTACGTGTGGCTAGCTCGGCCACTCCGAAACCCTCTCCGCTGCTGCCTGCTCCTTGCCTCCTGTCAGCGAATTAGATAAGAAAAACTTTTGAAGATAGGCAATGCTATCCATTTTGAAAGCAGACAAAAGTTACCTTCTATAAACGAGGAGAGCGTTTGATCGCTCGATTTAAACAACGCTCTGCGTCACCGCCCGATGCTTGCGTTAGTGGTTATGTAAATTTGACGCCAAGAGATTGGAATAAAAACAGATTGGAATAGTTCAACGTTATAGGGCCCCGACTTAACCAATACGGTGCGATACGAAAGTTCCTTTCAAAGCAAGCATCCTTTAGCTTTTACAATAACAACGAATAAGCTGACATAAGATGCTGCCCCATAAGCGGAAAGTTTTCGAAGTTTTCATTTTTCCGGTGGAGGCTGGGGCCCGACCAGCTGTGTGTGTGTGTTTGAACATATATACATATATATATATATATATATATATATATATATATATATATTTAGACACATATACACACACACCAGTGGTTTCGACTGGTGGACAGGTGTTCATCAGGGTTTACAAGTGAAGATCGGTCAACCGGTCGCAACTGCTGCATTTAAATACTTGCTCTGGTTACCTCGTAGCATTGCTCAAGTTCTTTACGTTTGAAAGGTAGCCTGAAGAATTTATCCTTACACACCAAAGGTATATATATATATATATATATATATATATATATAACCTTTCATAACAGTTGCATATGAAGGAACTTCCTGTGACATCGAAGAACTGTTCACTGCAGTGTCGGCCTTATATGAGTATTCACATGAAATCATAGTAGGAGACAGTTCGATTTCACAACTCCATTTCCCAGCGAGAGTCCCCAAGCACCACCAAGATAATGACCTCTCTTTGGCGTAATCTTCCTTCGCCTAATTGTCTTATACTTCGCTATCACTAATACTGCTTCACATTTCCTGCTAAACTGCACCCTCTTTTTTTTTTGACACGGAGTTTGGCACAAGCGCTACTTCGCATGACTTCTATTGATTTCCATTTGGAGTGATTCCAGGTTGACCTCATTTCGGCGACTGAGTAAATGTAATATATCTATTTATATACATATATATATATATGTATGTGTGTGTGTGCGTGTGTGCGTGCGTGTGTGTGTGCGTGTGTGCGTGTGTGCGTGTGTGCGTGTGTGCGTGTGCGCGTGTGCGCGTGTGTGTGTGTGTGTGTGTGTGTGTGTGTGTGTGTGTGTGTGTGTGTGTGTGTGTGTGTGTGTGTGTGTGTGTGTGTGTGTGTGTGTGTGTGTGTGTGTGTGTGTGTGTGTGTTGTCCTCGGTGTCAGTGTTTGCTTCTTATATGACGAATAAAAATCGGGCCCCTCGGTTAACCCCTTTCTTCTCGTTTATATATATATAGCCTCTGCATGCAAGTGGCGATGTTTCCAACCCTAATAAATGCTGTCAATTACGTTTTTTTTTCATGAGGAAAGAGAATCAGTACTGAGACGCATCATTCACGTGCATTTCACACGCTGTTGATAAGAAAAGTCTGCCGATTCTGAAGGCTGCAGGTTGCTTTTCTCAGGGTCAGAAAAGCACGCAAAGCAATTAAAAAGATATATTACGGGGTTTTACGTAACAAAACCACTTTCTGATTATGAAGCACGCCGTAGTGGACGACTCCGGAAATTTCGACCACCTGGGGTATTTTAACGTGCACCTAAATCTAAGTACGCGGGTGTCCTCTCATTTTGCCCTCATCGAGATGCGGCCGCCGTGGCCGGGATTCGATCCCGCGACCTCGTGCTCAGCAGCCCAACACCATAGCCACTGAGCAGCCATGGCGGGTGAAAGGCAACTCGAAGTGAGGTGAAGATGCAGCAACATATTCATTCCCAAGGCATAGGCTATCCATATCTAGAAATAATGTTGCTTACCTGCTTTTCAAAGGGTATAATAAACTTTGTCCTGTGTGTCTGGCAACGGACAGACAAGTAGAAATATAAAAAAATGCTATACTGAGAAACTACGGGTGACGCAGCCGCCACTCTTCTAATCTAATCTAATGCACTAAGTGTGAATTAAAAATCCGTGCGCGTCTGCATCAACAATGATGCTCAATCGTTTAGCCACAATAACATTGTAAGCGAAAAAGTACAGACAACTCAAAACAAACCTCAAGTGATGTGGGTAACAAAACTCCGGTAATGACACCTATGGATAGGGGGGGGGGGGAGGGCGTGAGCTTCGGCATTGCCAGGGAGGCCCGTGCCCCCCTCCCTCCTCTCTGGAAAACTTCGGAGGGGGCTCGGGGCCCGGAGCCCCCTGCCCCGTAGTTGGCGCCTATGTGCTGCCTCGAGAAAGACATGTCGACTCATTTTTTTCCAGGAGGCGCGCGTGTAGTAATGCCTGCGATGATTCACAACTACGCTTACGGTAGTTATTTATGCGCCACTGTCTCACAAAAGAAGCCAGGAACCACCAGCGCACGCAACGACGATAGCGAAATAATGTGCCAAATTTGGTCACTCTTCAAAAAGAAACGTGCACTTCTTAGGCGGATTCATTGGTGAATTCCAGGGGCAGCGAAAAGCTTCCGCAAATTGCGGCGAGTTCTTGACCGGAACGTTGCACGCGTCGCCCATGGTCTGCGGCCGCTTGGAGCACAGCGAATAGCAGAACGCGAGAAAAAACACCTTATAGTCCTCAAACTCTTCAAGGTGAGTGACCCGGAAGTCTTCCAGCAAGCGGAAGTCGACCTTTAACGCCGCGATGAAGCTAGCGTACGCAATCTCCAAGCCGACCACGGCGGGAAACACGCGTAGTGGCCGCCACCGGGTGCCGTCCGTGGTGGGACGGACGTCGCAGTTGGCCTTACCGGCGTGCACTGCGGCCGCAGCGGGCTGCAGCCACTGGCCGCGCACGCCAGCAGCGTCCACCGTGACGCCGATGTCATCTAACGCCTTGGCCATCTGGCGACCGATGAGGGAGCCCAGTGCGCCGTATTGGATGGCCAGGGTTGCGTTGCGGTAAAACAGCGGGGGATTCAGGTCGCCGATCGCGATTGTCATCGCGTTCGGCATGTACAAGTACAACTCACGGCCGAACCGGGGAAACACGCGAACACTGTACACATCCGCAAAATGCTCGTGGTTGCGGAGTCGGCGATACACTTCAGAAGCAGCCAATAGGTTCGTCATGAATGTCTTGCCGCTCATGTCCGGAAATACGCTGTACAGCGAGGCGCGTTCCTTTTTGTTGAAGAAGTTGTCAGCTGGCATTAAGATGCGGGTCATTCTGTCAAGCTTTAGAAAGGTCACTCGCTTACTCTCGTCGTCCATCCATGTCAGGTTTTTCACGAGCCGCTTGACGTTTTCGGTCATTCTGTGCATTAAGCTGTAGACATAGAGCCGACTTGCGGCGTCGCCGTAGCGCTCGGTCATCATCTTCGATGTGCTGTACACACCCAGCAGGGATTCGACGTACGTCATGCAGCCACGCTCCTGCATTGTCTTCAGCTCGGAGTACGTGCCACGGAATCTGATGGATGGCACGCCATTAACAGCCCACAGATGGGTCTGAATAAATATCCACGACAGCCCTATGATCAAATTTTCGTGGGTGAAGTTCTGCAGTAACTTGTCTGTGCTCTCTAGGATCCTTACGTCCTCGACGATCACTGTGTGGTCACCGGTCCAGTTGAACTGTTTGTCGTGCTTTTTCAGAAGATTTAGCCAGAGGCCTGCCGGTACCGCGGGTGTTTTGTCATTGAGGGCGCGTACATTGAACCAGTCTTGTTGAGGGGCGTCGTAGAGGAACTGAATCTTGGCGTCCACAATCTCCTTTTCAATTTGAATTAAATCAGCCGTTTCGATTCCAGCTTGTGAGCTATTGACGCCGAGTATTTCGTAGTAATCGTTCAAGTAAATCTCATATTTGGGAATTGTCCTGGGATTGCGCATGTCCTGCTCCCACACGGCGTCCAAGAGACCGCGCGAGACAAGCAACGTAGCGGATTCTCGAACCACGATAACATTCATGTCGAAGAGGAAGTTCATCTGCCAGTTCAGCGCCAAGTTGATCATTAGGTCGAGCGGATGCTGCCCCTTTGGTATACTACGATCAGGCCAGGTCATGCCGAGGGAGCGTCTGAACTCCGCGAACTGTCTCAGGTTTTCTTTTACATCCGCGGCGGCCCTGCTACAGCTATCGAAGAACTGCGCCGCCTTTCCGACTTGCGACGAGTCATCTGTGACCTCGTCGAGCGCCAAATCTAAGGCTGCAGCCCTCATCCGAGCTTCTGTCGAGTCCTGACGAGCGGGGTCGTCCCAGCTGCCGCACACGTAGGCGTGGAAATCGTGACATGGGTCTACCGCCTTGTTGATCGCTAAGCTCAGATCCCGGCCAAAGGCAGCGCAGTCGTCGGTGGCGCAAATCGCCACCTTCCTTTGCGTAGTCTCGGTCGTATGGAGATAGGCCACCAGGAACACGCCGACAAGCACCAGTAACAGCGCGAGGACAGCGAGCAGCATGATGACCTTGCATTTAGTCACGGTTATCCCTGGCTTCGGGGTGGTAGGTTCGTCGATCTGCGAGAAAAATCCGAGTAGGTTCATAGTGTAAAGGGATGCGTTGATTCTCGACAGTGTAGGCAGCGGGGGGGGGGGAGAGGGAGTTATTCCGTAAGTGTCCACCTAGTGAACATGTCCATTTCGTCTGCTGCTGAAGTTCTGATTGGCTGGGGACACCGGTCCCCTCCTCACGCGTACCCCAGCCCAGCCAATGAGAACTTCAGCAACTGATAAAATGGGAAAGTCGCGTGACAAATGGCGCGTCACAATGCTAATGATGATGGCGGTGATTTATTTGCACTCCCTTTGAAACGGCACGGTGACAGTCACCTAGCCTGCTTGATTTAATCAGGTATGTTATGCATGCTTTTCATTTTTGCATTTTCAATTTGTATACATAATTTTAACCTTCTTTTTCTTCCTCAAATATTATCTATCTACCTTGTACCGCTACCTATGCAACTGCTACATGGCGTGCCACCTGGCGTAATAATATGCAACTGCAATACAAAGTGCGCACGTGTCGACGGTACGCGACGAGCATCTGACATCGCGTGACAGACGGCAGGATACGATGCTAATGAAAACGATGATGATAATAAGGAAGATGATTTATTGGCATCCGCATTGAAATGGGGTGGTGGCAAACTGTAGCTAGCCTGCTTGATTTATTCAGGTGTGCCAAACATGTTTTTCATTGAATCAATTTTCTGTTCATCTCCATAATGTTCTTTTTCTTTCTCAAGCCTTCTCTATCTACCTTGTACCAAAGCCTATGCAACTGCTACATGGCGTGTCATCTGGTGTAATATGCGACAACATTGCAAAGTTTAAACGCATCGACGCTACGCGGCGCGCACGTCACATTGCATGTCTCCTCGCGCGCTAGGATGCGTGTATAGGGCATGTTTCCGCTGCAAGCGAACAAGCGCTGGTGCGGCTCAGTGATGGAGTAGCTGAGTGCCGCGCAGCGGGCCCGGCTTTGATACCGGCGGGAACTGGGCATTCTTTTGTAATTCGCAGCGGCAGCTGTGACGGACACCGGTGGTGGCTGCGGTCAACATCGCCAACCGATATGGTTATTGCAATGAACCCATGACAGCTTACGCTGTAAAAAAGTTAATAGCGAACGCACTTGTTGACCAGACGAAACAAATAATGACTTGTCATTTCCTTCAGCAACAGGCCACGGCTCTAGAATTGTCGATAACACGGTCACACCTAGGTGTGACCATGTTCGAAGCAATAAGGGTAAACTCGAAGCTTTCTGGCGCAGCACTCATTACAGATCTAATTTTGTCGTCACCAGAGCATTTCACTAAGTAAGCCTAGCATACCAATTATTCTTCCTATACCAGTAGCTGGTTCGCGCTGAAGGAGTCTATTTGGTAGCACGATTACATTGCGTATATGTATGCTTTTTCTAGAATCAATGACGTAGAACCGGCGTCTGTGGCAATGGTCAGCGAAAAGTATTTTCCAGCAACGGCACGTGGGTGCCCTCTGTCACTAATATTAAAAATAAAGAACAGTCCTTGCAAAAGATTTTCCTTAGATTAAAGATTTTGAAGCTTTGAGCCCAAATTAGATTTTACTATTCCAATACATGCGAAACGTAAAAATGCTCAACCGCTGTACAGCTCCAAATGAAATCTGGTGCATTTGGGAAGGAAAGCTGAATTCTGCGGATTGCAAGTAAAGAAACTTTTGATTTATTACGCTATAGCTTTTACAGAATTCCCGAGAATCAGCGTTTTGTAAAACTGAAGCCGGAAGTTAACAACTGGTTAGCTCTGCATCAAGAAACAGATATCGCAGTTCTGTAAACTGCGTCTCTTGGAGCATCTGAAGTAGACAAACACAGTGCATAATTTATAGCTTACGTAACATTGCTAGAATGCTTACTAGGTTTTCGCAAAGCGCTACTCAGAAATAAGAGGTATGTTTCAGAGTGCCGTGTAATACAACAGGGTGCCCCAGAAGTATTTTCCTGATTACAAACATGCAGAAGGCAGAACATATGACACACAGACACAGGTTTTGAATTGCATGTGGCATATTGAAGTTTTTCTGTGTACATGCATACGTCACTGTTACTTTGTTTACTACAGGGCTCAGTGATGTAACAGCGGAATCGGACGCTATTTTCAAACAACATGTACTCAAACCAGGAGAAAGCCCAATGTATCCTCTGGTATCACGATACAAAGTCACCAAAAAAATATCCAGGGACAATTCCAGACGGCATACCGAAGACACCCACCAGACGTTAAAAGCATCAATATGTGGTACGTGAAGTTCAAGGCAACATCTCGGAGCTTCTGTGATCTCCAGGCTTGAACTTCCACGTCGAGAGATCAGGCCTAGACCTAGTGCACAGACTATTTAAACAGTGAGAGAGGCCTTCGTCAGAAGCCCCACGAAGTCAGTCCTGAGAGCCTCACGTGAGTTGCAGAATCCGAAGACATCAGTGCACGGCATCCTGTGTTGACAAACACGTGATTGGAAATGGAATATCGCCTGCATATCCATCGGACAACGAATGGAGCACACGTCGAAATTGATTAAGTGTGTGTGTGTGTGTGTGTGTGTGTGTGTGTGTGTGCGCGCGCGTGCGCGTGCGCGTGCGCGTGCGCGTGCGCGTGCGCGTGCGCGTGCGCGTGCGTGCGCGTGCGTGTGTGTGTGCGCGCGTGCGTGCGTGCGTGCGCGTGTATGTATACACAAAAATTTATGTTAACTGGGCTTGAGGGTAAAAGATGTGTGTCTATATGTTGTACGTTCTGCCTTCTGCATGTTTGTAATCTGGGAAAGGCTTCTGGGGCACCCCATATTTTTCCCGATTTAAATAGTGGTAGGTGCAATCTTCAGAATTTTGATATGTTTTGATGCCGAGTTATACAGTTGATGAGTTAGTGCTTCTATATCGTTTGTTACTTTTGAGATTTTTTACTTTTATTTTAATAATCAATGAATTATTCTAATAAAAAATCTGCAGCCTGCGCATTTTACTTTTTCCCTCTAAGTGCAACGAAGCTAATAAAATTAATTGCCCAGGGTTTCGAGTAACACAGTTTCTCTGCTCTCCAGTATTTGTTTAGGTGCTACCGAAGCAAAGCTCTCTCTTAATAAGCTTTCGCAAGCGCCTTGTATGGAAGGAGTCCGGGTGGATTTTGATGACCGTGGGTGCCGCATTATACGCAAAGTACAGCACATGAGTGTTTCTGGACTCCGCCTATGGCAGAAAGTGGCTGCAGCTGCCGGGAATTGTACTCGTAACCTTGTGTTCAGCAAGAGAGGGCCGTGGCTAATCAGCCACCCCAGCGGGTGAGTCGCTTTTCTCTGTAGAAGTGCAACAATTGGCTATGCGTTTATGTACCGGGCGTTAAAAATTAAGCTTTATGGTTTTCTTGAAATTCGGCACTGGGTGACACGCGAAGACCACCTGCGCAAATACGTTATCTGGCCAGGGGGACATAAAGTGAGACAATAATTATCGCTCCAGGCAGCCGAATTAACTAAAATTGAATAATTACATTTTTATTGACTGCAGTAAGTGTGTGTGTGTGCGTATTCAAAAGTTAGAGGCAGTCATGTTTCTACACAGTCTCACTTGGAAGAATTATTCTAGTATGTCTTCTCTCCGAGATATCTGACTCCAAAATTTAATTGTCGTTAGCATTATTACGCATGCAAGAGTGTGAGGATCGGCGCGATGCTCCTCCCTCATTTGACGTGGTTGTGGCGTGCGGCGTTTAATCTGACAACAAGGTGGAGGCATAGGCAAAGGTGATAACTGCTCCCCTTCCCCTCCCGGCTCGCGAAATCAAGAGATGACAGCGCCGCGTGCCGTGCATTTGTTGCTCTTAATTTCAGTAAAACTTACAGTACTAGGAAATCAGCAGTCACTTTATTTGCGTAGCCCAAACAAGGGCCGTGCCCGCCCGTCTAGTCACCATTACGCACGCGCACTGGGCTCCGGCTTCTCCGCTCGCGCCATCACCTCGGCATGGCAGCTGCCGCCATCGTTGCCGGCTGCGCGGTCGTGTGTTACGACATCGGTTCCGCGTTCTTCGATCTTTTATTTCGCCATCCGAGAGGGGAAGGGGGACAGTTATCAACTCTGCCGATGCCTCCGCCCCGTCGTCCGACTAAACGCCGCACACAACAGCCGCGTCCCATCAGGGAGCAGCTTTGCGCCGATCCTCTCTTGCATGCGTAATCATGAGAACGAGAATAAAGTTTGGAGTCTGATATCTCGGAGCACAGTCACGCTAGAAGAATTCTTCCAAGTGAAGCTATGTAGAAGCACGGCTGCCTCTAACGTTTCAATACAAACATACCCACTTACTGCAGTCACCAAAAACTATTACATTTTAGTTAATTCGGCTGCTGACAGCGATAATTACCATCCCGCTTTGTGTCCCCCTGGCAACATAACTTATTTGCACAGGTGGTCTTCGCTTGCCTCCCAGTGCATAATTTTTTAAAAACCATAAAACTAATTTTGAACACCCTGTATAACACACCGTTGCATTGCTTGCGGATCGGCACTTGTATGTCTATTTCACGCTTCTACGCATACGACCCGCCGTGGTTGCTCAGT
This sequence comes from Dermacentor andersoni, assembly GCF_023375885.2. Taxonomy (NCBI): domain Eukaryota; kingdom Metazoa; phylum Arthropoda; class Arachnida; order Ixodida; family Ixodidae; genus Dermacentor; species Dermacentor andersoni. The sequence goes on from NC_092820.1 coordinate 59,049,675, forward strand.
GGCTATGGTGTTGGACTGCTGAGCACGAGGTCGCGGGATCGAATCCCGGCCATGGCAGTCGCATTTCGATGGTAGCGAAATCCGAAAGCACCCGCGTACTTAGATTTAGGTGCACGTTAAAGAACCCCCGGTGGTCGAAATTTCCGGAGCCCTTCATTACGGCGTGCCTCAATCAGAAAGTAGTTTGGCACGCAAAACCCCATAATTTTTTTTGTATGTATACTATATCATTATCGTGTTATCGGCGTAGTAGACTTTTCTGCAAGGTCATGTATTTGTCCCAAATCTGCACACAAGATCTTTAAGACGCACAGAGCACTGCGCCGAACTAAATAGTTTTGCTATTTACGAGAAGGGGCAGGAGTCGTTAATGTCTGGAATCACATCAATTCATCAGCAGATCATGAGCCGTCACCTGTAGTCCACATCGCGCCAGTGCTGGCCTCTACAAAATCAATATGCCCTGACATTGCTGTGAGGTTGTTGAATTCAAGTCGCAGAAAAAAAAACAGCACTTGAGCAGGGATCTACAGCTGAATATTTTATAGCGTGACGAATCCGTTGCCGTCAATAAAAAGTGTCCCAGGTAAGTTTAGCAAAGGCTTAAACATATGCCTGAGTACTCTAGCCGGACGCCACCAAATTGATGTTGTTGAACATTGTACGGAGCAGGGTGCATTAGTTTTTTGTATTATTGGGAAATTTCGCGCAAAGTAGACATGGTCAAAGAAAGATACACAAGGAAAAGCACAATCTTTTTTGTCCCCGTTTGTTTAGTACAAAATTTCACGATGAATCTATTACAATTAGGCCGGCTCGCAGTGATATTTTAACGCGACAGCGTTAAGGAGCTCGTGTCGCAGAAAAGCCGGTGTCGTCGGCGTCGGTGTCGGCGTCGGCGGCGTTGGCCGTGAGCGATAAATCCCAGCAGGCACTTCATGAAAAAAAAGAACTTGCAAGATGGGCTGGGTGGGAATCGAACCAGGGTCTCTGGAGTGTGAGACGGAGGCGATACCACTGAGCCACGAGTTTTTTTTTTCTTTATTCATCGATGCTTCAAAGCGGTACAAAAGCGCCTCTAGTGAACGCGGTGTTGCCTTAGAAACGAGCTGTTTCTAAGGCTCAGGCGTGCGTCGCTTGCTCAGGCGCACATTTCGCTATCGCGCCGAACGCTGCGTTGCTCGACGCTCACCGCGTCCGATGCGGGGCGCGTAGTCGCTGCTCCATAGCGCGTCTTACACCCCTTGGCGGGTCGACGGGAACGCTGTCGCGTTCCACTCTTGAAGGCGAAGCTTAAGCGTCCTCCAATTTTTTTTCTATTTTGTTTAATTGCATATAATAGCGTCAGGGCAAAATTTCCAGTGAGAAAGTTGGAGAGCGTAACTAATTCAACCGCGCAAGAGGTACTACGCTCTGCGGCGATAGTGGCTACGAGATGGCGCCACAGTAGCGCGCGGCGTCTGTTCACCAAAGCGCTGTGTGAGCGGAGGCCTGTCTGCGCTGCCTCTGGCGATCTCCCGATTAGCGAGGCACTCGCATTCGCAGTTCGCTCCATTTGAAACGTGCCGCACGAGACGTGTTGTCTGCTCCAGCCATTACATCGCAAAATGAAAACACATGTTGAGGTCCGCCCAAATTTCGCATTAGGTGCTATCGTAATCGTCGGTGAATTTTTTTTCTTGTTTCTCGCTTTCTTATGGACGCAGAAAAATAATTGCGGGAGCAGGAAGTTGGAAACTGCTCGTATATATGTTTCCCAGACTGCTCTACACGTTTCTCATTCGAAGTTTGGCCAGGGTGCGGGAACTCCCTACACTTCCATTGGTCCCATGCCGATATGCGGCGGCAGCGCCACTTCCAGCACTGGTGGTTGCTGGATATCCAACTGGAAGTAATTCACAAACAAAACAATTCCTTCATGACGTCACTGATGAGGTCTGAATGTAGAGAGAGAGGGCGCGCCGCTGGGAGGAGGAGGTTCACCGCGAAGCCCTTCTTTCCCGCTTCGCATGCAAGCGGTGTGCGTTCGTGCTGTCTCCTAAGTCTGCTCGCCATGCGGCGACATTGGCCAAATCACGGAGCAGAACCCGCTGAAGTGTGCCGGGTTTACGCGGCGATTTCTTCAGCCGCCTTTACCTTTGAAGCTTCTATTAATTTTTCAACGCACTGGGACAGCGCTCGCACACAGCAGTGGGAAGAATTATAATGAAAAATATTTATATCGAAAACCGTCGTTAACTACCAATACTCGCAGGTAATATACTACATTTCGTCATTTCGTAAAAGTAGTCGCTTTGAAATTCCTAAGTTGTGGTTCAGTTTAGGTATGCAGTTCAACTAGTCCACAGATATGGGGGGGGGGAGAGGTTGTATAGAGAAGCTAACTTTCTGGCACCATCAATCGTTAATTTGTTCGTGTTTGCGGAGTGGATCAACTAAAGCTTGCCGATGTGTCAGTCAGCCAAAACTCAACGCAAGTAAACGTTGAACGTGTTTGTTTTATCCACACATTCCGTACTGCAAAAAGACTGACCTTAATGCAGTGCGAAAGTGTCAATCTGCAGAAGCAATTGTCATTCACAACTGAAATTTGTACATAATGAACGAACATAGATTCCAGAAGATCCAAACCATTGCAAAAATTAACTATCACGGGCTGGTCACACGAAACTTGACTATCACGCAGGTTATGACGGCGACACGTTTTGTGGCTTACAAAAAGAAGGTAGAGTACAATACGTGTATTTCATTCACAGTATGAGAAATAAGGACCCAAAG